>NC_139947.1:24974762-25511148 GCF_963454915.1 Gymnoscopelus microlampas
ATACTGCCAACGGTATGGGCTGTCGAAGGTAAGACACTTGACTCATTCGAATCTATTATTTAAATCTAGGCAATGAACGACATAATAATGAGCAACACACTAAAGACCCAAGTGTATAAAGAGAAAATAACTATCTGGGCAAAACAAACTGTCTGTATTTTAACCTTATTTTAATATGAATTATATTTAAGTAGTGTTCGGTACAGAAACATTTGGAACTGGAAGAGGCACTGTCAAAGAACTATTACATCATGATGATCATTGTGCTTACTCTGAAGAGAATAGAGTAGATGGTAGACTAGACTACTCAATAGAGTCTTGTTTATTTGTTTGTTTATTTTCTGGCTTGTTTGCTTGTTTGTTTGATTGCTTGTTTGTTTGTTTGTTTGTTTGTTTGCTTACTTCACATATAAATCAGTTTAAAAATATACACTAAATAGCAAGTGAAATCTGAGGGAGAATGCCTGAAAACCCTCCAGGGGTTTCACATTGTTGTCAGCCTTGTATTCATGAATTTTATGCATAAAATGCATACAACTGAACTAATATGCTCTTTCATCACGTTTTAAAACCTGTGTTGGGCCTATACTGTAAGCCTATCATCAGATGTAAACACACTGACACAGATGGTATAGCTTATAGTGTAGTATGCAATTCATAATTGACAAATGAAGGTTTTTTCCCCAGTATATTGGAAGTGCCTGTGAGGTAATGGGACTCATCTCTTCTCTAATCTTTTTGTTATAGCCGCTGTTTTAACCAACTGTATCAATTGTACATGGAACTTAAAGTAGCCCAAGACCTGGCCATGACATTGTTGATTTTATTTTGGGTTAGATTGGATTGCTTTCATGCCATGGAATAACCTAAGAAGCCAACAGACACCACTGTGTTTGACACCAATTTCAGCATACTGCATTCTGCTATGCCATTTTTATGGCTGTTGCCTACCTAAGGGGGGACACGTTCACATACCCTGTCCCCACTGTCAATTAATGGCGTCCATAGATTGTACGACCAACCTGTAAGGTTTTCATCTGTAAACACCCCTTATTTTGAACATACTGTACTTTGTACTAATGTATATTAATATTGTATGTACTGTATGTAGGCTATATCAGTATGTGTAACATTTTATGGAACTACATTATTCTCCCCCCCCCCAGTAGTACACACTTCCCATTGCTACTGAAGGGGTTTTAACCCAACCTGACCTATTTTTTACCTTATTTGTTTATAGGATTTATAGGATCTGTAATTCAGAGAATGTACAAAATGTGTACATGCTCAGAGTTCAATTAATACTGAGGATTTGACAGTGTAGATTGGGGTTCCACAGATACAAATGGCATCAAATGGGGATCTGAGGCCTAATGCATATCAATCTGCATATCAAACCTAGGGTCCTAGAAATTGAAAAGGTTGAGAATCATAATCCCATTGTATCGCAACGCATCAAAGTATAAATAAGTGATTACACCCAGGAAAATACATCACATCATGATATTATGATATCCCAAAATCCCAAACAGTCTCTTACCACGATATCTATACAATACCAATATATGGCCCGGCCCTCTTTCATAGTGATGATGCCTGAACAGGAACGTGTGTGCCCGCCTCTCTGGAAAAGAACCATGGCTACATGTTAGAAAGTGTTCCCACATGGTAGATGCAATTTTATTTTTGCAATGTTTGAAAGTATAAACTCTGGATTAAGTGGTTAAATGACATTAGTACAAGACAAAAACATTTGATTTGCTGTCGTTAAACACCTCACTGGCTCATCTCCACAAAACAGCTTGCGAGAGGTGAAGCGAAGCATTTGTTTTCAGTTTCCCAGTTGGTATCAGTATAGCTGTTAATCAAGTGCATAATATTAGTGTATACCGTGTATATCGTATTATGTTCAGTCATTGATATAGTTTGATGATAGCAAGCGCATAAATAGCCATCAATGGAAAACTTTAAACAATAAATATTAGTGTAACACCTATTAATGTGGACACAATGTTTCCTCAAGCCGGAAACAATAGAGCCAAGGTCCGTTGGATGATGTAATCATATAGACATTAGACACAATAACTGTGTCTTTGGCAGCTTTACAGCGAACATGGGCAAATGTTGTGCTTCAGACTTGTTAGTATCCTTAGGCTTCTATTGTTGTTTCATGCTGTGGTTGGTTTTGGTCAAACTCAAAGGAGCAGCTCAAGGTTTTGACTGTGTCATCACACACTAAACCAGGGGTGGGCAGCATTTATTTACAGAGGGCCATACTGACTTTGATAAAGTGAGTGAAGGGCCACACATTGTACAATTGAATTGAAACTTGAAACGCATAGTGCTGAATTATGTTAAAACTGCATGAATTTGGTAGACATGGCAGACTATCTTTACAATAAGGCTTTTTTTTTTTTTTTTTTACAGCTGCACTGTACTGTACTGTACTGCTTACAATGAAAAGATTACTTGCATAAAAAAATCCACGTCAATGCCGTATCAACTTTTAAATGAGCCTATACTCTTAGTCAGTATCTTAACTGATATGCACCACTCCAAAGGTCACTGATAAAACACATTGCATTCATTGTGTTATAAATATGGACTCAAGGCAGTTTCACTTTTAATATAAAACATTTGAGTACATATGGATGGAAGAATGCAGAATGGTAAATATGAATTACTATTAACTAGTCCATACCCGTGGGGGGGGGGGGGGGGGGGTATGCCACATGATTTGGCAACCCGGGAGCCAGCGAACACAAAAACGCTAATAAACAGCTGACATTTGGGGAAAGTAAAAAACGTGCTTCGCTGTTCCGTGCACATGGTAATGGTGAATGGCTGTGTGCAAATTCAGATCAATTGCTCCAGCCACTAAGGAGAACTGGGCAGAAGAGATTTGGGCTCACCACCCTCACACCACCCTCACAGAGCTTTGTCGAATTATAGGAGGATTGGAGTAGAGTTAAATTAATTTGTCCCAAATCCATTAACACATTGATTTCCAAGATATTAAACATAGTTTTCTATCCCCTTGCCAGCGTATAATTACCTCAATCCGATGATATTTGAAACGCTGTGGAACCGACATTGTGTCCCAAAAACACAAACAAAATAGTCCCTGTGGGTTAGCGGAGGGATCTGTGTATCCATAGGAACGACAACGTTCCAACCGCGATCCGCCATCTTGGGGCTTCGGCCCACTGAAAACTAGTGGTTTTCAATGCAAAAAAAGAAACTGATTTACAGCTGTTTTTCTGAAAATCCCAAACAGGAAGCGGATGGCTTCCTGTTTTTTTGGAACAACGTCACATCCACATTCTACTTCTCTGAATGACGATCGATCTTTCCAAAGCTGTGTTAGGTCGCCCCTTGTGGAATTAAAAATAAATAAATGAAAGAACACATCAATGCGATCTTGGCCATCAATGTGTTAACATATGGCAGCCTTTTAGAATGTACATTCTTTTGAGGGGTCATTTTGTTTTTCTTTGAGGACTTGGCAGGCCCGATTGAGATGGTCAAAGGGCCGGGTCTGGCCCCCGGACCGTATTTTGCCAATGTGTGCACTAAACCCTTGATTTCTAGCTTTGAGAGAGTTGTTGGTGCTCACAAAATGTTGAATCTCCACCCATCCAGTTAGAATCCACAATGAGGTCATGCAGCAGGGTACATCATATACATACTGTAGGACTTGTGCATATTCTTTAAAGTTCAGGTTGTCCGGACAAATATGCTTGTGCGCGTGCGAGTGTGTGTATGTCTGTACGTATGTCTGTGTGTGAGTGTGTGTGTTTGTCACACATGGACATACCCAACATCAGCGCGAATCATCATTGTAGGCAACCATTTCTTTTGTGTATGATGTCAGACCAGAGCTCGATCAGCGAAAGAGAGAGAGACAGAGAAAGGGAGAGCGGAAGAGAGGGACCGTGTTGAACCCATGTAATAAGCCAATGCTGGGTACCGAAATCCGAACACGCTGATCAACATCTCGCTGATCAACACGTAGCTCATTGACGAGTCGCTGATCGACACGTTGCAGCTGATCGACACGTTATTGTGCTGTCAGCACAATAACCCCGGCAAGCTGATAATGCAGTATTTAGAGAATGTCATAGCAGAAAAAGTCATGTAGATCAGGTCTATAACAAAGTACAAAAAAATATTTATTTTCTATGTAGGTTAAGGTCTGTTGCAGTAAGCAGGGAAATCATGTATTCATTTTTCTGCATCAATCTAGTTTGTGAGGCAGTAAGATCTGACAGCCTGATATAATGGTATCTCAGTGATGCAAAAGAATTGCCATGCTTTAGGATGTGCCCCAAAATTGTTGCGCAACCACTTCAGCAGACCTTCGAAAAATCAACAGCACAACAGGATTTCATTGTACACCCAGCCATGTGTGTTACACGATGATGTCACTCGCTGACAATAATTTCCAACCTAATTAATTCAATGCATCGAGACCGTCGTGCGACAAAGTATAAATTAGGCTTTATGATCCTCAATGAAAATAATAATTGTATTTTGTTTTAAGCATTTGATTCTGCTGAATCAGCAGCAGAATCCACACAATAACTAGGGAAGTACAATTAGAATGATTTGTGTTGTTTTTGTGTGTATAAATATTGTGATGTATGGCAAGCTGTTTGGCTAGAAAAACATTTCCTGTGTCAGAAAATAAAAACAGACAATATTATCTAATCTTAAGATGATGTGAATTCTGTGTTTGGGTAATTTTTCATATTGACAGCACTATAATAATACACACATGCATACACACACACACACACACACACACACACACACACACACACACATACACACAGACACACGCACGCACACGCACGCACACACACACACACACACACACACACACACACACACACACACACACACACACACACACACACACACACACACACACACACACACACACACACACACACACACACACACACACACACACACACACACACACTGACAGTGCCTCACATTCCATCCATGCACCTGAATCGTGGGGCTGGTGACTGGTGGTCTCATGATGTCTGTCTGGTGTCTAGTCTGGTCCGGTCCCTACACCCCCCCCCCCCCCTCCTGCCAGCCCCATCTTCCCTTGGCCCATTTATGTAAGCATCAGACCAGACTTATTTCAGACACAAGTCACTCAGCAGCACTAAGAACATCCTACACCTCTGTCTCTTTTTTTTCTCTCTCTCTCTCTCTTTCTCTCTCTCTCTCTCTGTCTCTTTCGCCCCCCCCACCCTCTCTCTCTCTCTCTCTCTCTCTCTCTCTCTCTCTCTCTCTCTCTCTCTCTCTCTCTCTCTCTCTCTCTCTGTCTGTCTATCTCTCTCTCCCTCTGTCTGTCTCCCTCTCTCTCTCTCTCTCTCTCTCTCTCTCTCTCTCTCTCTCTCTCTCTCTCTCTCTCTCTCTCTCTTCTTTGTCCTCCCCCATTGCTCTGTCTTCAGTCTCCGCTCATACAGATATGTACTGTATGTGCTTAAGATGCTCAATAGCAGTTGGTTACACACAGAGTGCTTTAGCGAGTGAATTATGTCTGTTTTTCACATCTCAGCTGGAATCAACCTGGTTGCAGACTTAAAGTGTCTTGTGTAAAAATCCTGAGTGTTAATTTAACTCAGAGTGTGTAAAAATGGACCACATTTACCTCCCTTTTGAAACATTGATATGGGTTCGGTAACTGTATTGTCACAGAATCGCTGGTTAGAAAGAGCTTGTCAGCATTGCTCCTAGATAATGATTTATACTTTGAAAGCTTGAATCATACATCATGTATTATATTTTGGTGCCTCTTTATTTGATTGGCCTGCATGCCATATTCCCCTCCTTGAAAGTTTAGTTCTCTGTACGAAAGCTCAGCTACATACAGTATCATCACTGTTGCGTGTAAATGTACTACAACGCAACCCGCAACTACCAATATTCACAAGCAACTTTGCAGAAAAAGAAGCCCAATGTCGCTTATAATAAGTGGACATGGCAACACTGCTGCCGTAGTTACATTTTACAGAGACCCGTGTGGACAGACACAGCTGTGAGCCGACCAATCAGTAGCAGCAGCGTTATACATCACAGCTTTAGCCCCGCTTAGCCTTGCTCAGACCTACCCAGGACTGGGTACTTTGTAGTGGGCAGTGTGGTGTGGGGTAGGGTGAGGCCATGCATATGGAAAGCTGCCTTTATAGGCAGTCTGTCTGACTCGGCACCGGGCAGCATGCAGGTTCAGTGCATGCATGGTGACTGCAGTCAAAGAAAACCAGTGTGTGTTGTGAGAAATCGATATACAGCATGATTTATTTATTTATTTTCCACATAAAGAAGAGTTTTAAGTTTATGTTACAGCCTTTAACCACTTCAACCTATGGCAGTGAAAAACTTTCAGAAGGATTTTTAATAGGAGACCGGGTATTGGAGCTCTAAAAGTCACCTATATCCACGATGTATATGATCTTTCTCACTAAATCAAAATGTCCCCACTGTGGTGGCTTTGTTGACTTACAATATAAACAATAGTAACACATTTGCATACCAGCTCAGTGGCCTTGTGGTTAGAGTGTCCGCCCTGACTGAACCCCGACTGGGAGGTCGGGGTTCGACCCCGGCCGGGTCATACCAAAGACTCTAATAATGGGACCCAGTGCCTCCCTGCTTGGCACTCAGCATCAAGGGTTGGATTGGAGTAAGTCCCTGCGACATACTAGCGTCATGTCCAGGGGGTGTACTTGTACATCAAGCTGCCTCACGCTAAGGAAACAGGAGGCTTCAGGGCTCGGCAAGGCTTACTTACTTACTTAACACGTTTGCATCCTAAGTGACAGTAGTAGCACACCAGTAGCTATACAGATAAACATCCCCTCCACAGCTTCTACCTGATGTGTCACCCACCCTTTCAATCATATGGATTTACATTTTGGCCACTAACAAGCCACTCACTGTGTTGACAGTGTACAGTACAGTACTTTACCATTCTCTATCAAGCACATGTCGTTGATCTTTTGTGCATGCTGCATGTACAGTATAGAGCTCCCAGGCAGCAAGATCTTCATTAATTTGCCCATAAGGCCTGCTCATAATCACTCTCTGTACTCTCTACTGTACATTCCTCCTCTTGACCAAGCTCCCTTGTTGACTTTGTGCACTTTTCCATTCCAGTCTTTATATTTGTGCCAAATCAGCTCAGGAAGTAATTGCTTCATGTTGTTATTATTTTCTCTCTCTGTAATTAACCCTGAACCTGTTTTCATCCATTTACAAATTACACATTTACTGTATATAAGCTTGAACAGCAAATGCACAAAGGCTTGATTAGCATGTTTTACTTGTCACAAAATGGTGCAGACATTATGAAGCATAGCTGGAAACAATCCTCCTATAATTTGACAAACCTCTGTAGTGGTGCGTGGTGTGTGGTGTAGTGGTGAGGCCAATATTGGTTCTGCCCGTTTCTCCTCAGTGGCTGGAGCAATTGATCTGAATTTGCACACAGCCATTGACCATTACCATGTGCACCTAACAGCGAAGCCCGTTTTACGATTACACAAAATCTCAGCTGTTTATTAGCGTTTTTTGTGTTCGCTGTCTGCCGGGTTGCCAGATCATGTGCGCATATCCCCCCACGGGTATGGTCGACTCTAGTATGTGAAATTTCCAAACAGCTTGCATGGGCAGTGGTGGATATTAAAAACAACAACAAACTTTCTAGCAATTTATATGAAGTCCATGACTATAATGGATTATACGTATAATGCTGTATGATCTGCTTATAACACTGCATAATTACAGTTATAAGCATTCATACAGTAAAGACTCATACGGCTTTATAACTATAACATAAATTAAGTCATTATAAGGTCAAGTATAATGCATTATAATCTGCATATACTGTAATGTTCTATAATTACAGTTATAAGCACTCATAGGTAGCCTATACACATCATGCTTTTGGCTATAACAATAATTACAAACATTGACATTGATAAGGTGAATTATCATAATACTTCATAACTGTTGGTCACTCACAAGTAGTAAGCTCAGTGGTTAGCATGGTGGGGTACAAACTACAGTGATACTGTATTTCCACTGTTTTTATTAGGTTGAAATCTATAATTCCACATAGAACATCACATAAGAAGGCAGTGCCAGTATAATAATACTAACTAGCCGAGACGAGAGTTTTGATAAAATGTTCAAGTACCACCTTTACTTCCATCAACAATGCAAACATATTGCAGTATTATTATGATAATGGAACAAGGAACTTGTTTAAGGCTTCTAAACTCCTCTGGGAAATAACGGCAACACAATAGAGAGCTTATTTTATGTTCTGCAGGGCCATAATGCAATACCAGATGTGACCGACCGGTAGGTGTGTTTAATCCACGTTGTTAGCATTCGTTTATGTGTTCCAAATAGGATTTTGAGACCCATTTCAGCATTGCTGATGGAGAGGGAAAAATATTTGATTCCCCATTCCCATCACAGAACACAGGAGTAACAATAGAGATTGATAAAGTTACAATACTTGGACTTATATCATGGCCTACCTAGTGGCCATGATATTTACATTTACATTTATGCTACAAAGAAACAAAGATTTTTAAGAGCACAATACAGTATATTTGCAGCTCATGATAGGAGGGAAATAATTGATGTATAGGGAAGCCTGTGCAATCAATAACTGAGCTATGCAAGACTGCATCCATATTGTTATAATAGAAGCCTGTTCAACTAAGCCTCTGTAATCTAGAATCATAGGTAAACCAAGAACCTAGCATCAGTCCAAACTGTATAATAGCAAAATATTTATAATCTGTACGTTGAAACTATACAAACTATGGGATGCCAGGTCAAAAAATGGACCTGGCATCTGTCTATATAACATGCTATCTAAATTACATTTTAAGCTTTGCATGATAATAATAACCATGCAGTTATTAATAACTGCATGGTTGCCAGGAAGATCATTGTTAAAGAATGGAAGTCTGAGGATTTGCCTCCAGCACATGTGTGGTTCTCTCAGCTTGGAACTGTGGCTGCTTTAGAGAAGTTATCTTTTAGGATGAACAACCAGTTGGATAAATATGATTTGAAGTGGGATGACCTTAGTCATATTGCAGGCCCTTGATGTTGTCTATGGTCGGGTAATGCCCTTTCGATTGTTCACTGTTATTTTTACATACATATGATACGGTAGATGATGCTGCATTATTGATTGTGAAAACCTTTTTTTTATTTGGGGGGGGGGTTCTTTTCTCAATCCTTATTTTCTTTCATTTTTATTTTATTTTTGTCTCCGCCAGGCCGAAAGGCATGGCGAGAGAGTATGTTTTCCACCCCGTCCGTCTGTCCGTGTGTGTGTGTGTCCGTGTGTCCGTCCGTCTGTGACCAGCTAATCTCCGGCACCGTTGTCTTGATCGCAGCGAAACTGTGCACACGCACTCCCTGGATGCCAATTCAGAACCTTTGCCCCAAATTTTTCTCATGGGCCTTTTATAGCGCCACCAGGAGGCCGATTTGTGCAAAACATATTTTTTGACAGCACTCCTACAGATTTTGTCCAAAAATCACACAAATCGGTACACAGTATCTCTGTAGTCATTAAACAAAATTGGTCTTTCAGATTTCTCATATTCCATCCTGATTGGCTAAAAATGTCTTCCAAAGTTTGCAGGACTGCTCCATTTTGAACAAAATGCCTCAAATCATGAACACAGCATGCAATTTCCGTGAAATGTTGCACGCTCATTCCCATTAGGCCGAGGAAGAACTACCATTTGAAAATGTTCAAATCAGCCTCATGGTGGCGCTATAACAGGCCGGTTCGTGTTTTTACCTATAATTGCACCGATCTGTGTAAAACTTTGTATGCACACTCCCTAGTGGTCAAGGAAAAACCTTTGCCCTAAATTTTTCACATCTGCCTTTTATAGCGCCACCAGGAGGCCGACTTATGTAAAACACATTATTTTATACTACTCCTTCCAATTGTATCCAAATTTCACGCAAATCGGTACACATGATCTCTATAGTCATGTGATCAAGACGGATGTGTTTGATTTTTCATATGCCATACTGATTGGCTAAGATTGACATCTAAAGTTTGCATTATTGGCTTGTTTTGAACAAAATTCCGCAAACTCATGAACGCACCGTCCAATTGCGCTCAAACTGTGCACGCACATTCACACTATGTTGAGGAACAAATGCCACACTTTTAACATTGGCCTGTTATAGCGCCACCAACAAGTCTAATTTAGCAAAACATGTTTTTAACAAAATGCCTCAAATCATGAATGCAGTCAGTGTCCGATTGTCGTGCAAGGCCTAAGAAGAAATGGCAGCCTTTTCATGCGGCCTATTATAGCGCCACCAGGAGGCCACAATAGCCTACCTGACCTGGCGGAGACCTGTGCTCCGAGGAGCACTTTTTCTAGTTTTATATATATTTTGTGCTCTCATATAATATACATGTATATGTAGTATACATCGATACTATTGTTGTTTGTGGGGGGTTTTGCGTGTGTAAATTGTCTTACTGAATATCTCTGGATTTTCAAATTGTCTAACATGTTTCTTTGTATATTTGTTTTATTATTTGTTCTGTTAAAAGTAAAAACTCAAATAAAGTTTTGATCATAGAAAAATAACTGCATGGTTGCCAAGGCTATGTCAAGTGCTACAGGCTAAGGTGGAGTCTGAAGAGGTGAGTCTTCAGATTACGGCGGAAAATTGGGAGTGAGTCTGCAGTTCGAACTGCAATGGGGAGTTTGTTCCACAGTTTGGGAGCCCTCTTGAACCCACTTAAACCCTGCATTATTAGAGAAACGGACTTGAGTTACAAGTGTACTTGGATCCCTTTTTTCTGTCTACACCAAATATCTTCATGCCCCCCCCCCCCCCCCCCCCCAGAATATTATGGATGGTGGGATTCAAGTGTTTAAAACCCTGAGGGTCCATTTTTACACCCAGGGTTAAACTAACACAGTATTTTACATTTTATATAGAGCTAAGTGCAGTCCACCACCGTTTCCCTGTGGGTTTAATCCAGTGTGGCGTACAGAGGCACGCCGCAGCCTACAAGGATTATGTGTGCTGGACTTAGTTGCCCCACTCTCTCCTCGCTGTCCTACTTTTCATTGAAACATGGAGAGAAAGGGAGAGCTCTTTCTCCCTCTCTCTCTCTCTTCATATATATGTATATATTGCTGGAATGCAGGGACAGATGGAGTGAGTGTAATGGGGAGGGAGCCACGGCATTGTGGGTCAGAAAATGAGAGAGAGTGTGAGGGGGGGAGAGAGAGAGAGATCAAGTTGTACAATGTATAGTGTGGCTGATGCTGATGTCAGGGAATACACAAACTGCACCATAGGGTATATGCACCATATGCATGTTAGTGATACAGCAACTCATCTCTGCATAATGTAATGTTACTTTCAAAAGATGAATAGCACTTCCTTATCAAGCTAACTATGAATCATATATACAGTGTGTATGTGTGTGTGTGTGTGTGTGTGTGTGTGCGTGCGTGCGTGCGTGCGTGCGTGCGTGCGTGCGTGCGTGCGTGCGTGTGTGTGTGTATAGACAGACAGACAGACAGACAGACAGATGATATATATTGCTTTAGAATGGTAGATGATAGATAGATAGATGTAGTGTAGAACCTTGATCTACAATGTAGTCTGAGGATGAGGAGAATTATTGAATTATTCTTAAATATACATAGCTTTACAGCCTCACTACAATAACTGTTCATTTTAAACACAAAGGGAGTCATTTCTACAGCCACAGTGGCTAACGTGTGTGACAGTTCTGGCAGCATATTGTGCCTAGTCGGTTGTGCTTAAACACAAAAGCGGAGGAGCTACCTTGATGAATGTCTAGTCACGAAAGGAGGGCAACATATACTAATGCAACCCCCCACCCTCACCCAGCCTGTCCCCGTTTCCCTGTCACTGCTCTCAGCATCGGAGTTGGAGCCTGTCAGGTTGGTTGCATTTTGGGTGTGCACAGAACAATGGTGCATTTAAACCAATGTGACTTGTAATGTAAAATGTAAATGCGAGCACAATTTCTGGTTGGAGAACAATGGTGAAGCCCTGTATTACCATACAGCAGGGCTAGATTGTGGCTTTTGAGCAGATGTTGTTGGTTCTGAAAGAAGCTTGCTTTGAGCTATATCGGTTTAATATTACAGAATTACATGGCCAGAAGTGCCACAAACACACATTCCGTGTGACAGTTCTCTCCGTCTCTCCCTTCGCTTCAACCCTCTTGGCCAAGTCCATGGGAATTGGTCGCGGGTCAGCGCTCATGGCCTCTTTATTCCCATTTAGTGGCGGCCCTGACACCTGGCTCTCCGCTCCCTCCCAGCTCCTCATTAATCGCTACTGATACTAACAGGAAGCGAGCAGCCGTAAAAAAGGCCCATTTGGATGTAACAGTGGCCGCTGGCACTTCAGTCCAATTTTGGCAAGCACTGCAGCTTGCATTACAATAACTTAGCATAAATGGCAGCTTTATAGTACAGTACAGTGTCTGGTCGGGGATTATGTGTGACCAGTCGTGGTGGAGAATTGATTGTGATTAGTAGGCTAAAATGGAGAAGAAAAAAAATAGATCAGTTGATGCAAGTCAATGCAAGTACAAGGTAACTACACCTTCAATGCATACATAATACTGTACATAGGAATAAATCTGACATGAAAATATAAATGTAAATTACTTATTTCAACCAGGTTCCTCCTAGTCTGCTATACCTGTGCTTACAGCTGTGTAAGATAAGATAAGATAAGACAAGACATTCCATGTAAGAGTAGAGCACTGCCACAGTCAGCAAATAAATTGGCACTGTCTTACTTGACTTCTTTCCTCATATGTCCCAATCGCCATTCAGATTTGAAGTCTGGTTACTGAAAAATATCAAAAGGGGTGGGCTACAATACCTTCAAACCCACAATAGTCAATGATACTTTTAAGAGAAACATTTGATTACTCAAAATCCTGTTTGGCGATTGTATGATTGTCGACCCAAACTTTTACACCTTTCCAAACTGGCGATGGCTGTGATAATACCAGATTACATTCTGTCAGTGTCTTTACTGTATATCTATTTATATTATTGTTATCATTGTTATGTCAGCATTTTTATTCTTTACGGTTCATCCAGCTATTACAAACAGATCAATGAACCAGATCGATGAAATGTAGGGAAGTTGCTGGGCAGAGAAGAAGAGGGTGGTAGCAAAGCAAGGCCATCCAACGATGGCTAGGATGCTGTGGTGGTGTACCACACTACGAAGGCCACTTTTATTAATATCTTGCTCTCAGCAGCACTAGACCCATAGGAGGCTGTGAATAATTGAAAATGTGTCAGGACACAAGGTCCAACAGAGACCAGTTTTGCTCTACTTGGCTTCCCCCTCTCATGGGGGGAATGGCATGGAGATTATGGGCTGGACTGTGTGTGCGTGCGTGCGTGCGTGCGTGAGTGAGTCAATGAGTGAGTGCGTGAGTGAGTGCGTGCGTGCGTGCGTGCGTGCGTGCGTGCGTGCGTGCGTGCGTGCGTGCGTGCGTGCGTGCGTGCGTGCGTGCGTGCGTGTGAATCTACAATCACACAGCAAACACACCATTACTTGTAAGTCATTACTTTGTCATACTGTATGTCACCACGCTCTGGCATTGACAAGAAAACACAATTTGAGTTTTATGCGACTACAAGACATGCTTACTTTCCTATTTCTGTTGAAACCTATATTATTTCTGCACTCCAAATATTCAGTGAGATATGTTACATAAATATATTGATGTTGCAAAAAATAGCCTCCAGCTTGCACCAGTGCTATCAGATACTATGAGTAGTCACGTATGAGTTGAAGCATTTACAATGTTTACAATGTTTATGTTTACCTACAGTACCAAGGACACAAATATGGCATATTTACCATCCTTCCCTCCAGAATCCATGATCTATAAACTTAGCTTATAAAACTGCCCAGCTTATAAGCTATATCCTTCCTAGGAACATTTCATTGCTACAGTATATTACAATCAGATGAAACCTCAAAACATTGAAAGGTGAAGATTTTTGTCATAAAACACATCTACTCTTTTATTAGGCGGGGTATTTTACTCTCAAATTGCAAAAAAAAAAATCAACAGATTTCATGTCCTCTGTTCTGAATGAGAGAAAAGTACTAAGGAATTGTATGAAGGGACAGTTTTGAATATGGCCTATATACTCCTACCAAAAATGCCTTTTTAGCCATATGTCGGTGACGGTGGGCACAGTCCTACATTGTTGTGCATGCTCAATTTGACCATGCTGTACACATCAATTCTCATCGTTAGCAATGAAGAGAAATAATTGTAGGGACATATTTGATTATCAAACAAATCAATTAAAATCCAACTGCTGACCAACCAACCAATGCAATGCAACAACGTTGCTTTCATTCTCATCTCAGGGCGTCTGCATTGAGTGAGTGCAGCTGGATCTCCTGCAGTTTTCACATGCTGGAGTGAACTCATTATTGTTCTTTGTGTTCATTGTGCATGTCAGGCTGCTGCAGTTTTCAGCTGAACTATCATGGCTAAATGTGGAGACTAAATTAAAATATTGTCTTCTGCTATTCATGTGAAATGTTATTTGGAATAATACATTACACCTTTTTGTGTGAAAAACAAGTATATATTGGTGTATGTCATGTGTAGTGTTTAACTGGTAGAGTCCACAAACACATCTTTATGGAGCTTTTTCTGTTTGGAATTTGTTCCCTGTGAACATCAGGCAGACCAAATACATATCCCCTATTATACTATGATAGCTACACTGTGATAAACTATTTTACACTATGATGCACTAGTTTGTACTGCAGTATGATACACTATTATACTCCATGATACACTGTGATACACTAACAATACACTGTGATCTACTGTGATACACTATAATACACTATATTACACCACTGGTAAGAAGGAAGGCATTGGAGCAACTCTGACTGATAAGATTTTTATTAAAGTACACAAAAAGGGACAACATTTCGATGTGTGCTACATCTTCATCAGGTCCAGATGTCAGGTCAAGACGTAGGACACATTGTCCCTTTTTGTTTACTTTTGTGTATTTACCTCGGTTGCTGTTGTCCTGCTCCACTGAACCTGCCTACCTTCTCGGCTGATGGTAGAACTCCCTTTCTTCTCGTTACAATATACACTACTATAGGACGACGCCGGCCTACTCAGTGCCAGAAGGGCTACTCTCTGTTCCACTGCATTCACTGTCACCTACAGTATATTGACTATGCGGCACAAACTTTAACGCGAAGCTCGGCCAGATCAGTCAAGATACTGACAACCCTTCTCCATCTACAGACTGTTTGCAAATGATATACTGCTCATTTAAGGCTTATAAGCCTTTCATTTCCTGAAAAAATACACATGATTATTTAAAATAAAATAAAAATTTAAAAGATGTTCTCACCCCCACAAACTCCCGCAATGTGCTAATATAGATGACCATAATAAGAAATAATTGTCACTAGGGTATATGTGGCCATTTATAATTTGCTGAATATCAGGATTTTCCCTTAAAATTATTGCGAACGCAGCGGAAGGAGGCGTGCCGAAGGCGCAAGTGGAGCTTACTATGAAACCGTGCTCGGGTTGTGTGTGTGTCTGTGTGCACTGCCTGTGTGCAGCCGCGCCCCCATGTGACTCACGCTCTCATTGGCTGCTGACAGATCTCAGAGTGCACTACACTGGGTACATCCACACATTTTTCTTTTTTTAACATGGGAGTGGATTGGACTTCCGGCGAACGGAACGGACGCGAACGGAAATGTGTGGATGTACCCACTGTGGCTGCAATCCGCCTGCCCTTGGTGACTAATTACACTCCTCTGAGAGAAATATAGCAGCTACAGTCAAAAATAACACATCTAAAAGCATCTAGACGAGTTCATCTATTGGGATATCTAAGATTCCATGTCATTTGTGCATATTTCTCACTAATTTAACTGTACCACCCAATTCTCTACAATTGCTCATTCCTTTCCATTCTTCTTATTGTTATTTTCAAGCTGCGTTCGCGCGTCTTACTTGTCATTAAGACTTGTAATGTGTCAAAGAGGATATGTTAGGGGTACGATACAAGTTACATTATTACTGGGCAATGTCATAGCTTTGTCTTGAAAAGTTGACAGCACATCTCCGCCCTTTGCTCATTCAAAGGAATTCCACAAATTTTGATGTTGTGTACCATTTAATTAGACATTTAGACAAAATGTGTCTGTGTGCTACTGTACTGTAAATAATGAACACTAGCAGTGCAAACAAAGTATTGTAGCCTCATGTCACAGTCACAGACCTTGTCTTGTCTAGGTCTTGTATTTCTATGTTATGTTCATGTTCTAGTTTTTATGGTTCTATGTTCATGTCTTCCCCAGCTGTATCTCATGTGTAA
Source organism: Gymnoscopelus microlampas (assembly GCF_963454915.1). Lineage (NCBI taxonomy): Eukaryota > Metazoa > Chordata > Actinopteri > Myctophiformes > Myctophidae > Gymnoscopelus > Gymnoscopelus microlampas. Next base: position 24,991,253 of record NC_139947.1, read on the forward strand.
TCAGCCCTCATGTGTATATTAGTTGTTCCCCATGCAGTTAATCCTTCTTGGGTCATTGTTTGGTGTCACATCATGTCAGTCTGTTTGTGATGTCTATTCTGCTAACCTTTATTAAAACACCCAACCATTGGTTCTGAACACTACAGTACCAGCCTGTCTGTCCTGCATTTGGGTTCTCAACACTGCAGTATGTGGCACCTCACACATTTTAAAGCTACAATCCGGATCTAATCTTAATGAATAAAATGTTATTTAACCAATCTGTATGGTTGTCAGAGCACGTTAATACAATATACCTGTAAATGATATGTAGCCTGCGAGGTTAGTTCAGGCAGTATACACTCGAGGGGTTACACGCATGCTCATTACTATGTGGCTGTCTGTATACAGTGTCATGCAAGACCCATATACGTCATACACTGACATGGCAATCAGCTGATCAATTGGGTGGGTTATTTAAGCTCACCTAAATCTGCTTTCCTTCCGCTTTGTGTGTTCTGGTTTGTTGTCATGCGGCTGTTTGCTCACCGCCACCCCAGCACCACCAGTGGGCTCTGCTATTGGTTCTGTTCCCCATAGGGGTTCTTACTGTATCTACCTGTCTCCCTGCTCTTAATGGTTAATGATGGTTGTCTAATTGTGCTGAGCAGGGAGAAAAAAAGATAAAATATTACATCCACACTTGTATTCTCATTCTATAATATTGGTTCAATCTATTCGTTCTATAATATATTAGTTCAATCTATTCGTGAACTAGCACATTTGCATTGCTAGATTGTCAGGACAAGTGGCACTGCCTGAAGCTCCTAAGCCCAATATTTTCCCCGGCCCCCAGTAACTACTGCTATAGTGTCTCTGTGCAACAGTATCACTATGCATACTGTAAAGTATTGACCTTTTATTCTTTTCTTTTCTTTAATTTTTACATCGGCAGAGGTACTAATGGATTCTACCACAGCAACAGCAGAACTGGGCTGGACCCTGCACCCACCACTGGGGGTGAGTGGAACCAATCAAGTCTCTATGACATTTGCATCATTTTCTGTAGCATATAGTCATAATGACTCACACCATATTAATTATTACATGATCTTCTCTATTAGCTACACAGTACAATGTAAAATCACTCGTTTTATCCCCCAGGGCTCTATATTTGGCCCACTCCTGTTTTCCCTCTACACCAAATATTTTCGCTGAAAATGAAAAGGCCATGATTTACTGAACTATTCAAAACACTTCAGCATGCAACCATTCTAATAAACCATTGTTTATTTTTTATTGTTTATTGTTTATTGTTTACAGTGACTGTTCATACAAATCTGATGACATAATGGCATGATGTTGACTATTATTAGACTATAAATGCTGCTTCACCTGTTTGAATGGCTATTCCCAAGCCAAATAAATAATATTAAATTCTATTTAAAAATAATAATAATGTAAGAATTCATTGTATAATACAAAATGTGTATACAATATGTATATGATATTCGGTCAAGTGCTTCCAACAATGCACAAGTTACTGAGTTGTAAAAACACAAAAGTCCACTGAGGTTATATAAACACAACACATTCTCCCTTCATTTAAAATGAACACCAAGTAGCCTATAGTAAAATAATTTAATTTCCCATATGTCATTCTTCCAGTGGGAGGAGGTGAGCGGCTATGATGAAAACATGAACACCATCCGCACTTATCAGGTGTGCAATGTTTTTGACAACAGCCAAAACAACTGGGTACGCACCAAGTACATCCGGCGAAGTGGTGCTCAGCGCATCCACGTCCAGATGAAGTTCTCTGTGCGTGACTGCAGCTCTATACCCAATGTCCCTGGCTCCTGCAAGGAGACATTCAACCTGTACTACTACGAGTCAGACTCGGACACGGCCACAAAAGTGTCCCCGGGCTGGATGGAGAACCCCTGGGTCAAAGTGGACACGATTGCAGCTGACGAGAGCTTCTCTCAGGTGGATCTGGGAGGCCGCATCATGAAGATAAACAGCGAAGTGCGTAGTTTTGGACCCGTGTCAAGGAATGGCTTCTACCTGGCCTTTCAGGATTATGGAGCGTGCATGTCGCTCATCGCCGTGCGGGTCTTCTACAGGAAGTGTGCTCGTGTCATCCGGAACGGTGCAGTTTTCCCAGAGACACTGTCTGGGGCTGAAAGCACTTCCTTAGTTGCGGCCAGAGGTCTATGTGTGCCCAATGGAGAAGAGGTGGATGTTCCTATCAAGCTGTACTGTAACGGGGATGGAGAGTGGATGGTGCCCATTGGTCGCTGCATGTGTAAAGCCGGGTTTGAGGCAGTGGAGAATGGCACTCTGTGCAGAGGTAAGGAGCAGTTGGGTTTCTGTGTTCAACGACTTAAAACACGATACTTCAAATTAATGCTTTTATAGAAAATGCCAACCACAGAATGCATGCAATGGACAGATCACTCCAGATGATCATTGACAGCTAAAGGAGCAAACATTGTCTTATTTTTTTCTTTCTTCAGATTCATTTAAAAAGCGTGGCCGAAAAATAATCCCTGTAGAAAAGATTGTTTTCTGATTGAAATTCAAGCATCCATGACTTGGGTTTATCACCCGAAATATTGAATGACAAATCTGGTAAGAAGCAATCAAACAGTTTAGAAAATGTCCAACTGTAATATAAAACTTACAGTGAGTCGTAGTGAGTGGGCTAAACATTCTGTACTATACGACTTGTATGGTCCTTTAAAAGTTGAAATAGTTACAGGAGACGAAGTAAAAATCAGGGATCTTAATTTTCATTCAGTCATGTCCTCGATCACTTGTCTTGAATATTTGAAAACAGCAGCTATAAATATTAGCTTTTCCACCTATGCACCCTGTGATATACTGTATACTTATACAATGCACAGTACCATATATAAATATGTATCAGTAAAAATAATCAGCAGTGATTATTCACCAGTAAATACACAGTTGGAAATTTACCCTTGGAATATTCATGCATTGTTCACACAGGAACTAGTGTTGGCAGAGCAGCTGCCTTACTCCAGGGCACCTCCAGAGAACTAATTGAACTGTGTAAAAAGTGGCTGCAGACTATTTCCCTGATGATTAGACCAGAAAGTCTAATTAATGATGTCCATCCTATCCCTCCCAGTAAACAGTGGTAATGATATTATCTAGACTCCCCCAGCGGGTGCATATGTGACCATACTCTGCACCGTTGTGCATGGTTCGCTCTTTGTGAAAATCGTTGCAGAGTCTGTTTTGATTGTGATTTGGCCTGACAGTCCTCATATGATGGTTGTGGCTTTGTATCCACCAGGCACCTCCCTGCTCCTCCATGTTGCTATATATACTGTGGAATCTATAGTTGGCTCATGCATTATAAACTGAGCTGTCATGGTTAGGATCTGTCAGAGCAAGTGATGTTCGGCTATAGTTTTTCTGATCACTTCATGTAACAGTTGAGGACAAAAAAAGTACCAACACCTCAAGCCTATAAGCAAAGATCCTGTGATGCCATTGAGATTACATGGATTAAAGTTCTCAGTCACCACGACGATTCCATGGTAGCCAACTTGTCTTCTATGGAAGCGTGTCATGCGCTGCGACGTGTTATAAGCTTGTAGATCGCCTATTTTCGGCAATCTACAAGCTTACAACACGACATGCTGCGACGTGTTGTAAGCTTGTTGATCGCCTATTTTTGGTTATTTTAAGATTAAAGAGTATTTGAAGAGGTCAAACTAGCAATAGAATACACGTTCAATCATTTCATAAGGTTTAACCCTCTGGTGTCTGGCTTTTTTAATTTTTATTTTGCTGGCTGTGTGGCTACCAAAAACATCATAATTCTACATATTGTGCTAATTGTTTATGAAACACAGCTGTGTGTGTGTGTGTGTGTGTGTGTGTGTGTGTGTGTGTGTGTGTGTGTGTGTGTGTGTGTGTGTGTGTGTGTGTGTGTGTGTGTGTGTGTGTGTGTGTGTGTGTGTGTGTGTGTGTGTGTGTGTGTGTGTGTGTGTGTGTGTGCCTGCGTGCGTGCGTGCGTGTGCGTCGCATATTAGGACTTGGCCCAACAACAACAGTTTTTCAGTCGTGAGATTTTATAATGCTTGAATCCATGAGATTATGGCACTTGATACTCCTAGACATCTCTTCTCTCTTTCCTAGAAATGTGGCTTTGTGAGTTCTTTGCTAGGGAAATGACAATATGATCTCACATTAATTCCAACGTTTGCCATCTGTTGTGACTTTAGTTGACTCTCCGTGTGGCCCTAAGGGTGGAAGATGTTTTTAACCTGAAGAAACATACAACTGAAGTGACACAGAATTACATTATTTTCGAGTCATAGTCTAATGGCACAGGAAAAGAGGCACAATGTTTGCCACAGATTGCCAGGGGGTACCAGGGCATTAATAGACACGCATTACCACCACAGTATGCAAAGCAACGCTGCTTGCTCTCTTTCTCTGCCATTGGACAGATGGTTTTGTACAGTATGTTCTGTCTATGCATTTATACACATGTCATTATCATGCGGTCTTTACTCCATCATTGGTGTCATCCAATAGGCTTCCAAGACAGGGTGGTAGAGTAACAGATAAGAGGATGTAAGAAGAGGATTATGATAATCTGATTAAAAATCACAATGTTAAATGTAACCCATTGCAAACACTATATAAAGAAAACAATATTTTTTGTAAAAAGCAGGTGATTACTTTACTTCAAAATGTGAGGGGAAAAGACAGATTGAAACATGTAAGTTAAGATATCTCAGTTAAGGCATAGAAATATTCATCCATTAACAATAAAATAATTGTTTTATTTTTGTAGGAGAATACTCAGGGTCCATTGATCTGATAAATTAATGCTAATGATTAGTAAACATGTAAGAAATAGCCTAAACTATGTATTATGATTATGATATAATTATTATTTATCATTTAGATTTTGGAAATGGTCTGCTCTGCATATGTTACAGGGCCATGGAGAAAGGCATTTATGCAGTAGCGGCAAAGCTAGACCTTTAAATATCAGAACTGACAAATAAACCCTTTTGCAGTCAGAGGATATCATTAGCCTATACAGTAAGTGCAATGATTGAGCCTTTTGTTCTTTTCTTTTTTACAATAATTGGTTTGCCACAGTCAAGTGAGGCTTCGCCTTGATGTGTGTTCAGACTCATTATAGAGTCCTTATTGACAACTGTCGGCTGAGGAGTGGATTTGCTATTTATTCTAGCTACAGTACAAAAGTCTTACACCATTTTGAACCTATAACTAATGTCAAAATACAGACCAGCCAGATGATCTGATGATGATACCATGACAATTGTGTAAGTGTATCTATGGATGTGTACAAATTAGTGTACTATGTTCTCACACCAGTAGAAGTTCTCATACCAGGCTAAAAGTTAGGCTTGGTGGAAGAAAGACTAATCTGCGTCGGACTCAGAAAGAGGTAGTCATCTGAAAGAAAAGCAGGCATGCTATGTCAGGGCAGACTCCCATCCCAAACCCTTAGTAACGGGTCAGTGCTTCTGTAAATACAAGAAGGGAAAAAACATCCTTTTTATTCACCACCGATCATAGTGAATCATCCACATCTCAGTGTCTCTCTCATGCTCTCTAATTCTCCTGTATGTCTCACTGTCCCCCCCCCCCTCTCTCTCTCTCTCTCTCTGTCCCTCTGTCCTTCTCACCCATTGCATCTTCTTTTTTAATTTGTTCTAATTTGCCTCTTGCTCTCTTTCATCATTCTTTTTCTTGCTTTCTATTGTACCACCAGATTATTTCTTCCTACCTCTTTCATTTCCACAGTTATTAAAGTTTTTTTAATTAATACATTTAAAAAATAAGTTATTTTGTCCGATCTGTATGGTAGAGAATCTTACTGTAATACAATATAACTTATACAATTGGGGTGGTTGTATTTTGTATCCCTGTTCTTCTATTGAGATATTTAGATTGTGTCAGAGGTTATACGCAGGATCTCACCTACTGTATACATAGGATCTGACACGAATTTTGACCTGATGGTCAAGATTAAATTTATCCCCTGAGCAAGCAGGCAGGTAAAAATGTCAGCACTTGCGCAGGAAACCGGGTTAAATCCGGGGTAGAAGAGGAAATTACATAGTGCTGCTTTAAAAAAAACGATCCATGTTATACCTGCAGGCATCAATCTGTGTCTTTAAGCAAGGTTTAACCACTTAACCCCTAGACGTAGTAAAATGGATGTGATTTGGCTCCGTACTTTGACCAAATCCCTTTGCCCAATATAGCCGATCTATTAGCTCACAACTTGTCTCAACATGACGGGCTAATGTTCCCCCCAGAATATGGATACAGGGGTTCAAGTGGTACATGCAACCTTGGAGGGTTTATACATTTTTAATCAGCCCAACCACTTAACAATATATACTTGGGGTCCCCCTGGGCTCTATACTACAAGGATAACACAAAAGGTCCTAGGGACTTGCTCCCATTGTGGTCCTATAATCTTAGATTACTTTTCACTTCTCTACATCATCTGTCACATAATTTAGTCACACATTAATATACCCTTTGTTTTAGTGCTATGGCTGCACAAGTCATCAGTCTTCTTTCATCCTGTCACCATCTACTGTAGGGTGTGATTCAAATGAAAGTGTCATGCTGTGGTGGGGGGCACACTGGTGGATTACCGGTTAGTGCGGTTGACCACATACAGTAAGTAACTGGTTCAATTCTGGCAAGAAACCTGTGTTGCATGTTCTCTCTGTTCTTCTCTGTCCTCAATTTCCTGTCTCTATACTATACAAAATAAATTGATAAAATGATTAAGAAAATGGATCATCTAAAAAAGAAAAGAACAAAAAAAGGCTGGCCCCTGTTGCATCCTCGTGGGATACAGTTAATGAAAGTGGTGAGTGCGGCTGTGGTATGGAACCTAACGATAAGAGAAGTGGCCACATGGCTGGTGAAATCCCACGACTGGCTGGAGAATTAATTTTGTGGAAAGTGAATGAGGAGTCGTCATTAACCGCTTAAACCCTATACTTGGTTGAGGTGAGACCCCCAGGGCTCTGTACTTTTCTGTTTTCGCTCTTCGCTCTATAATCTCACAGATTGTACGTAGATGTGCTATTGGTTAACAATTAATGTACAGTAAATCAGACGTAATTCTCCAGAATATCTGCTGTTATGTGTTCTGACAGTGTGTTGTTAATGTTGTGTTTTCCGTACCTGGTGGAGCAACAAGTCAGGCCCAGTTTATCATTTGACCTTTGTGGAGTGTCACGGTCGGTTAGGTCTTTCATAAGGGCAAAGTGAAATACCGGTGAGTCGGTATGACACGTCGTGTCATCTCAATTTACAATTACTATCCCCTAAATCATGAATTTAGGGCATTTAACAGACACTCTTATCCAGACTTAGAAGTGCAAGATCAGAGTAAATGACGTGAACCCTATATTCTACAAACGACAGGGTAAATGGTCACGTAAGTGGAGTGCAGTGCAAAGGAAAACAAAGTAACTCGGATACCAGGTAAAAAACATAACCTAGTGTTTGAATAAGCAACATGCAATGTAAATAACATTGTCAAGCAAACAATGTATGTGAACAAGTAACCGACATACATCTCATTGATTAATTAACATTTGTATTGACAAAAATGCATAATGAAGAAATATTTGTACTGTACATATCTGTCAAAAGGATAAAGCACAAAGAAGCCTGAGAACTTATTCCCATCTGCATAGTACAACTATAGCATCTATTAAAAGTAGAAAATGAGAGAGAAAAGAAGAAAGGATGTAATGGAAGTAATGAGGAGTCCTAGTATAGGAGGCGAGTTTGAGGTGAGTTTTCAGGCTGTGGCCGAAAATGGGAGGGACTTAATTATCATATTATGTATATGGGAAGAAACTAGCTGCTGTAACACACTTTAGCTTTTCTGTGCACCCACAGGGATCAGTCTCCAGCAGTCAATTATCAACGTGTCTTTGAGCAAGACATTTAATTGCTGTAGTGTGCAGTTGTGAAAAGTCCAGACTGCTAGTCTAATTAAACTGGGTATCTCCCAAGAGTGGGTGATGGGAATATGTGGGGCGTTCTCTCCCTGCAGGATACCGTTTGACCACCGAGGTCACTCACGTATTTAGGTGTGCCACATAAACACAAATGTAATTGTGCTGTTGTTGTTGCTGCATGTCAACTCTAAGTCAGTCAGTGACAAAGTCTGTATCACTGCACTGCAACTGCTGTCTTTATAAAACAAATATAGTATTATTTATTTTAGTCTTCCTGTTTTGACAATGATGGATTACAACTTTAGATCCAAATGTGCTTTATGCACCCAATGCAACAGCTTGATGTAAAAATCGTATTATGGACTCTGCTGTTGAAATGCTGTCCTCTGTGATTTTATTTCAACTTATTGACTATGATTGATCAACTGAGACATTTGAAACTGACATAGCAATATTTTGATTTGGGAAGTTCTAGACAGTTCATTTTCAATGTACATATACTTTAGATAAAATGCTTCAATAATCTGTTTGACTGTATGGCTTTAATGAATACTGTATAGGGAAATGGGCTGGAAGCTCCAGACAATAGTGAAACATGAAAGATGAATGAATGAATACTGTGTTGAGATGAACCCATTGATGCAGGACAAAGACAATGGAGAGATGACATTTCAGACAGTGTCAGACTGTCAGACAAGAGTGTCCACAGTGATTTTTGTCTAGACTATGTTTTGCCCCGTCCGTCCGTCCGTCCGTCCGTCCGTCCGTCCGTCCGTCCGTCCGTCCGTGCGTGCGTGCGTCCATCCGTGTGTCTGTCCGTCCGTCGTTGAACAGCTAAAATCCGGCACCGTTGGCCTGATCAACCTGAAACTGTGCACACACTCCCTGCAAGCTAGAGCAGAACCTCTGCCCCAAAACTTTTCACACCAGCCTGTTATAGCGCCACCAGGAGGCCAATTTTTGCAAAACATTTCTTTTTATATTTCTCATACAGATTTTGTCCAAACATCACTCAAATCGGTACACAGCATCTCTATAGCCCGTAGCACTTGCCGTAGCACTTGCACTTGCCCTAGCCTTGACGACCTTGCAGGCTTATATTAGACTGATGATAGGTTCTTCGTTTACCTATGATCCTAGATTACTATTGCTATGCATTTGATGTGTAACCTTGTTTTTTTCCTTGCTTACTGTAAATTGCTTTGGATTAAGAGCATCTGCTAAATGCTTAAATTGTGAATTGTATGTGATCAAGATGTTGTTTGTTAAAGTTTGCAGGAGTAGTTCACTTTGAACAAAATTCCTCAAATCATGATCGCAGCATCAGTGACGAACTATGTACATAATAATCCCCACCTAATGTCCATCGCAACTAAACCCATCATCATGAAACTTACCTAAACACTCCAACTACGCCACTAAAGAACCTCCACCCAAAAATTGTCTCACTATAACAAGCCACTTCACATAAACAATACAATTACTGTAACAGTAAGTCAAACACAAAACTATATTCTACACTCCCACAAATCAACATATTGTGCAAAAACTTCATCAACAATCCCTCAACTTCTTCCGATTCCACTCACCTCTATAATGACTGAATTCCGAACATTGCTGGCCCACAATAACCTACCTGACCTGGCGGAAAACTGTGCCCCGAGGAGCTTTTTTTTTATTTTTTATTTATTTTAATTTAGAGTAGCCAATTATTTTTACCCCTGTTTCTCCCAAATGTAGTCGTTATGCCAATTAAGTCATAATTTAGGAGCTTGCGCATTTGAAACTGACAGAGCTATATTTTGATTATGGAAGTTCTCTAGACAGTTCATATCCGGCATACACATACTATTGATATAATGCTCCAATATTCTGTGTGAATGTATGGCTTTAATTAATATTGTATGTAGGAAAATGGACTGGAAGCTCCAGACAGTAGTGAAACATGAAATATGGATGAATGAATACTGTGTTGAGAGGAAACCATTAATGCAGAACAAAGACAACGGAGAGATTTCAGACAGTGTCAGACTGTCAGACAAGAGTGTCCACAGTGTTTCTGAATATCAAACTATGTACAATAGAATAGAATAGAACCAACTCTTCACACCAACAATGTAATACCACTCAACTATCTTCCAGTACATTGTCCATATAATTTACAAAACAAATTCCTCGTAGAGAACTGGTAAAAAATGCACTGCTCAAAATAATTAAGGGAACACTTTGATCCCTTCATTCTTTTGAGCAGTTTTTGTTAGCAGTATGTACACAGTTCATGAAAACTCAAAATAATTAAGGGATCAAAGTGTAACTACATTTCTTTGAGCAGTATATATAGAAATCTGATTAAGATTTCAATAAGGTCTTATGGACATCTATCTGTCTGTCTGTCTGTCTGTCTGTCTGTCTGTCTGTCTGTCTGTCTGTCTGTCAGGTCTGTCTGTCTGTCTGTCTGTCTGTCTGTCTGTCTGTCTGTCTGTCTGTCTGTCTGTCTGTCTGTCTTTTTCTTTCTTTTTTTCTTTCTTTCTTTCTTTCTTTCTTTCTTTCTTTCTTTCTTTCTTTCTTTCTTTCTTTCTTTCTTTCTTTCGTTCTTTCTTTCTTTCTTTCTTTCTTTCTTTCTTTCTTTCTTTCTTTCTTTCTTTCTTTCTTTCTTTCTTTCTTTCTTTCTTTCGTTCTTCCTTCCTTCCTTCCTTCCTTCCTTCCTTCCTTCCCTCCTTTGAACCCATTTCAGATCCTTCCCTCTCAGAACAATAGTGCCTGGATGAGTGAGCAGTGAGCAGGACAATCCCAGACTTCCCTACCTAATCCTCATATTCCCGCCGCAAACAACAGAGCTGACAGGGTCTAGAGGAATCACGTTGCGCGTCACATCCATAAGCTGACCTTTTTGAGATGCTGCGTGCAGACTTGTATGACTAAACATATGCTGTCTTGTATGAGCACAGGAACACATTGGCTAGTGTAGAGAGCAAAGCTGCATTCCGATTTAAATCCGGGATGTATCAGTGCTACAGCATGTTCAGAACCTGGGCCAAGTGCATGGTTCTGCATTTTACAGTGGCTGGATCAAGCGTTGTTTGTTTCCTTTTGCATGCGACCGCACCCAGAGTCAAAAAGCTATCACGTTGGGGTGGCGATGGCCTAGTGGTTAGTACCACATATAGGCTGAAATGTGAGTCGCGGGTTCGATTCCCGAGCCCAATAGCCTTTGCACATCACTCCCCATCTTTCTCTCTTTTGTTTTCTATCAATCTACACTGTAATATCCAAATAAATGCAGAAAAGCACATAAAATATCGTATCGTAAAAATAGCTATCACTGCACACTGCACAATTTAGTTGCAGTACAGTGTGTGCATGTGTGCGTTTCTCCTCACTGAGATTTGTTTCTGTGGACCGTTCTGAACGAATTGTTCAAGCATGAGGTCACCAGCTGCCTGGGGCAACAACACGTTGTCTGTGACAACCTGTTGCTGTGGTGGTCTTGTGTGCATCCCCACGATGTGGCCCAATGCACTCAGCGGGGGAGCAGACCTCCTCCATCATCGTCCAATATGTGTGTCTCTGTCTACACCAGTGGTGGGAAAAGTAATGAAATGTTTTACTTAAGTAAAAGTATCAATACTGCAATATAGAAATACTATAAGAAAGAAGTAAAAGTCTGGAATAAAAATTTGACTTGAGTAAAAGTACAAAAGTATTGCTATCAAAATGTACCAAAGTACCAAAAGAAGTACTCATTATGCAGAATGTCCCATTTTACAAGTTTTCTAAAAAAATGTAAAAAATAATAGTTTGAAAAAAGCATATCTCACAATGCGTTGCATCGCGATGCATTGTGAGCTTCAACCGGCCGAAATGTATAGGGCTGAAGTGGTTAATGTATGGTTTGTAATAATAATCAAAATCTACAAAGTAACTAATAACTAAAGTTTTCAAATAATTGTAGAGGAGTAAAAGCTAAAAGTACAATAAAAAAAAGTATATATATACTCCAGTAAAGTTAAAAGTACCTAACACACACACACACACACACACACACACACACACACACACACACACACACACACACACACACACACACACACACACACACACACACACACACACACACACACACACACACACACACACACACACACACGTATTCATGTGGGCTCACAATCTTCACCATTCATAGATAGACTTATGAGCTGAAATGAATGCTGCAGGATTGTTACAGCGTTTACAGTAACAAGTATAGTCCTCTAATCAATGTTTGCAGAGAATTTAACTCTGAGAGTGTACAAATGCTATCAAATGTACCCTTGTGGGTATAATTGGTCACATTTGCACAATCTCAGTTGCAAATGGATAATACAAAAAAACAAATGGATAAAATGAACACTGAGGAGGATTTAACTGTGTAGGCACTATTGATTATTGACTATTGATTTCCAGCTTGACCCATTTTAGTCCAGTAACATAATGAATGTGTGTTCTAGTAGCCTACGTGTCAATATTGACAGTGTGTTACACAATATCGATGGACATAATCAGGGCAGACAAGAAAGTTTCTCGACTCACTGCGCCACCCAAACGTTTCTGTAGGTTAATGTGTCAAGTATAGGATAAGCTTCAACTCCTAGATCAGTCACCATTTGGACATCAATAGGCTACATGTCATTGTCTGTTCATACTGTAGCTTCGGCCATTTATCATACACAAACATAGACCATTTTGCTGTTGATAGCTTTATTCTTTCTCCATAGTCATTCAAATATGACAGAATGTATCTGAATAATTGCGTCAATATGTTGGCTACACATATTTCTCTGTCTATTTTTGGCTAGACTTAATCTGCATTTTAAAGCATTGAACCGTAATAAAAAAATAATATTGAAATTAATGGAGTCTAATGGTTTCATTGAAAATCAAACAAACCAAAGTAATGCTGTAGAAAATGGTTGCCATTCATGTTAAATATACCATGAGCCGTAGTCAATGGCAAACCCTAGTCAATGCAAAATTACATTGTGCACTCTCAGCTTTACATGAGGATTCTTTACAGTGCACTGGTTATGTCCACTGTCACGTTATAATTCAATGTCACTGTCCCTTGCAGCTTGCTTGCCGGGGTACTTCAAGACCTCACAGGGGGACCACAACTGTCTGCAGTGTCCCATCAACAGCCGCACCACTAGTGAGGGAGCCACCAACTGCGTGTGCCGCACCAGCTACTACCGTACCGACTCTGATCCACAGCAGATGCCTTGCACCAGTATGTATAATTATACTATTAGCCCCCTTCCCCACTCCCTCAAGAGGCCTTGCCTTGTAAATAAGAACTTGTTCTTAATAAGCTTGCCTGCCTCTGTGCAAAAAAAATAAAATAATCCAGTATCTATACAAACAGAATTGGCTGTGTGCATAGTAGAAAGCAAGGCAGGGAGAGTGATCATTGTCGCTGCACTAGCAACTCCTACAGTCTGGTGGGGTTGAGTAGGACGAAGGTGCCACGTCCTCCCAGTCGGGGCTCCTCACTGGTGAAGCAGTAGGGTACAATAGCAGTCGCAAAACAGAAATGTGTGGGGAGGATTTATAGGTGTAATAAATTGACGAAATTAGTAAAAATAAGTAGCTACTCTACATTATGGAGTAAGAGGAGAAAAAAACAAGAAAACGCAAGCTTTGTAAATGGCACATGGGCTACTCTCATATCATAGCTCTTATTCCCCCTATTCCTTGCAGCTATTCCATCAGTGCCGCAGAATGTCATCTCTATAGTGAATGAGACATCTCTGAAGCTGGAGTGGACTGCGCCGCTGGAAGGCGGTGGCCGTGAGGACGTCGTCTACAACATCATCTGCAAGAGCTGCGGTGCCGGGCGAGGTGGCTGCACCCGCTGTGGCGACAACGTGCAGTTCGTGCCACGCCAGCTCGGTCTGACCGAGACGCAGGTCCACATCAGCGACCTCCTGGCCCACACCCAGTACACGTTCGAGATCCAAGCCGTGAACGGGGTGTCGGACCAGAGTCTCTACTCGCCGCAGTATGCGGCTGTCAACATCACCACCAACCAAGCTGGTAGGTCGACTCTGAAGTCGGCGCTGACCCGTGAGGGTCCAATTAACACATTTGCTGTGCAAGAAGAAGCACCATTTGCTGACTCTGCTAACTCTCCTATATTGAACGCCTGGTTGCTCTTGTCAGCATTGTCTTGGCCCAGTCTATCTGTCTGTCTAGGGCACATCATGTTTTCTCTCATGCTTTTGCCTGTCCTAACTTTCTGTCTCTGGGTCTTTGACGTTCTCAGCACCATCAGCCGTGTCCATTATGCACCAGGTCAGCAGAACCCCCAATAGCATCACTTTATCCTGGTCACAGCCCGACCAGCCAAATGGACTCATCCTGGACTATGAGCTCCAATACTATGACAAGGTATTGTCAACCAGGTCTTTTGTCCAATATGCACTTTGAGCAGTTTTTTTTATAATCATGAGTCAATGAGGCTTTGTGGCATATTTTATCCACTGATTTGACTTATATTTTTATGTGAAAATGTTCTGTGTTGATTCTACCCCCCCCCCCCCCCTAGAATCTAGCTTTTGTTTGGCTTATGTCTATTAAGCATACACATGAAAACTAGTAGTTTCTTGCATTTCGCATTTAATACAGATATTTACAACAAAAATCTGGTTTTCAGACCAGCACTGAAAACTGGTCTGACGCAGGGCACGCAACTCAGACAGGGTGCAATGTCACGCATCGAATACCAATCAAAGCCTCATCAAAGACATGCATAAACATTTGTTATGCAGGCCAAAGAAAATGCTAGAATGTGATTCTAAGTATGTCATATTGTCATATATATTAATGAGGGTTTGTTTTGGGATATTTTGGGCCGAGAAAAACACTTGACATTTATACATTTATTGAACAGAGATGATTTATCTGAGGATTGACAGTAAACTACACCATGGGACTTCATGGGGTGTATGCAATGGGCCTTTAATTAGTTGAGCTGTGCACAAAGCTGTTATGTAATGAGGCTGTCCACCAGAAGCCACTGAAAATGTAAAACATTAAGTTGAAACACAGCACTGCGGCTCAACTATGCACACCTCAGGTTTGCCTTTTTAGTCTGACTTTCAAAAGAAATTTGACTTTGTAAATGTGACCGTGTCAGGTTATCATTTTGTGTAGATGTAACTATGGGGAACCTGAATGAGCCCATCTATGTTTCAGAACCAGGCAGAGTGGAACTCCTCTGTGGTGAGGAGTCAGACCAACACTGCAGTCATAAGAGGGCTGAGGCCTGGAGCTATATACGTCTTCCAAGTGCGAGCTCGGACTGTGGCCGGATTTGGACGATTTAGTGGCAAGATGTACTTCCAAACTATGACTGAAGGTATGCTGAAGATCTCTTTGTCTCAAAGGTTTTCAAGAGAAGGAGGAATTCCAGTTTAATGTGGGATATAATAGCAACGTTTAACACAAATTGTTTTTTTCAGTTATTTAATTATTCCATTGAATCATTTGAATGCAGTTTATTTTAATTCAGCTGTATTGTGTCCTGTCAGCCAGGATGGCTCTGAATTTGTCTCAGGTCGCTCAGGTTTGACGCAGGGCTGGAAATTAGGTACACATACAGTAGAGTACAGTATAGACACACATTATTATAAGTCATACGATACACGCATCAGTCCAACAAGTGTCCTGAGAGGACGATTTTTCCTGAGCATGTATGCACACACTATGCATTATATATACATAAACGGCACGCTGACATAGTGTTCATGTTAGCCTATTTTGAGAATCTCAGATATAAATGAGGATTGTGCAGTTTGTTGTCTTTTGATCAGTCAGAAAACCTTACTGTTTTTATTTGCAGAGGAATATAATTCCAACATCCAGGAGAAGCTGCCTCTGATCATTGGCTCAGCTGCTGCAGGCGTGGTCTTCATCATCGCCATCACTGTGCTCATCATTGTCTGTAACCGGTCAGTCACGCAGCACGACGTCGGTCATAAGCAGATGCCATTATTACCACTACCAACACACATGCATGTTCTGTGTTTTTACGAGGACAAAAACAAGCGTTTTCTTCCAGTATATCATCGCTGTCAGATGGAAACCAAAACCAAAATGCCCCAAAACCATTACTTTTCAGGAAATTCAAAGAAGATGTTGTCTGCCTTGCTTTGCAAACCCTTAGAGCAGATTTGTGTTCATGACAGATGTGTACCTGTACTCAGGGGCACTTCAGTGAGCTTGCAAGCATGCTTGCACATGTGCTGCCTTCCTGGACAAGGCAGTCCAGGCACTGGACTTCTAGTTTGAGGGCAGTAATCTGGCACACTTGGCCTAGAATAACCAAGCAGTGTTTTCTATGAGTTCCACATATCCGCTAACAAAATCTCCCATCAACTCTAAGAGCCCAAGTATTGTCAGCTGAAACCTCCATGGCTAGCGTGGCCGTGGGTATAGTGTCTCTGGTGTATATATATATATATATATATATATATATATATGTATATATATATATATATATATATATAGAGAGAGAGAGAGAGAGAGAGAGAGAGAGAGAGAGAGAGAGAGAGAGAGAGAGAGAGAGAGAGAGAGAGAGAGAGAGAGAGAGAGAGAGAGAGAGAGAGAGAGAGAGAGAGAGAGAGAGAGAGAGAGAGAGAGAGAGATATATATATATATATATATAATGTCCCTCTTTTACATCCCTTTTTAGTCTGTTAGCGCCTGAACCTGGTGATATGCGCTTCAATGAACGCACCTTTCAAGTTACAGCTGTTCACAGCTCACAGAAAACTAACTACGACATACAGTAGTTTGCCTGAATTGATATCGTAGAGAGGACATATTATATAAATGATCATAAGGATTATTCCCCAAATAGAATTCACACTTTAAATAGCATAGATTGTTTATTCTTTGGTTCATGTATGTAGGGCGCTTGCGTGTGCATGTGTGTGTCCGCTGTCTGACCCCCATATGGGAGACACAGGTTTGA
Organism: Gymnoscopelus microlampas; assembly: GCF_963454915.1. NCBI lineage: Eukaryota > Metazoa > Chordata > Actinopteri > Myctophiformes > Myctophidae > Gymnoscopelus > Gymnoscopelus microlampas. Next base: position 25,008,263 of record NC_139947.1, read on the forward strand.
ATCCAGGTCGAGACAGGGCTGGACAAAATTTGCATTCAATGCCGTGGCCAGTTCACTTCTGATGTGGAACAAAAGTGTCTCATCTAAGTTATTTTCATCCCTTTTGCTTATTAGAATTCATTTCAGCATTACATTTTAACATCAGTTCATTAATTAACATGGTTAGCAGTCTCTCTAATGCGTAATTGTGCATGCAGCCTCTTTCACACAGCTACACTGCAGTTACAGTCAGCCTAAACCCATAATGGCTTCATTTAATAGATTACAGTCAGGGCTGTCCACAGAAATAGCTGGGGGTCCCTGAAAAGATCCAGTGCATGGGTCCTCCCCAAATCTGCTTTACTTAAAGGACGACTTCACCCATTTTCAACCTATCCTCATATAATAGGTCCTCACTAATGCTCATGATAAAATTGGTACCATTTTTTTCTACTCAGTCTGTGTCTCAGAGGAGGGCTGTGGACAGTTCAGAAACCCGTCTACCAGTGACATCATCGATGGGGAATCTAATAGAAGCTAATAGAAACTGCAGACTTTGTATTCATGGAAAGTTGCAATGCAATAATAGAAGCCATTGTTCACGTGTTAATAAAAATCTAAATTCAAAATTGAAATATATATATGTTTTTTTTAATCTTTCCTAATGATGATGTCACTGGTAGACCGGTTTCTGAACTGTCCAGAGCCCTCCTCTGAGACACAGACTGAGTAGAAAAAAATGGTACCATTTTATCATGAGCATTAGTGAGGACCTATTATATGAAGATAGGTTGAAAATGGGTGAAGTCGTCCTTTAACAAGATTTGAACTCCACTGAGCATACTTTTATACTTGTTCTTTCTGTGTGTCCATAACAGAAGGGGATCAGATAGACCAGAATCTGAGTACACAGACAAGCTTCAACACTACACCAGTGGTCACTGTAAGTCACATGCTTTAAAACAAACTAAATGTTGTATTTTAAGTAGTTTTGCAAATGTTGTGCTTGAGTTTCAGTTATTGTTGTGGGGGAAATTATAGAAAAGCTATCCATAGTTTCCTCTATGTTTCTAGATAGGAGTTGAGGGTATAAAGATCATTTTAAAACCTTTTTTCCACAGTGTTCTCTATACCTACAGTAAACTGGTTACTTCTGACACTACTTTGTCCCAGTGTCACCAGGAATGAAGATCTACATTGACCCCTTCACATATGAGGACCCAAATGAGGCCGTCAGAGAGTTTGCAAAGGAGATTGACATCTCCTGTGTGAAGATTGAGCAAGTCATTGGTGCAGGTAAAATTGCAATGCGTCCCATACTGCAGGCTGCTACATACACATGGTGTAGTGATTCTTAGATGCATTAGAAGAACACCAGAAATGTAAGACATCTATGTCTCTATGTTGAAATAAATGCATCCATATAATACGTTTCCGCAGTATTTCAAGGATCATAGTGTTTAGAAGATGTTCCTGGGAATGGAGGAAATGCTTTAGGACAAATGCCAGTACAAGAGGCAGACTTGATACACTTGTGCCAAATTTCTTGTGCACACGTGGTACTTCCACTCATTTTCTTTGTGCTGGTACTTTACCATTTGCGTACGTACAAATCAGTCATCGTCTCATCTCTTTCACTATAGGAGAGTTTGGAGAGGTGTGCAGTGGAAACCTGCGTCTGCCTGGGAAACGAGAGATTCTAGTGGCTATTAAGACACTCAAGGGGGGCTACACAGATCGCCAGAGGCGGGACTTCCTGAGCGAGGCATCCATCATGGGCCAGTTTGACCACCCCAACATCATCCACCTGGAGGGAGTGGTGACCAAGAGCAGCCCTGTCATGATCATCACAGAGTTCATGGAGAACGGATCCCTGGACTCCTTCCTCAGGGTAAAGCATAATATATACTTCATTGTACAGCCACGTCGCTCGCTGAAAAGAACCCAGCGTTCAACTAAAACACTAGACGCATGCTTTGGAAGTGAGGTTTAAGTGAATGTAGGGCTTACAACTCTGAATCAGTAAAACCACCATGGGTTCTGTCTGTGTCCTCTGTGTGTAACATTATCCACTTGTCTTTGGAACAGCTCAAGGATTTGCTTCTAGATTACATCATCACTACAGTGCAGTCTTGTCACTCTTCTGTTCAGCTCAAGCACTTATAACATGGTGGCCCTCTTTTTAGACATAAAAAAAAAAAAACATTTTCAATATTTTTAAAAATACAGAAATCGGCTATTGCTACATGTAGATTGGCTATTATTGCTATTTGTCACAAAGTAGTGCTTTAGGAGTTAAGGAGATATCTGTTAGAATTCACAATTTAAAACGGAGCCCTGATGAAGATTAAGTCAAAATATTGGCAGTAGCCCAAATAAATATAGGCCTATTATAATAAATATAATATCAATATCGAGGCGTATACAGGTTAAATAAAAATGGTCATCATGGCCAACTCTATCAATTACTTTATCATCTATTTTAAATTATTTTCAAATACAATTTTGCTTTTGCTTTTCTTTTTTTCTTTAGCAAAATGATGGGCAGTTTACAGTGATCCAGTTAGTGGGCATGCTACGTGGCATAGCAGCAGGGATGAAGTACCTGTGTGATATGAACTATGTTCATCGAGACCTTGCGGCACGGAATATCCTGGTCAACAGCAATCTGGTGTGTAAGGTGTCTGACTTTGGCCTGTCGCGCTTCTTAGAGGACGACACCTCAGACCCCACCTACACCAGCGCTCTGGTGAGTCACTGCTGTGCATTTAGTGAAAACAAAAGTACTGCTTGTCCCCATTCATATTCTCATGTTTGCTAAGTAAATTGGAGTTAAAAGAAGGCCTTTATTGTTGTTCAGCTAGACTTTTAAAATCAATCTGTGCCTTAAAATGTATTAAAAATTAAAATGCAACTTTGACAAAAGTATAAACCATGTAATAAAGCTCACTTTGTTAACGACCTAACTCAAGCAAGTTTCCTAGCATACTGAAATGAATGGAATCCAATGGCTTCCTTGAAAATCACACAATGGTATGCTTTGGACAATGGTCTACAGTGATGTCAAGTATACTGTATGAGTCGTACATAGCGAAATACTCAGTGTTAAGTAATTTGTACACTCTCAGATTGACAGGGGATTTTACATTGTAGTCAATGGACACATGCCAGATCACTTCACTGGTCATTTAATTCAAAACATTGGCAACAAAAATACTTCACACTGTATCTTCACCAGGGCGGGAAGATCCCCATTAGATGGACAGCTCCTGAGGCCATTCAGTACAGGAAGTTCACTTCCTCCAGTGACTGCTGGAGCTACGGCATCGTCATGTGGGAGGTGATGTCCTACGGAGAGAGGCCCTACTGGGATATGAGCAACCAAGATGTGAGTGTGACCTGAAGGAAGATTTAACGTACTAAAGTCTAAACAAAATCTGAACAAAATACAAAATGATATAGAACATTGGCTCTCAAAGTGGGGTCCGGGGCCAACCAGGGGTCCTTGAAGGGGTTCCAGGGGGTCCCAAGTGAAATTAGTTAATATAAATTAAATAAAATATATCAGTTTGACCGCTTTATATATATCAGCTATATGAAAATATCTGATTTACAAGCACACAATGCGTCGCATTGGACCTCGTTATGAGCTTGTTGATCGTCTATTTTCAAAAGAACATTTTGGAATATTTTTGAAACTTTTTAACAACACAAATCTTGTGTCTCGCACAAAATATTTTCAAGTGGGAACTGCGGCCAAATACATATTATTTTGGGGGTCCTTGACATAAAAACACTAATATAGAATAATAATTGTCTCTTTTTTAAATACTGTCTTTTTTATTTTGTTTTAGGTGATAAATGCCATAGAGCAGGACTACAGGTTACCGCCCCCTATGGACTGCCCTAGTGCATTGCATCAGTTGATGCTGGACTGCTGGCAGAAGGATCGAAACAACCGGCCCAAGTTAGGCCAGATTGTGAGCACGCTGGACAAGATGATCCGCAACCCCAACACCCTCAAGGCCATGACGCCACTCTCTTCAAGGTATGGCCTTCTTACCATGCCTAAATCTGATTCATTGGTTCCTTCTTGGCCCTGAATTTATTTTGTAGGTCATGAAGTACTATTATTATTCTGTTTCTGCAGTGTTCACTTACCTCTGCTGGACCGCAGTACTCCAGACTTTTCGTCTTTTAGCACAGTTGACGATTGGCTGGAAGCCATCAAGATGGGTCAGTATAAGGAGAACTTTGCCAATGAAGGCTTCACCAGCTTCGATGTGGTGTCCCAAATGACCACAGAGTAAGTCTACTTTTAACTTTTCAACCAAACAGATTCCAACCATTTTAAATTATCTCTTCATTTAGTCGATGTTAGTGTCTCGGGCGGAGATTGTACTGTGCCTGATCCCCATTGTGAAGCATATACTTGCTTAGAATAGTGCTTAATATGCTGTACTCTGGGAGAATATTATGATGGGAACAGAATGTGCAGAGAGTGTACAATTTCAAAAAGGTGAGTTTGAACCACTTCAGAGCTGTGCTGTCTCTGTCTATAAAGTCAAGCTTCATTCTATTAATCTACTTCACTACCATAACCAACCCACTTGGTTATTTAATGGTGATTGATAACATTTTTATGTAGATGAATAACGAACAAAAACTAAAAACTACAGAAAAGCACCCTTCAGGCAGACAGCGCATTTTCTATTATAGGAGTGGTAAGAGGGATATAATACATCCACAGCTCCACAGCTCTTTCAGAACGGTGCAGAATGAAAGCATTGTTTCTTCATAAAAAGCATTATGATTGCGAATTTAAACTTTTATGTCCTACCCGGGTTTCAAATCCTGGTCCCCTGAGCATGTGCCAAAATGACTACTGATGAGCTATAACGGGCAGTCCTTTGGGAAGAGGATGAATTGGATTAGCGATTGCGATTTGATGAGCGATTTGAGCTTCATGCAACACCATTACTTGTCAACTGGCCACCCACAGGATATACAAGAGGAGCAGTTGACTAACTACAACCACTGCTGTTGTGTTACTTATAATGTATTAACATACACCTACCTTACAGATAGTCAAGATAATATATCATTCACACACACACTAAAAAAATAGTATGGGTTGCAGCTTAAAGGAGGAGTTCACCCAAAAAAATACTTATTTTCTATCAATTGCGCACCCTATGAAGCCTTGAATCCATGGATTATTTTTTGTTTTTGTCGCATTCCAAAGCTAATAATTTGATTCCCGTCTCCTACCAGCTAATGTATCCGGTAGGAGACACAAAGTAGATTATTTGTGTCTCCTACCGGAAATACACACGGTCATCAAATTATTGTTTTAGGAATATGCCACAAAAACAAAAATAAATCCATGAAATCAAGGCTTCATGGGGTGTGTAATTGATAGAAAATAAGTAATTTGTTGGGTGAACTCCTCCTTTAACATTCCAAAATGAATGTTTTGTTTATCTCTGTAAGATACGTTTGGTTCCCATGGCTTGTAAACCAATAGAATAACATCGTTGTTACCATGCTTTATCTCTGTGTCGGGTGGGAAATGGCTGAATGTGATGGTAAAATGAATTCATTACTCTACATGAATATTTTATCACTTGACATGACTCTGTCTGACTGGTCTCACTCCACTCAACCACTAAATAAAATATGGTTGCGCAATGAACTGGTAACCACTTGAGGGGGCCTGTGGCAACAGAGGTGTTATGATGCGGATTGTGCGGTTGTAGTGCGACATCTAGTGGCTGAATGTTTCTATTTCACCTTTAACATCTTGTGCCGTAGTCCTGCTAGACTTTGAAGTACATTTTAAACTTTAGTTTGTATATTCACTTTACTCTCATTAAACACTTAAGCCCTATTTTCTAAACATTTCATAAATCTTCAATTTTTCAAATTATGTTTTTCAAAATGATTTAAAAAATATCTCACCCTCAACACGTCACATTGCAATGCGTTGTGAGCTTGTAGATCTTCTTCTTTTAAAATGTTTTCAAAAGTACTAATTTACTTAATGATTACCCACAGCTGTTCAGTTATTGTCATGTCACAAGGAAATATAAGGCTATTTCAGATAAAATTGTAACTTTGGAATCAAGTAGATTTTAACTCATGGTAGCTAACGGCAGCATAAACCTATGCACCATGGACCAGGGCAATGACAAAGTTAGTTAGTATGTAGGATCATTGTATAATCCATCAAAAGTCTTACACAGAAAAAAACAGAACAAACAGGTGCTAGCAGGAGATATAAAAAGGTAACAATAGTTAAAAGTGTCAATGGTGCTCATGGATCAAATGGGATCCAACATGAGAAAAAACAAACTCATATACTACTAGAACACGTGAGAATGGCTAGGCAATTACAGAGCTCTGGGCAGGTCGGTTTTCAGAAGGTGATACTGTAAGCGTTTGATTTGAAGCAATTTGAAAGAAGGTTTAAGGTTGGGGTGCCTGGGGGCTCAGCCAGTTAGTGCATAGACCATGTGTTCCTTGTGAACCGTGAGGACCCAAGTTCAAATCCGACTCCCGGTCCACGCATGTCTCTCCTCTCTCTCTGCCTTTGGCCTCCTTTCTCTAAATTCTCCTAAAAAATAAAGCATGAAAATAAATCCCCACAAAATAAATGAAAAACTGTTAAGGTGTCACTATAGCTGACTGGTCTCTTTCCACAGGGACATCCTTCGAGTGGGCGTTACGCTGGCAGGCCACCAGAAGAAGATTCTCAACAGCATTCAGTGTATGAGGGCCCAGATGAACCAGATTACCTCAGTGGAGGTCTGACCGTGCAGACCTAGACTGGCACACTGTTGTCTTCCCACTCCTTCTGCATCCTTCCACTGGGAACCTCATTGGATCCCACAAAATGTCAGGACTCTCTGAGAGACTATGTACTAACCCCCCTCACCCAACGCAGCCAGCACATTCCTTTATCGTGTTCTGGGTCTTAACATCGCAGTCATACTTCAACCTAAAACTCAGCGCTTCAAACTCACCGATCTGTCTGGGTAGTCCCACATTCCGAACATACCCGCATAAGGAATGCCTTGAACTCTTACAGTTTGTTGAAGGAGGATAATGGGCAATAATGACAATTGCTTATTGAATTACTTGTTGGTAATACAACAAGCAGTAATACATAAAACAATAAAACATTATTGTGAGTTTTTAAGCCATGTTGGTTCTAACAAGCCAAGCACAAAGTATGAATGCTGGAAAAGATACATTTTTCCTAGCTTTCCTAGCATGTTGAGTGTTCACACAGATGCTATGGTATGATTTTGTTTATTAATTGGTATTACTTGGACAAAGACCATGATTGTGTTGCCACCTAGAGGTGAATTGCACGCCGGTGAAGCTAGTGTGGTATCTGCTAATTATTACAGGATCTTGCAGGTAGTGGCAACGATAGGTTTCAGGATGCCGTCAAATGCTAATAAGCTGCTTTTAGGGTTGCAGAAAGTCAAAATAGCAAATACCTTTGCCTGGTAGAGAATGATAGAATAAAATAGAAAATGTCATGGTATCCTTTTACAAATTCAGAGACTGTCGGCATGGTGTCCAGCAGTCTGTACCTTTACCTGTACCTACAGTATTGGTTGACATCCACAGACCCGGTTTAATCTGGTTCCACATGTCAACCATTGGACCAGTCATACCGTTTTGGTTTGGCTAATTTATATTGGCTCCCAGACTGGATTAATGTGAAGGGATTTGCCCTTTAAAAGGGCTTTGATCTACTGTACAAGGAAATCATGTCTGATTGTTTTTTACTGAAAAATGACATCACATTGGCATCATGGACATCAATGCCTACTGTAGGTCATCAGGAGTAGGAATGGATATCATAACAAGTTAAAGTCGTGTGGTTTTGGAAACATCATGAAAGCCTGCATGGTCAATACTGTCTTGAGTTAGAAGTCTGAAAGTGCCATAAACTGGTTCCTCTTTCAGTAGTCAGGTTCACTATGTGTTCTTGTTCAAAATTTGTGGAGATTAGCAAAACAATACTTTATTTTTATCTTCAGAACATGGGGAATCCAAAAATCTATGTTTGCATTTGCACAGACACCTGCATGTCCGCCATATTGGACGTTCAAAATGGCCACCATAAAATACATAATTTGTGATATCTTGGCTTCTAAACAACATAGAAAGTTAATTAAATATACTAATCCAATGTTTTCTGGGTCAAGGAATCCAATAGAGACCTAAAGGATTATGCACAGGGACTTGCAGTAGCGCCACATAGGGGATGGCCAGTGAAATTCAGGTTTACTATGTTAAAAAATATATTTTCGTTAAAAAGTTTGGATTAGAAAAATATACACTTTTGGAATCTTCAGAGCATGAGGAATCCAAAAATCCTTGTTTGCATTTGCACAGATACCTGCATGGCCCACCATATTGTTCAATATGGACGACCTAAAATATATAGCCTAATTTGTGCTATCTTGGATTCTAGACAACCAACCTTAGTTAATATGTTTCCAGGTCAAGGAGTCCAATAAATACCTCAATGTAGTTATTATATAAAAGCAAGAAAACAAATGTAAATGGAAAATATAGTCTTTATATTTGTGTAATATCAACACATCATTGACTTTATTACACCACAGGTTTACAGATGTAAAGAAATGGGTGAAAAACTCCATTGTTTCTGTTGTTTTCAAAGAGAAGAAAAGAAAAGAAGAGGGCGGGGAGAGCAAGGAGAACAATCTATCAGTAATAGAAAACATGTCAAGGATATACAAATGGCATACACCAACAGATACAGTATGTACATGAGATTAGACATAAGGTGCAAGGTGGTGACACTTTGGTAGGTCTACACTAGCAGCAGGTATGTACATGAGATTACACATTAACTTGCAAAAACAGTATTGACAAGTTATAAGATTGAACTATATACAATAATATCATCTATCATTCTTTTACGGCCCTTCATCACTGTTAGGAGGGTCATTTTCAGCATTACAGTCTGCGTCGTTTTCGCAGTCACTTCCAAACAAAGTTCTGTGCAAGTTGTGTCTCCTGCATGAACATCTCTGGGTTGTACAATGGGTTTTGCACTGACATCTGACCAACTCTACAATGGCCTGTGGTGCAGGAGGAACCTTTGTGGTAGTAGGTAGTATCTCACCATGGCTCCATGTTTGAGTGGGTCAAAAAGACTCTGCCACGTCACAGTGGCTTGGCACCACACCCTACTTTGATCATGCACACGTTCAATGTTCTCCTCAAGGGCACCAACGGTAGGAGGCAACTTGCTGCTTTATGCCAGATGTTTGCAAAACAGATACCACCTTAGGTCAGGAATGTTTGTTATATGGATGCCCCTTGGGCAGTACATCATACAAAGTTGGCCAATGCATCATTCACCTCCTGTGTTAGGTCGCCTTCCTCTGTTAGTTTCTGTTAGTGGTCAGATGTCAGTGCAAAACCCATTGGACAACCCAGAGAAGGTCATGCAGGGGACACAACTTTGTTTGCACAGAACTTTGTTTGTGTGGAAGTGACTGCGAAAACGACACAGACTGTCTGTAATGCTGAAAATGACACCCCAGACAGTGATGACGAGCTGTAAAAGAATATTCCTGAATGATAGATCTAGTAGATATTGTATGTATATAGTTCAATCGTTCATACTGTTTTTGCACCTTAATGTCTAATATCATACCTGCTGCTAATGTAGACCTACCAAAGTGTCACCACCTTGCACCTTGTGGCTTTTTTCCCCCTAATTTTTATCGCTCGATTCTGTAACCCCTTTTTCACCCGGTGCCAATTAGCTAAGTGATCCTGGGCACTACACTCCCCCCACCAGCCTAGGGAGGCCAAGGCCGAGCTCATGCCTCCTTCAATGCATGAGAGCCAACTGACCTTCTTGTCACCTGACAGGGGGGAGTTTCCCTGGTTGGACGTAGCGTGTGGAAGGAACACGTTATTCCAACCAGTTCCCTTCCCCTCCATCAGGCGCCCCGGCTGACCAGGGGGAGGAAGTATAGTGACCAGGATTACTACATGTTTTTGTGAGGGTATTAACTACCCTAGGAGACACGGGAGAACATGCAAACTCCACACAGAGTAGGCCCTTTCGCCTTATGTCTAACCTCATGTACATACTGTATCTTTTGGTTTACGCCACTTGTATATCCTTGACATGTGTTCTATTACTGTTAGATCTCCTTGCTCTCCCTGACCCCCCCCCCCTCTTCTTTTCTTTTCTTCTCTTTGAAAACAACAGAAACAAAGGGTTTTTCCACCCATTTCTTTACACCTGTAAACCTGTAAAGTCAATGATGTGTTGATACTACACAACTATAAACACTATGTTTTACATTTACATTTGTTTTCTTGCTTTTCTATAATCCTGAGAACTACATTGAGGTCTGTATTGGACTCCTTGACCTGGAAAATATATTTAATTAAGGTTGGTTGTCTAGAATCCAACGTAGCACAAATTAGACTATATATTTTATGTGGTCCATATTGAACATGCAATATGGCGGCCATGCAGGTATATGTGCAGATGCAAACAAGTATTTTTGGATTCCCCATGCTCGGAAGATTCCAAAAGTGTTATAGTTTTGCTAATCAAAAATTCGTAACAAAAGTATATTTTCTAACATAGTCAACCTGCATTTCCATGGCCATCCCCTAGGGGGCGCTGCTGCAAGTCCCTGTGCACTATCCTTTAGGTCTCTATTGGATTCCTTGGCCCAGAAAACATAGGATTAGCATATTTAATTAACTGTCTATGTCGTCTAGAAGCCAAGGTAGCACAAATTATATATTTTATGGCGGCCATTTTGAACGTCCAATATGGCGGACATGCAGGTGTCTGTGCAAATGCAAACATAGATTTTTGGATTCCCCATGTTCTGAAGATAAAAAAAATGTATAGTTTTGCTAATCTCCACAAATTTTGAACGAAAGTATATTGTTTTACATAGTGAACCTGACTACAGTATCAACTAGCTCTACAACTGAGGTCACAATACGGGATAACGAACAATTTGAAAAGTGAATGAGTTATTACTTCTTACACACTAATCGCTTGGAAAAAGAACGTTTTTAACCTTTAAATTAAATTCCACCACCTTAAAAATCCCATGTATAAATGTTGTGGACCATGCATGTCATTCACTGTGTTTTCACTATCCCCTTTGCAAGAGCTGTGCAGGGTTTGGGTGAGCATTAGGAGACCAAATGTTGCAACTAAAGGTTTTACTACTACTATACCTCGGTTGTAAGATCAAGGGACTACACACTAGGATATTACAAATTGGTTAATAAGCAGGAGATACGATTTAACGGCTGCTGCAATGACATCACATTTTAGTTGCAGTGAAAACAAACTTTTTGTCTTGTATTGTACTGTACATATCGGACGCATTCGACTTTGTGTTGTTCATCAACAGGCCACAGCCATTGAAGCTCAACTAACGACATTCACACAGGTCCAGAGTTACAGTAGCAACAACCTATTGATGTGCAATCTTTATTTCAGTGACTCGGTAACTGTTTGTGTTTGTTAAAATAGTTTTTTTATGTTGGTTTTGTACTTGGTAGCACATGTTTTCTTTTTTTGTTTACGGGAGGGGGTTGATCAACTGATCAGAGATTTTCATGTTGAGGAGACACAAAACTATGTTAGCCAAATTATTCATCTTTTAATGACTGGATGATAATGCTCTACTGTTTTTTAAATAGGGAATCTTAACGTTTGCATACTGTAGGATGGGCACTGTGAATTCTTCTTGGAGAAAATGTTATTTTATGCAAAATTGAGTTATGCCTGTGATCATTTCCACTCACTGTAGAGATTTTTCTATTCTGTTTATGAAAAATACACATTTTCTTGATGGTTCAAATGTGGTTCTGTAAGTGTGAAGCCAGCGGTACTGTAATTGCACAAAAATAGCAGTGTTACAACAGCTCCAAACCAGGATCAGTGATTCTAAATGGAGCCAACCTACCAAAACACTGCACTCTCCAAAATGCTTTTTGTTTGTTTTTACAATGTGATTTTTGATACGTGTCTGTGTTTATATATACAGTGTGTGTGTATATACAGTATGTGTATATACATATATATATATATATATATATATATATATATATATATATATATATATATATATATATATATATACTGCTATTACAATAATTCATTTTTCTCAGTGCAGAAAAGAAAAATGAGAATTTTAACTTTGTCTATACACATCTAGTGTTGATAAGTAGCCTTGTAATATACAAAAGCAAGAAGCTATGCCCAGACATAGTCTTTAAATAAAGATTTTTATAGGGAAATTATGAAACAATTATCATAGGGAGTGTTTGCTTAGGGAGATTATACAATATTGTATATCCTACCTCTTACTCACACTGTACTGGCACAAATCAAGAGTTTACATGCTGGCACACCACTGATTACTATGCTGTAGCTGTACCTGTACCTAAGCCCTGTGGTAAATGGTGGTAAATCATTTCCTTATAACTTTACATTATTTTTGCTTTTGTTTTTATACAAATTTGTGTGTACCATAATGAATACCAAATTTTCACTGGAAATGCAGTACTTTTACTGAGATTGTAGATTGTATTAGAGTGATAATTGTACATGCATTTCTGATTTTAGCTTCCTCCACTAGGATCATGGACTATTTCTGAGTGTGGCCCATTCTTTACAATGGTTACAGAAATCTAGGATAATTCACCAGGTGGCCAGAGTGCAGCGGCATCCCTGCAAACAGAATTAAGCCTGATTTATGCTTTGTCAGACGATGGTGTCCCGCGCCAAAAATAGCCGTGATGTGATGCATTGTGAACTTGTAGATCTGCTATTTTTGATGATGGGAGTATAAATTAGGTATTAGCTTCCACCACTTGTCTCTACTCTCTGTTCGTCAGTGCCATTTTACAAACACAGGAAAAACTCAACTAAACGATATATGTCTTCACTTAAATAGTACTGTGCTCTCTCTATGTACAATTTAACCACTGTATCCCTATTTTATAGTTAGACTATCAGAAAATAGACGATCTACAAACTCACAGCGTGTACATGCAACACGTGAGCTTGTGAATTTAGATCGGCTGTAACAAAATCATAAATAATTGTGAAAAATGTTAATTCCAAAACAGGGACACCAGGGTTGACATGTTTAATGAGTACATAAATGTTTTCCCCTAACATTGTTCATGTTTGCAAAAACTAACAAAAAAATCATTCAACTACACTGTGCTCCTTTCATATGCTGGTCCAATGTTTTGCCGTTCCTCAAAGCCCACACTGTACACTACAGTAACTTTCCTACACTGTCTCACTTTTGCCTGCCTGGCCCGGGGTGACCCTGAAAACATGTTTACACGATGCTGTGGGGAAAAGGCCAGGGCACTGATGAGAAATGTTAAAGGAGCACTAGTGAGGACCATTTCTATGAAGACAGGTTGAAAATGGGTACAGCGCTCCTTTTAAGATACGTCCTGGGCCAGTTCTGTCCAATGCACATAAGATGGTAGAGGTCAAGTGTATATGCAGTAAAATCCTGGGTGTTAGCTCAAAGTTGTAGTATGTAACCAAATGTGCCCTTATGGTCCTTTTGTTTACATTTGCACACTCTCAAATGGATACATTAACGCTGAGGATTTTACTGTGGCATGTTGTAAAAGGGTCAGGGTCACCACTCCTATGTCCTTACCACTGTGGTCTCATTTGGGACATTTAGGACATTTCTTTTCTGTATAAATGTATATTTGACTGCACCCCCAGTGAATGATGTATTGATATTCATTATTTGTAATACTGTTATTGATCTATTTTGTAAAATAAAGAAAAAAAGGGAAAAAAATCAACTAAGACAAAAGAAAAGAAAAAGGAAAATCAAATGGAGTTTTGTAGCAACTGTCTTAAATTAAAATTAAAATAAAAACTGACATTCAATAGCGGTACAGTTATGCTGTATGTTTTTGGGGGACTATCTGACACCAACTATTACTTCCTCCCCTCTTGCAACCTCTAGTGTTCTTTATTTCATATTTCAATGCATATTATTTGATTTTTTTCCTCAAAATAATCCAAACGTATATGAAAAAAAATGATTTTCCAATTATTTTTAACTAGTCAGCACGTGTTATTACATTTGAATATTTTTTACAGAATACAGACCAGGAAATCAGTCATCGCTAACAATTCAATGTTCTCTTTTCAACTGTATATTTTATTCACATTGTGGTATGAAGCTACGGTATGATCCATGATCCTTCTTTCCCGCTTGTAGTGGAGATTAAAAAACAACAAAACAACTGTAAACTGTGAACACAAGAGGGAAGCACAGACCATGTCATTGCATAACCATGTTTATATATTAATAGTCAATCTCGACTGGTCCTGAACCACTGCTCTTTCCCCATCCTCATGCTCGTCCAATGATCTGCAAAGGAGTGCATAATCAGGCACTGGTGGACAGTCTGGTAGTAAAGTCCTTGGGAAAGGCAGGGCCCAATTTAAGGTCCAGCAATGATTGAGAGAGTAAGGGTTATAAGATAACACTATTAATGAAACTAATGAAACTTTAAGTGCACATAAGACATAACCATTAACAGATATCACATGGTGGTGTAATGGAAAACCATCTCATTAACAGGTGCCATGTTAATGAAGTTATTGTCCAAATATATAGTTGCATACTGTGACTGAAACACAGCCATGAGTTTATAATAAATACACAGTAACACGTCATTACAAGTTGATGACAGAGTGCTTTCATATGCATCATCATATGTGTTAGTGTTGTGAATGTTCCTGCTAAAGGAAGGTGTGTGTGTGTGTGTGTGTGTGTGTGTGTGTGTGTGTGTGTGTGTGTGTGTGTGTGTGTGTGTGTGTGCGTGTGCGTGTGTGTTGTGTGTGCGTGCGTGCGTGCAACAGCGGTATCGTTTCTGGCTCGTGTTATCACGAGATTTGGTTGCCAGAAAGGAAATGATGGACAGTTTCATGATACGTTGGCACGTTCACAAATGTACACTGCTCTTTAGGTACATCTATAAAATTATAGAGTGTACACACATCGAAAATTAAGCAAGAAAACAATGTGTGATATGTCTTCTTTTATTTTCCTGAGCCGAGAATGTTATAAAGATCGCAATCGCAGAAATAGTGTTTGATCATAAGCCGGTCCACCTGGCCTTCATTGACTCGTTGATGCGTATTCATTCCATCGACCTCCGTTTTCTACCCAGTGCGAAAAATCGAAAAATCCGCCGGCTGGAATAGCTGGATAGAGAAAATGACATCCGTTACCTTTCCTTAATTTATCTTCCTTGACTCACTCAAGGAAACAGCTGGTTAAACTAACTACATCGTACAGGTGAACTCAATAGACAATCAACACAGGATAGGCTGGGGCGGGACACAGGTCACTTAATAATAATAATAATCACAGGGTGGAGAAACAAGACAGGTTATAACAGCTACAAGGGAAGAGAGGGAACATAAGGGGCCATACGGAGTCCAAAACTACTTTAAGGTACCATGAACAATCAAGTAGCATTTTGAACCTAGCTATAGTTTTTTTTTATCAAAATGACATGAAATTACATTCTTTCTTATCAAAATATTGAATTTGCATGCATATATTACTTTTGTGAATGGCTGCGTTGTTCATGACATTAATTTATGAATAGATTAGGTCTATTCCTTTTTAGTAACACTGGCTTAGCCTACTTATTTGCTGTCAAGCACAATATTGTCATGTCATTGCCTTTCGATGTCATTTTGCTAATGGATGTAGGCCTACTCAGCTGTCAAATATCACAAATAATTCAAGTAACACTTTGTCGTTGCCAGGCTTCATTCAGAGTCACTTCATTATCCTAAGGACATCCGGTACCAAAGCAACAGCCATCAGACTTCACCTTCACTGACACAATGATTACATTTTACGTGAGGGCAAGCTGACCCACAAGTGAACACACTTTTTATTGGAGGGATTGACATGAAGGTGAGTTGGATCTGACATCCGCATAGTACTTTTATCCAGAGCAATTTAACAGTGAGAGAGCAGGTGTGGATTAAGTGTCTTGCTCAAGGGCACTTAAACAGGACATAAAGCAGTTGAGGGATTAAGCCTGTGATCTCTTTCTTATGAAATAGACTACTGTAGAAACTACACCTGTAAATTAGGATTAAAAAGTTTTTTTTTTATGTTATAGTATGAGTGCTTTCATTTGTATATAGGCTACTGTACATTTCACCTACTGTACTATTACACTACCTTTAATTACTTTGTAGATTATTTAACTTTTTTCTCACGTGAAGCACATCAATTTAACCTGTAGGCTACAGTATGTTTTCCAGATAAGCTTGACTGGAAAATTACTTTTTCCCCAAATGTGAAAGCCTCTTTGCTCATAGTCTAATTTTCTGAAACAGAAACTCGCAAGGAAGCATCCGGCATTGCGACATGTAGGCTAGACATGATCTGGCCATCGTGGTAAAGTGTGCGTCACTCTGCTGATGGCCTTGTCCTAGTTCTGTGCTTGGCAGGTGTTTAGTGTTTTGGGGACATTGGTGTTCATGGAAACACACATGCACACACAGACTCACCTGCCCATATCCACGTGCGCATGCGTCTAGAGTTTCTAGACCTTGGTCACACAGGTCAATTTCTATACTCTAACACTAGTTTTAGTCCTATTTAATGCTTTGTCATATGACACTGTTGCACAAAATATAGTCGATCTACATGCTCACAAGGAACGTTGCATGGCATTGCGACATATTGTGAGCTTTTTTAAATGTTCGCCTATAACTACATGACCAGGTTGAAAATGGTTAAAAAGGACACAAAGGTAACCAATCAAACAAAGAAATTGAAACGCACACGCATACAGTCGCACACACTCGCATATAAAATTAAAACAAAAAAACTATTTTCTGGACTTGCAGTTACTGTACAGTGATAATAATGTAGAGATGTTTTACTTCTAAAGAGCTACTGTAATGTTCAGAGCAGCTGAAAAGGCAAGGTTGCATTCATGAAGGTCAAGGCGGCAGACCTATTAGTGCCCTGCCTTCTATGCTATACCACACTGTCTGTAAACTGTCTTTTTTCTTCTCCTACTTTTTCTTTTACTTGCATGCCATGCAGCCGTAGGCATTTATCATTTATTCACATAAATGCTGCCATTTAATGTTTGTCTTTTTGTCCTCCCACTGTGTAATCTGGCTACGCCCTCTCTATATGTCACCCTAATCATTAAGCAACACTTCCAAACAGTCAATTATTCATGTCATACCATGCTCAGTGCTGGGCCATGTAAATTTCAACCAGGACTGAAATTATTAGTTTAATTTGACTAGACTGTTGGATTTGTTATTAATTTTAATGTTAATTCGTTTTTTTTGTATTCATTTTCATTTTTATTTAATTGTTTCGATTTTGTATTTACTTTTATTTGTGTTTTTTAGTTATACATTTGTATTGTATTTGCTTTGTTCAGGACCCCAGAAAGACTAGAGGCTCATTCATGTGTCTCTAATGGGGATCCTTTAATAATAAACATAAACATTAGGGGCCAGGCAGCTCTGCCAGTCCCTCAAGTATTTTCTTCTTCTTCTTCTTCTTCTAATTCTAATACAAATTTTCTCAAAAATAGTCAAATGCATTATCCCGACGTCCTCCCGCATTATTTTCTCAATTGACACCAGACTTGCTACACTGCATCTTCAGACTCCACAAAAAATCCTGTCAGATTTATCCAAAGTGTGCATCAAAATGTTGTACAACTGTTATACTTGGGTGAAATTCTTTGTCTTTGCGTATAGAAAAACTGAAAAACACCTACACTGTATACTACTCATCCCTGTGTAACGCCCGGAATTCGAACCCAGGTCTCACATGTGGAAAGCCAACATCTTAACCGCTAAGCCAAAGGGATATCTCTATCACTCGGGGGAGACATTAGAGTTTCAGGCCATCAGGCTGAGGTAGTGAACCACTCTGTTACACCTGGACAAGAGAGATAGAAAGCTTCTTGGATTCAGGCAGGCATATACACTGTATAGTATCCATGCTATGGTTCTTTAGCCATGCAAGGCAGTCTGCATATGGAGCTCTCCCTGTTACTTACTTACTGTATAAAGGAGGTGAGCATGTGGCTGTGCAATTGCACCACACCAGTGTTCTGAATCAGCTTCTCCTCCAGTGCGACACTTGCAGGGCATTTCTGTATTTTTGATGGCTTCGTCTGCATGGTAAATGTGTAAGGCCTGTTGTCATGGCAACAAGGGGAAAAAACAGAAACCCAGCTTCTCCATCCAATAAACAGCAAAGGCAGAGAAGGGAGGGGAAGAATCGTGGTGGAAGAAGATGAGCAGGGGAAGAAGAGACAGAGGTGAATCCAGGAAAACAGCCTGGCAAACCTGTACAGTAGGATGCTGCTTTTGGCTGTGTAGGGCCCTCAAATGACATGCGATATGGAAATTAGAGCAATGTGTGTGTCTACGCTATTATTTTTGTTCTATTTTAATAGTAATAATAGTAATAATTATTATTATTATAATGATAACGACAACAACAACGACGATGATGATAATAATAATAATAACTTTTATCAAGACAAGGTTACAAAGTTAAGAAATAGAATAAAATAAAATCAGCAACAGAATTTATGTAGCAGTTAGAAATAAAACAAAATAATAAAAACAAACAAACAATAAAATGTAGAGAGCCAAATGTGAGAATGACTGAGTTCAACTGAAGATAATTACTTGGCATTCAGTCTTTCATTTCTGCTAGAGAGTTAACTAAACTGGACAAGCGTATAGTTTGTTGGGCTTCACCGGAAGACATAATTGTGCGTCGTCTGCATATCAATGGAAGGAAATGTAGGATTTGTAAGAAATAAAATCCCACTCACAGCTATGGATCAGAGGCACATTAACACCAATAATGCATGCTGGTCCGGTCGATCTCGGCTGTTGTTCTGATTCTCATAGGTTGAATGGTCTTCTTGAAAACAAAGAGTTGATTCAGTTCATCAGCTGTCTAACATGGGGTTAATGAGGCATATAGGGTCATGCCTGCATGCCTATACAGTACATATGCACACAAGCAAACATGATTATACACAAATACACGCATCATGGCTTACCCCAAGCACCCCACCCCCTCCGGTTTGCTATGTCTCTATTTACCTCTGGATTAATCCCCCCACCACACCCCCCCCCCCCCCCCCTCTCTCTCTCTCCCTCTCTCTCTCTCTCCCTCTCTCTCTGTTACTCCTCCCCTCATTCCCTCAAAGCCAGCCGGCTGCTATTCGATCCAGACTGCTTGTTACATGATCTCCTGGAAAACATCGTCGTGTGGCCGTCTTTCACTGCACTCGGTGGCCGGGTCGTTGAAGCGCGCGTTTTGCTGAGAGAAGGCAAGATGCCATCACTGGGATGCTAGCAACCTTTCCTTCCCTCTCCCCTCCTGTGATCTCGATCCTCCCACCCCTCTCCCTGACCGAGGTGGCTAAGCTGACCTCTTCTA
Source organism: Gymnoscopelus microlampas (assembly GCF_963454915.1). Classification (NCBI taxonomy): domain Eukaryota; kingdom Metazoa; phylum Chordata; class Actinopteri; order Myctophiformes; family Myctophidae; genus Gymnoscopelus; species Gymnoscopelus microlampas. The sequence goes on from NC_139947.1 coordinate 25,027,813, forward strand.
TCCCCCCAGCCGTGACAAACCCTCTCCCCCCCATCCACACCCGCCTTGCCCCACCCCCCCACCCCCCATCTCCCACCCAACTCTGACCCCCCTCAACAATGTTACCATGCATTAACTGGCTTCAGCCTTTCCTCGCCTTGCTCTCCTCTGCCTTGCTCTCCTCTGCCTTACTCGCACGGGGTTACAACTGCCCTTCCAGCTGCCAGTGCCCCGACCACCACACCGTGGACTGCATCGGTCAAGGTCTCACCAGCCTCCCAGACTTGATCCCCCTGAATGTCCGTCGACTCCGGCTGTCCAACAACTGGATTCCCTGGATTCCCTCTGACTTCTTGGTCCTCTACAGTGATCTAGTGTACCTGGACCTGCGGAATAACACCATCTCACGGCTAGAGCCTGGGACCCTCAGCACTTCCTCTCGGCTGGTCTACCTGGACATGGGGGGCAACAACTTGACTGAGATCCCCTCTGGGATCTTCGGGGAGTCACGGAGCCTAATCAAACTGCGCCTGGGCAGCAACCCATACCTAAGCATGGTAGGCCAGGATGCCTTCATGGGACTGACCTCCCTGAGAGACCTGGAGCTGGAGAGGAACGGCCTGACGGAACTGGACTCCACGGTCCTGGAGCACCTGCCCTCTCTTCGGACACTGCGCCTGGACGGCAATCCCTGGATCTGCAACTGTTCTTTGGCCAAACTCTTTGTGTGGCTGTCAGAAAACCGTCACAAGCTTCCAACGGGTAAGCCATAAGCTGCTTAAAGTTCATCATTGCAATATTTCCTCCACACCAACGCATCATTTACGTTATTTCCTGAAGTTCAAGTTCATGAATTGTCAAACTATTCACACATTTCTTTTACATGACATTGATCGTTTGAAAAGAAGGGAAAAAAACTGTCAAAAACTACTAAATAATATGCAGTTGGCTGAAATGATTTGCCACAAATTATATCCATCTTTGTTGCCATTTGTCTATAAATAAAGCAAACAGCCATTGGATGTTGACATGTTATTCAAATCTTATTCTTGACTGTGAAATACATTGGTGTCAAACTCAAAGACTTGTTTTTATCTTGCAATTAAACATACACCAAGCTCTAATCTGTCTCATAGCTTTCAAATCAATAGATCCATAAAGTGGAAATATAATTTCTGGAGAAGGGTGGGGGATACTGAGTTCAATTATGATAGTTCTGTACTTGTACTGTAACTTATATTAAGAGTAAAGCTTGCGGGATCACTGTAACCACAGCTGTGTGATAATAGAGCAATAATCCTCAGACATTATGTGGAGAAACACGTGAATGTCTGTGTTCTGCCAAGCATGGAATACTCATCTGTAGTCTTTTGCCTGCTCCTGAATTATTAACTGGAGCATACAGTATAATAATTATGAGCATACAGTATGTATATTTAGAAACAGCAGTTCTGGTTGTTTTAAACATAACCACAATATGAATTATCTACTGAACTGCATCCTATGTCAACAAAATACACTTAGCCCATTCATTCTTGAGTTATTTTGCTAACACCTAACAGTCAAACAGAATGGGGAAAAAACATAACATCTGTCTAACTCCATGGGCAGAGGTGGGCTAACTAGAAAAGGGCGCTCCTCGGAGTACAGGTCTTCGCCAGGAGTTGTCCATGCAGGGAAAATGTTGATTGTACACCCAGATATAGGCCAAAAAGTAAAGCAGCCTCTTATATCGCCACCATGAGGAGTGTGAATTGGCCTACTGGAAGTGTGCATGCAAAGATGGTGATAGGTCCAGCGAGGTCCGTGATTAGCTGTGCACAGACAGACGGATCAATGGACACACAAACACACACACGGACAGGGGTGAAAACATAGTCTTAGCCTTGTCGGCCTGGCGAAGACAGTGGCCCTCATTTATCAATGGAGTGTATAAAACGGCGTATTTGTTGCCTTAAATTCGCCCGTAGGGCAACGTCAAAGTCACATTTATGAAGCGATCCTATACAGCCAATCCTAGCGTACATTTGGTCGGAGCTTTGAAAATTTGACGGCTGAAACCGAGCGTCATTTAAATAACACGCCCTTAAATATTCTCGAAATGCCTCGATTTGTAAGGCCAGTAATCCTACATGAACACAAATCCTAACTCTTATGGAGATCATTGCTTTGCAGCACAGTGCTATTCAAGAATAATTAGGTGCCTTGACAGGCTAATAAGTAACTAATAAGCCAAAGTGCCCTTAACCATGGCAGTGTTATCGTTATGGTCTGAGCTACATTTATGACCAAAGACAATCGGAAGAATGAAGCCCTATTCCTTGCACTGTTAATGCCATGCTCTACCCACTGAATAGAGCATGGTACTGTGTATTGTACATCACTTCAAGACAATGTGATAGGAGTTGACCTATCTTGGTGCTGATTTTAATCAGACAATGGTTTCTGGCGTTGTTTGAGTCCGACATTTTAAGGAAGTGAGTGTCAATGATTTACAGAGGTAACCCACTTCCTGTAAACACAATCCCCTGCTGCTTGGATCACTGTCTGGTCAACAGTGAACAAGAGGTGTGCGTAATTCAGCACCATGGCACATTTGATGCCAGAGACACCATGCCATTGACACAGATTGCTTGTGGTCGAGATTGCTCCCTCTCACCTAGAAGACATCCTATCCGTAACTGACTGAAACCTGTGTTTGCACACAGAGTTGGAGATCAATGGAAATTACTTAAGCTCTGTGCCATCGTATTAATCTGTGGTGGAATAGTCTGTAGACTGCTCTGCTGCCAGCCAAACAAGCTTCCAGTTGGTATTCATGGCTCCTTCCATGTCATGCGATAAGAGTAATAAAGAGACATGCACTACCACGTGTGTGTGAGTGTAAGAACTCCTTTATGTTTATGTGGAGTGCATGCGTGCACATCTCTCTAGGCATGAGTCTGGCTGTCCATTGTGCAGCAGCAAGGAGGGCCACGTGACTGGAATTTCACCAAGCGATGAGGTCACTGAATCCCTTTTCATGTGGAAAACCCCTTCTGGTCTTATCGTGACTCACGCACACACATGCACACACACGCGCGCACACACGCACATGCACACGCACACACACACACACACACACACACACACACACACACACACACACACACACACACACACACACACACACACACACACACACACACGTGTGTATTACTATTCTTGTGAGGACAGCAATTTTATGAATGCCATTGAATTTCGGGACATTTTTAACCCTAACCCTATAGCTGAAAATAACCAATCTCCAGGCTCACACTGCGACATGTTGTGAGCTTCTACTGTATAAAAACAAGTATAAATCAGGCTAACCCCCAAACCTTTTTCTTTTTTTTCTTTCTTATTTACCATAAAACAACTATTTGCCTTTTTAGGACCAGGAAAATTGTCCTCGCAATGTCTATTTCTCAAATTCTACTATACTCGTGGGGACATCGAGCCTTCACAAGTATAGTAATATAAGTACACACACACACACACACACACACACACACACACACACACACACACACACACACACACACACACACACACACACACACACTCGCGCACACTTGATGATGATATCAACTGACTGTTGGTTACAGAGGCACTACAGCAGGCAGGGTAAAATGGAAGTGCCTGAAACTGCCCTCATCACTACAGTATGGAACGAGTGAAGGCTGAAAATTATCATTCATCCGTCTATGCTTTGACTGAACAATATAATAATCAGAGGATATGATGTTTTTTATTTTGTTGTGTTGTGCTTCTTTTTAGACTTTTGCCTATTACACGTCCATTATTATACTTTCAGACTTAACTAAATTATCTGAATTTCACTGTATAGGAATCAGTTTATTGCCGAGTTTCATGCAAGGAATTATCTGTAGTATAAATTAACATCAATTGCATTGCACAATAACTGGATGGATGTACCCTGTCAAAGCTGTCACATTGTGTCTTGATGTCTTGATATCTCCACTACACCAGTGTTTATGACATGAATCTGTATGGCAATTGAAATAAATTTGTCTACATATAATATGAAGTATGAGGTCATCATCATCACTTTGTTGTCTTTGATGTGGTCTGGTCTAGTCTGAGCTCTGTGAAATTGGTCATATTCTAACTTTCTTTAACTGAACAATGAATGAAAAAAGAAAGGTCCCTAACACCTGGATTCATCCTCAAAAATACACTATTCAGGGAAATCTTAAAAAGCAAGTAACAAAACAAATAGAATACGCGCATTTGAAATGTTGGACAGATGCAGGACAGGAAAGAATCTTATTATGTCCATACACTGCAATGTGTCTCCTAAAGCCATTTTGTTTATTTATGTTTTGAGTATATATGCTTCTTCAGAAGGACTTTCTCTTTTCTAGAATTAAGGCCAGAAAGTACTTATGACCGGTGCACCACATCAAAAAGCTGGGTCTATGATGTGGCCATTCACTCAATTTGAAATATCACTGGAGAGAGTGCCAGTCAAAGGATTAGACATAGATTATGTGAACTGCTCTAATAAAATCCCTCAAATGTTTTGGACATTAACATTTTTAGGTTGCATGCACTGCAGGGTAATTACTTACGTACTTACTTAATCCCCTTCATCCCATGAGAGACAAAATACTACAATGTAGGGATGCATGATTAATCAGTCATCATATCGATATCAAAATAATATTGTGGCCGGACCGCTGGCGTAGCCGTCCGGGCACCTAGGCTCATTGTAGCCTTACAGCGCGTCGCAGGTTCGACTCCCGATCCTGACGGCCTTTGCTGCGTGTCACTCCCCATCTCTCTCTCCCCATTTCCTGCCAGCCTATCAATAAAGGAATAAAAAGACCCAAAAATGTATCTTTAGAAAACATATTGTTTTAGCCGATATTTAGGCCTAATAAATCAAGTTATAAGAATGCACAGTTTTTTTAAGGTTGCTTCTGCACCCAGAATCTCTGTCACTATACAGTATAACAGGTGTAAGGTAAACCCTAGTGGAAACTTAATATCTAGATATCGGTCGATTTGACCATGCAATTAATCGGCTATTGGCCGAAATGTCTATATTGTGCATCCCTACTACAATGAGCTACAGGTTGTATCCTTGTCATATCCTGTTCTATGATGTTTCTTAATGCAAATATCTGGTCCTGTGGTCCATACATGCCTGTCCGTCTGTTCCTGAATCCTGCCTGCTCTTGTGTGAGTTTGCAATGTCTGTATGTAATTTTGCTTTTGTTATGAGTTTTTTTTTACTTCAATTCATAGGGGGCAGTGAATAATCAACCCAGGCCACAATAAAATGAATGGAAAGGTTCAGGTTCTGGTCGATTTCAGGTCAGGTCATTAATTAACACATATCGGGTCGGGTTGAGAGCGGGTTGGGTCGGCTTCCGGTCGAGTGTCTTAAAAAAAACGACACGTGCATCACTAGTCTGTTGTTTTTTCCCCTCTCAGGTCTGGAGGGCATCGAGTGCACACTGCCGCAAGATGGCCGCCGAGTTCCCTTCAGCATGCTCTCCGAGGACAGTTTCCGGGAGTGCCAGTTCATCCTCTCCCTGACCGATTACCTCATTGTCATCTTCTCCGGCGTCGCCGTCTTGGTGGTTGCCATCATTTCCAGCTTCTGCCTGGCCTGCACCGTGCAATGCTTCCAGCACTTCAGCAAGGGCAGCAAGGAAGAAGAAGAAGAGGAAGGGAATGACTGACAGAAGAGGGGACAGTCATTTGTTTTGGAAAGGTACTCGTCGTCATTGCCCAGGTGTCAACCTCAGAGACTGTATGTACTGTAGGATAAAGGGCAGAAGATAACGTGACAAAGCATTGGAGAGAGATGGCAAATTAGCAAGGCAGGGTGTCAGCCCACATGCCAGGGCCAATCATCGCTTATCGTGTGAAATCACAGAACTTGGGTTACAGTTCTCAGTGGATTCTAGATGTGTTTTAGAAGTTCTACGTGGGTTGCAGTCAGAGCACAATAACAGAGCAGTATGCTGTTGCTTAACAGTGGGTTGATCTATCATAGGAATGGTATCTAAGAGTGGTTTGAAAACCATACAAAATTGCATCACTGTGAAAAGAAAAATGCTGAAAAGATAACACTAGTTATTAATACTTAATGCCTAAATGTTCTCAGACTTTGGAGAAAATGTCCTGGCAATTTTTTATTATGATTTGGGCTAATTCAGAATAGGTTCATTCCTGTCAAACAATTGCCCCCCCCCCCCCCCCCCCCCAGACTATGAGAAGGCGTGGAAGGAGAATAAGCAAAGGAGGAGGAGGTGGACTCAAATCTTTTCTGCAAGCAACACCACTGCCACGCTTTAGGGCTGATGTTTGCTTAGGCAAACAATCTTGTAACTCAACAGAAATAACTGTCTTCTAAAATATGTATTTCAGTTGATTGACATAGTTGTGTGAAAGATTATTAGGCTTTACACTGTTCAGTAGCCTACTTTGTCAGTGAGGTTAGTCAGCACAGACAGAAAGAATGTGATAACTTGTATAGGATATCAGGATATCTCTCACTCAAGACGGGCATCATAACACTGAATAGCAGATAGATGTAGGAAAGTCAGCCAAAGAAGGGGAAATGTCAGACACTGCACTATTATTAAACTGGAAGAATAATATAATTCTCCAAGATTACCATTGTATGTCATACTGGCATGGTACAAATGAATTCTTAAATGTTCAGTTTATTTTTCAATGAATAAAAAAATATATATATCATAAAAAAAATACATAAAATTGTAAAAGTACAAAAGTAATCAAACTAAGATCAAGAACAGATGCACGATATATGAGAAGCTTTAGGGAAGGCATTTAAAGTAAGTTAACTATTAAATGGGCTAATTTATTTGTCACCTTCATTCTTGGCCTTTAAACATAGTATTGTGTGAAACAGCAACTGCTGCTTTTCATTGGACCAATGGATTTCATTTTTTTTGTACAATGTGGGCACTTTATCAAGGATGTACAGTACATGTGTCGTCTTCGCAAGATTCACTCGTCTCGTCTGTGATTTTCTTTTAAATATTCCTATTATTATTATGTAACAGTATCAGCACATCAGATACGTCTCATAGCTAGGTGGGTTTCACCAGCATATTATGCATCCTTACAGTACATCCCTGGCCTGCAGGCTTCAATATAAACCGGCCTTCTCATCGGTGATGATATTAAGAAATTGCCCGTGCAGATGTTCACCTCCTGGCATGTCTATTGCTCGTTGCCAAATTAATTATAGCGATGATCGACTACTTATGTCATCATATTTGAAGCAAGGTTTGCAGGTCGTTCTCAGTGAAGAATAGTCCAGTAAACAGACAACTACATTTGTTAGACATGTTTTCGTACAAGAATCATTGAGAGAGCAATGAGCCGGGTGCAATAGTTTATTTAGCACTTGAGGCTCATTGAACATTAGTGGATAGTGGAGGGATTAAGCTGGTGGAAAAATGCATGTCTTAATCTGATAATTGTACTGATGCATCTCTTTCCCTCAGAGTGAGCCTTCCTGGAAAATGTGGAGGCTTTGGGTACTCATGGGTTTTTCTGTGGTGCAATGACAAATGAGCACTTTAACAAGAGGACATTTATTTTACATTTACATTTGGAACAAAATGTGTGTGAGAGGAAATCAGTCAAGATTTCTATTAAACATATTTTGCTTTGAAGGGTGAGTGTGTGTGTCCACTGTTATTTCGCAACCACATGCAGCTAATCTATAAAGCATTCATGTTGTTGTGTACAGCACAGTATACTGTATGCAACAATATAAATGCAGTCTTGTGAAGAACTGTAATGAGAACACTTTGCACAGTTCCTCAGAAGAATACGTGGTCTCAACGCCAGGTGTTAATTACAATATTACAACACAGTATAAAGTAAGTGATGAGGACATGTTTCTTTTTAATCACACCAACTTCATGAACAACTACTGTAGGGGTAAATCTGTGTTCAATCTTAATTTACAATTTTACACAATATTGAGCAACTGCTCACCTAACATGTTATCAGAACATATTTTTTGACAACACAGTACTGTACAGTCTGCAGTCTGTGCTCCAGGACTGCAGTCTCCCCTTCCAGCTGTCTCTCCCCCCTTCTGGGCCAGCCTGCAGCATCTACAGATCACATGATCTCAGGCTCCTGCTCAGGATTATATACAAACTGTAGTGCAATAACTTTCCATAGGTATGAAAGTACCAATGCCACACCTGCAGATCTCCAGTTCAGAAAGCAATGCATGTATTGGATTAAATGTGAACGAGGGGTCAATCATGTATATCCGATAAAATGTACAGACATAATTGTTTTGATTGCAGCTTTGGGCAAGGTCAGTTAAGAGTAACTGGTTAAAATGTAATCATTATCTATCAATCTAACAATCTGTGTGTCTGTGTATGTACATTGTATAGACAAATGTGAACTCTGCCTACAGTATGGTTTAGACTTCATGGTTTAGACAGAGCAATAAACATATTGCCTGTGAAATCATACTCCTTTGAACTACTCCAAATAGAATACACAAAGGAACATTCCAATGGTTCTGAACACACAGGAGTCATGGTTTATTCTATTGACAGGTACAGTATTTTTCAATAGATATAGGAGATCCAGGGCGATATGTTATGACCCAATATTCCAACCATCTCCCACGCTCCTGTCTCACAGAGAATAGAAAAGGGCCACAGTTACCAAACATAAGTGCACTCAGTTTGTTTATTTATTCACTTTAAGTTTGGTGCAGGGTGAGGGTTCAATTCTTCCTTGTGTGAACCTTGACATCTCACTCTACCCTCTGGACATGACACACAAACAACGCTAATGGAGTCAGTGTCAGAGTAGACAATGCGTTCTGATGCACTGCACTGGATAAAGAGAAAATGAACTATTTCCTCCCTAGCTTTTCATCCATTTGTATTAGGCTAGGCTAGAGGGATGGGAGGATAGGAAGAGGGGATAGATAGACAGATAGACAGACAGACAGACAGAACAAACAGAAAGAACATTTAATTACAGGGCTCACACAACAGAGACAAAGACATGGATTGACACTCTGCACACCAACTTACTGTAACTTAAGAGGGGGTTACTTACTGTATTTTAAGCTTGTATGGCTGTGGAAACAAAGCTCTTGAACAAATGGGGCTTTCTGCACATTCTGTGTGGTCTATACAGTCAGAAGGAAGGGGGTAAAGTGCTAATGGTTGGTGGTCTGGGTCATGTATGATTGTGAATGCTTTGCAGATCAGGGATGTGGCGACACAGTTAAATAAGTTGGGGGTGGGAATACCAATCAGTTTGCTCAAATATGTAAAGTAACTAGTAGCTGTCAAATAATTGTTGTGGGGTCAAAAGTACAATATTTTCCCCTGAGATGTAATGGAGTAGACGTTTAAAGTCTAAAAAAAGGGTACTGTACTGGAAGAAAATGCACTTAGTTACTTTTCACCACTGGTTACTGAGCAGTGTGAAGATGGCCATGTCATGTATATGAAGTAGACAGAGGGTAACGCATTGAGAATTGTCATTATTGAGAATAATGGTGGGTGACAGTGAATTTGAAACCCTCACACTGCTTGTGGTCTGTTAGAGAGGATGTTGTGGATCCAGTGGATTGGTGATGATGGAACTTGGAGGTGCTGTTGTTTCTTGAGTACCTGATGGCATCTATGAATAAAAGTCTGGCGTGTCCAGGTGTTAGCAGACAGTTCAGGAGGGAGGCCCCTGCAGCTGTACTACCTCTCCTTTGCTTATATGCAAATTGGAGTGTATACAAGAAAGGTAAGACGTTTTTTCAGGACCTGACTTGGGTTTCCATCGAGCCTTATTGGTTTTGCACCTACTGTAATCATTTGGAGCTAGACAGAACTAAAGACAGCCGAATATGAGGATATTCCCTACACCCACTGAAATTTCCTATATCATCACCATGGTTACATGGCGCAGAACCAATTTTTGGGTTGGAACTCAGATGCAAAGCTGCTTTCGAATTTGCAATGTCACTGTTTTTCTTCTCATTGCACAAAGCCATTCTCCCTTGCTACTTAAGCCTGATTTATGCTTGGTTGCGGCCCAGTGTCGCACACCAAAAATAGCCAATCTACGAGCTCACAACGCGTTGCAGTACAATGTGTTGTGAGTTTGTAGATTGGCTATTTTCGGGGGTGACACCCGCATGCAACCAAGTACTGTATAACTCAGACTTCACTCATGCTGTTCCATTGGCATACGTCTCACACCTCACCGCTGTCATTTTCTCAACTCAAATATCATTATTTTTGGATTGTTTGTCTTTAACAGATATTTATCCAGGGTAGGTTCACTGAGCATGAATGCAATGACCTGCTCCACACTCATGCAGTTGACCCACATTAACACCTGGGAGCTTCCCTGTACAAAGGTTTTATACTGTTTGTTGGTCACTGAGCAGCTCATCTGGAGCAGCTGGGGATTACGTGCCTTGCTCAATGGCAATTCAGTGGTGGGACTGGCACTGCGAACATTCTGGCCACAAGCATAATCCTCTAAACTTTAGGTGGTGACACCAAATATGGGTATTTAGATGTGTGTGCGTGCGTGTGTGTGTGTGCCTGCGTGCGTGCGTGCATCTGTCTGTCTGTCTGTCTGTCTGTCTGTCTGTCTGTCTGTCTGTCTGTCTGTCTGTCTATCTGTCTGTCTGTCTGTCTGTCTGTCTGTCTGTCTGTCTGTCTATCTGTCTGTCTGTCTGTCTGTCTGTCCAAATAGAGCTCACAAAGGTATTGTACTCTAAGCCATTCACGTGTTCATTTTCCTTCAAGTTGTGGAGGAAGCCTCATGGAAACCATGAGTACATCCAATGTAATTCAGGTAATTCTACACTGTGGGTGAGTTGTATAAATAATTTCTCTGTGGCAAATGATAAGGGTTTGAGGTCAGGTTTAGTGTTTGGTGTAACTAAATCAGACCAACTCAGATTAGGACCAAATTGAAATACGTCAGTAGCCTGACGCCAAGCCTGAATTTTCATTTCGTTTCACTACATTATTCAGCCTGAAAGCTCTCTCAGTGCAGTCGTTTTCTGATATGAGGGCGTGACCAAATTTGGGGCATCTTCTTGTGTGTGTGTGTGTGTGTGTGTGTGTGTGTGTGTGTGTGTGTGTGTGTGTGTGTGTGTGTGTGTGTGTGTGTGTGTGTGTGTGTGTGTGTGTGTGTGTGTGTGTGTGTGTGTGTGCTTCTGGCAAAGTGCAAGCCAAAGCCAAAGAAATGCTTTTCTGACTCATACGGACAATATCAGAAAACCTACTGGCCGAGACTCAGTGCAGGTTTTGAAAAAATACAAAAGCAGTGAAGGGAGAAACATCAAGATCGATAACATTTCTGGCCTAGAAAGCCAGAGTGCAATAATTACATTAGTCTCAGAGGTCAAATCAGCCTTCATGATTTTCAAGGTACAGTTGTGCAATATCACTTTGATATACTTGAAAACACTTTGAAATACTTTAAAGACATTTTTATCAATTTTATTTTTTGCGTTACTGGACTTAGGCTTTGTAGGACAGTAGTCATGGCCTTCGTAGACTTGTCAAAAGCCTTTGCCACACTCAATAGGGACTTGATCTGGGCTGACAGGTTCTCGAGGTCAGATGTCCACAGAAGTTTGTGAATATCCACACCCATTTAGACCTGAAACACCTATATGTTGTTATACCTTTCAAGCTGGGAACACCTCTGTGTGTAGTTGTTGCAATATACAGTATATAGCAACATTAATTGTTTTTAAATGTTTGAATACATTCTTTTTGTTTTTCAGAAAACTTCAAATCATGTCAGGATTTAGAAGGCGTTTTTAGAATTGGCCTCTGGTCTAAATGGGTTAACTTTTAAACCCTATACTTTGTTTATCATTATTTCCAAGGGCCATATACTTAGTTGACCATATTCCCATGGGCTACACTAAATATCTTTGCCAAAAATAGCTGATCTACAAGCTCACAACGCGAGTAGATCAGTGTTAGGGTTCAAGTGGATATCCTGCCATCGTGTGTGTGTATACAATACATTCACTTGTACAGTACATACCGTACAGTACATGGCATATCACATATCACATAAAAGCTTGCTGCGCTTCCTCCTGTGTGTAATCTAAGGTGACATGAATCTTATCAGGGGAGATCGAAGGTGACTGTGTGTGTGTGTGTGTGTGTGTGTGTGTGTGTGTGTGCGTGCGTGCGTGCGTGCGTGCGTGCGTGCGTGCGTGCGTGCGTGCGCACTGTGACCGCCTGACTTTCATGCCGTGCAGAGATGCTAGCCGACAGCTGGAACAGATGGGCCTTCCCTGCCAATGTGGATCTGGATTAAGCTTCATTTTGTACTTCAACAACTTGCCAATACTAATGATGTATATCATTCACATTGTACAGAACACCGAATTAAAGTGAAATAATGAGCTGTAGAAACAGAGACAATGAGAGACGGGAAGAGTGGCCAAAAGACAGGGGACTCCTGTACCTCTTTACTGATTACTGATAGTGGTCGGAGTGATTACACCCACTTTGTGGGATTTGGGCGGATTAGTGTTCTCAGTGGATTTGACAGATCTGATGAAGTGCTGGGATCAGGCCATGACAGTAATTACACATGGGCTTAAAAACATTGTCTGACCAGGGACTGGAATCATAAAATAATGTATTGTGGTTTGCAGCCTGTAGATAAAAATAGCAATGCAATAGCTGCAATAGCAATGCATCTATGTATTTTTCTGACACTATTAGTGTCAGAAAAATACACTAGTGTGAGAAACTCAAATGAGAAAATATAAAATGTAGGCTACTACATTTTCACTTCTATCTTTTATTGAATTTTAATCCCTTCCTATTTATTTGCAATGTTATTTTATCTTATATTTTTTTGTTAAAAAGCTTTATGATATTCATAAAACACGTACATCATGTATGTGTGTCCTTAATAATGATAGAATCTGGATATCTAGATCTGATATCTGGAATCTGGATATTGTATGAGAACATTTTTGTAGAAAAAACTAAATCCCTTTAATCCACTGTTTGAATTAATGTAATTTGCCCGTAGCTGACCGCAGGCATGCAGGTGCAATGAACTCACAATTTTGCTGATGAGCTTGTGAAAAGTGATTAGTGAAAATGACCTTATTAGCATTTCTAGCCACCATAATGGCCCCACAGATAATATTTTAACCACCTTTCGTTACATATATTTTACTGGTGATTCTATATCATGAATGGTATACCCATTTGGGATGCACTATGCTTTCAGGTTAAAGTACTCCTTCTCATAGGTTTATATTGTTGTTGTTGTTGTTGTTGGGCAGAAACCTTGTATCTCCATATTTCAACTTTTAATGTATTTTTTCTTCATAAACTAATGCCCTATTCCAAGGCCTCCAACTCCTCCCCCTGCACCAGGCTCACCCTTCCATCAGGTGAGCTACTCCCCAGTGTGACTGTTGAGGATGTGAAGAAGGTCACTGCAGGGAGTCAAGCCCCATAAGGGCATTCCAGGCAGGGCTCTCAGGGACTGTGCTTATCAGCTGTCTGAGGTGCAGACGGACATTTTTAACACCTCTCTGTCCATGGCTGCAGTGCCTACATGCCTCAAGACTGCCACCATCATCCCTGCTGACATGCCTGAATGACTACCGTCCAATAGCACTGACACCGATAGTCATGAAGTGCTTCGAACGGCTGGTCATGGCTCTCATAAAGGCCAGCCTCGATGACAACGTGGATGCTCACCAGTTTGCGTTTAGGAAGAACCGCTCTACGGATGACACAATATCATCCGTGGTCCATGTGGCTCTAACCCATCTGGATGCCTATGTCAGACTCCTTTTCCTGGACTTTAGTTCTGCCTTTAACACCATTATTCCACAGACTTTGGTGAACGAACTGGCCTTGGACTTTTTAACCAACAGGCCACACAGGCTGTGAAAATCTCTCAACATCCTCAACACTGGCTCCCCCCAGGGATGTGTCCTGAGTCCCCTGCTGTACACCCTGCTGACATGGATGACACAGCTGTGGTGGGACTAATCTCCAACAACAACGAGGTGGAGTACAGGCGAGAGGTGGAACACCTGGAGTCATGGTGCAGAGCAAATAACCTCTGCATCAATGTGAAGAAGACAAAGGAGATGATTGTGGACTTTAGAAACAGTGGCCCCACCTCCAGCCCCCTCTACATTGTGGAGATGCTGTTGAGGTGGTCTCTAGTTTCAAATACCTGGGAGTGCACATTGCCAACAACCTGACCTGGAAGCACAACGCCAGCCTCCTTAATAAAGAAAGCCCACCAGCATGTGTACTTCCTGAGGAGACTGAAGTGAGCGGGGCTGGGTACACCTGTCCTTACTTCCTTCTACAGGTGTGCGTTGGAGAGCATCCTCACATCCTGCATCACTGTGTGGCAGTGGTGGGAAAAGTACTAAAATTCTTTACTTAAGTAAAAGTATCAATACTGCAATATAGAGATACTCTGTTACAAGTAAAAGTCCAGAATTAAATTAAATTTACTTGAGTAAAAGTACAAAAGTATTGGCATCAAAATGTACTTAAAGTACCAAAAGTAAAAGTACTAAAATGTTTGAAAATAGCAGATCTACGAGCTCACAACGGGTCGTGATGCGACGCGTTGTGAGCTTGTAGATCGTCTAATTTCAAATAGCCTATGTATAAAATAGGGCTAAAGTGATTAATGTATGTTTCATAATATCATAATTTATATCTGCAAAGTAACTAGTAACTAAAGTTTTCAAATAATTGTAATGGAGTAAAAGTACAATATTTGCCTCCGAGATGCAGAGGAGTAGAAGTAAAACTTAAGTATTGGAAATTGGAAATACTCAAGTGAAGTACAGTAAGAACAGTACTTAAGTAAATGTACTTTCCACCACTAAATAGTTACTTTCCACCACTGCTGTGTGGCATGGAAACTGCTCTGCTGCAGACAGGAAGGCTCTGCAGCGGGTGGTGAAGTCTGCTAAAAAAAATCACTGGAAGCTACCTACCAGTGACATCTACACCAGCAGGTGCAGGAAAAAGGCCACCAGCATCATGAAAGATGCCACCCACCCTGCACACAGTCTGTTTGACCCCCCTCTGCTCAGGCAGGAGGCTGCCTAGCATTAAGGCCAGTATACCACCAGGCTGAAGAACAGCATCTTCCCTGTAGCTGTGAGAAGCATGAACTCTAGACCTTGAACTGTGATCATTGCATTAGTGATCTAGTGGTCTGTGAGATTACCCGTGAACTCTGCACTATGAACTGTCTGTGACACATGAATTGTTTTTTTTAATGCTGTTTTTAATGCTGCTGCTTTTAATACTGTTGTTGTTATTGCACAGTTTTTAGTTTTATGTTGTGTTTAGGTGTATTATTTATTTATTTTATTTTGTTCTGTATGGAATGACAATAAAGCTCCTTGAACTTGAACCTTGAATAATACTTTTACTTAAGTAAATAATTTGAGTACTTTTCCCACCACTGATAAAAACATGTATGTCATGTGTGCGTGGTGGCCTTTCCACCGCTAGATGTCCCCAGTGTTCCTAACAAGAGATGGAATTGAGACGTTATTTTGTTTTTGTCACGTGACCGGAAGTTACCCGTTGGAAGTCCACCAGTAAGGAAGGTAGCGTCGTTATTTACGTCCGCTGGGCTGTCATGTAACTTTAGAATTCTGCTCATTACATTAGAATAAACATATCCTTGGAAGGATTTAACTTTGTTCTCTCTGTGAATAAACAACGCGGATACGGATAATTGCTGCCTGGCTTGTCACTTTACTGTCCGCTGCTGTCTTTCTTTCGGTTTGGGACAGTTGACATTAGCTAACTGTTAGCCTGGGATCACAACCTTGTCCAGTCAGTCTGCGTTGTTTAGTTCCTCTGTGTTGTTGTTGTCTGGTACCAGGCAGCTTTCTTTAACACTAGACTTTAACCCATTTAGGACGTCCTGGTTTTTAGAACTATAGCGTCTATTCTGACGGGCAGATGACTGTCTGACCTCATCATGCCATGCAGCTGAGGAGGTACTGACCAGTACATTCCTCTGGACATGATGACATGGACAGTATAAACCGTTGGGCTTCAGCTTGAACAGACTCCAGATGTCTCGGTCCATAATCCATATCTCCATGAGGACTTTCAGAGGTCGTCCTCATCTGCAGTGAGTCTACAATATTATAAGGACGTTGTTGTAAAAGAGAATATGTCAGGACCAGTTTTGTACTGTAGCTAGTTGGTTACAGTGGTGGGCAATGTGTGCAACCCCAGATAGTTGCCATACATATATGTATGGCAACTATCTGGGGTTGCACACATTGCCCATCTATAGATACTGTACTTGAGTCAAAGTACAAGACGCTCCTTGTGAAAGTGAAAGGTGAAAGTTGCTCTGTGAAATTTGCACTTCAGTTAAACTACTGCATGATTTTAATTCAAGTCAATGTTTGTGAAGTTTTGAAGGGGAAAACATTTCTGGGGCATAGATCACTCTTTCCTGTTACACTTATTTGCCATTGAATACTTTATTAACAGTTTGCAATTTGTACAGAGGGACGGTTAACAATGATTGTTAAAAGGATAACGCAAAAGCCCAAGGGCTTGTTTCCATTGTGGTCCTGTGTATTCAATTCATTAAGTCACACTTAGTGGCCTAAAAGATAGAGAAACGGTCCTGTACATTCTGTTGCTAGATGAATATTGTAGGTTAATTGTTTTGGTTTCTCTCTATACTAGACACTGAATAACCTCCACCATTGGTGGAGGCTGGTGGATGTAAAACCTGAGAACCTTCATCATCCAAGATTTCCTCCCACAAGTTTCTTTGAGCCGCTCCCCACTCCCCCCTCCTCCCTGAGTCCTCGTCATGTTGGAGGGACTTGTGGCCTGGGTACTTAACACATACCTGGGGAAATATGTCAGCAACTTAAATACAGACCAGCTCTCCATCGCCCTTCTTAAAGGTAAATTCAACATGCATGTGTGCTGTGGTGTTGTCATATTGTGTTTCTACCTTGGATGAGATGTGTGGAAGATAAATTGGAGTGCATTCCCATACATACCAATAGCAGCTGTTATCTGTTCCTCGACATTAGTGCAAGAAGAGTGTCATGAAGATTAAGGTGCAGAGTATCGACAAGTGTCAAGTTCAACCATATAGTCCTCAAACAACCTGGATTCGAACTTTGTGTCTCCTGCAAGGGGAAACCAAACTTTCGTATTGCTCATTCAGATGGAATGAGCCCTTGGCCAAGGGAAATACACTGCTGTTCACTATTGTGACATTTTAGACTTTTCACACTGTGTTACCTCCGTTTTGATGATGATATTCATTAAATACAGTGTATTCAAGAACCCAATAGTAAGTGTGTGAAATGTTGGTGTGGCACATCTGGCATCATGCTCCACCAGACTAAAGTGTCAGTGTGTAGTGTACATTGTTGATAATAATAATACAGTATTACAGGGTGTACTATACAAAAACTGTTACAGACACTAGTACAGACACTGAAGGACTGTCTACACAGAATATATGTAGATGCAACAGAAGGCTGGCCAAAGTAGTGCAAAAGCCTTGAATATTATGTGTTGAACTGTAGCAGTATTAGTAATGGGATATTTTAAACAGCAATACCTTGTTTTCCAGCTTCCAAATGCTTGGTCTTTAAAGTCTTTAAAATGTACAGTAGTTGAGTGAAAGTCATAAGTATCCAAGTATGCATAAGTATCCAACCAACTAATTGGTTAGTTGGTTGAACTCTCCAGGTGCTGAATTATTTTCCTTTTGTTTAAAAGTACCTTGCCAGATGACAAGGTGTTTCACAGTGTTAAATTAAGGTCTTGATAAATGAATTTGCAATCAGCAGAGATACATACATACATACATACATACATACATACATACATACATATACATATAGTGCCCCAAACAAGAATTTCAGTGAATGGAATAATAGTTATGACCCAGAATGTTGTATCTGTGAGGAAATCATGAAACTAGTCGCTCGTTCAGTAAGTTTCTTGGTCTTTCTCAGGGGCGGTGGAGCTGGAGAATCTCCCTCTGAGGAAGGATGCCCTGCGAGAGTTTGATCTTCCCTTTGAAGTCAAAGCAGGTGAGTAGTTTTCAAAATAAACTGTTTTAATTGAGCCATGCTCTATATATAACAACCATTAAGATTAGGGGATAACACTTCTTTGTTCATCCACTTGTCAAGTTTATTTTGTAGAACAGAATAGAGTAGTAGCCAAATTGTCTGAATACATGGTTGATTCAGCCAATGGCCTCCTCTCTTCTATGTAATTTGAATGACATTTGAGGTGAAGTGGATAAGTCATTTGGATACAAGGATAGAAAACAACATCTCTGGGGTTGTTTTTCCCATAAACTCTTGGTTGTCTTCTCCCTGCTCAACACTGGTGGACACATAGTAACAAAGTACATTTACATTTTGCGGGAAAATGTCCAAATTTTAATACAGCAATGCATTGATATAAAGATAAAACTAAATGTTTTAAAAAGCATGTACTTTTTAAAAGCAAGTACTCCAGTACTAACTCAAACACAAATTTGATTTAGCAATTTTCACTTATAGTTGAGTAATATTTGACCTGGAGTATAATTTCACTCAAGTACTGGAGTTGAGTACTTTGTCCACCACTGCTGCTCAGCAGTCATCTCATGAGCCTGTCAGTCTATTCAGGAAATGCTTGCAAATGGAATCTGGATTTTCTTGCCTGGTAACTGTGGTCTAATCTACTAAGACTGGAAAGACACACCTTGTCTTGCAGGACTGCAATCACTCTAGTTATGTCCTATTAGGTACAGTGTATATTACCTTGCCAGCTATCTGGTTCTGCAGGCTGCTGCTCAACAATTGGTTTACGTGCATATTTCAATAGAGTCATTGCACAGAATGTTTGTGTAGTTCTCTGTCTTCCAGTATGGAAGACTGGTGCCATTGGTAGGGCTGGGCGATATGACTTCAATTCAATATCACGATTATTTCAAACTTTTTGCCCTGATTCTGTTTAATGAATGATTTAAAAAAGGTAAAAAATGATAAAACAGCAGATATAAATCCAAAAGCTCACAATGCGTTGCATTGCGACGTGCTATGAGCTTGTTCATCGGTTATTTTTGTACACCACCATTGTATGAACGAATCAGATCTAATAGATCCGCTATACAGGGTTAAGTGGTTAATCAGACTAATCAGATCTAATTGATCGACTACTTTATTAGATCCACTATAATGAATTCAAACAGATGACTGGAAACGATTATGACGATTATACAAAATAATTACAATGATCTCAAATAATTGTGATCAGGCGATTATGTAATAATTGTCACAGGTCCTGGTGATTATTCATGCAATGTAATTCTCTGTATTAGAATGCATGTCATTCAACATTAGAACTGTACTGGCCTCCTTCATTTGCTATCTTAATAAACTATTCTCATCCATCCTTTATCTTGCAGCCCCAGCTGTGGAATGTGACCTGTGTTGACACAGGCATGCTCTATTTGGGCAGACCTTTGCATTCTTTCTCTTGAGCATTGGTTCTCAAATTGGGGTCCGGGGACCCCCAGGGGTCCACAGCAAAATGAGTTAATATTTCCAGTTATGCAAAGCGTTATCTATTTACTAACCCTAGCACTTGCAAACCAACAGCAACATAATGTTTGTGGGTGACAAAATGTATTTTAATGCTTAGAATTTTCTGGATTTAATAATGAGATTTCTTTGATACTTTATTTGTAGATTCTCCACAGCACAAGATCAAAGATGATGATGTTCAGGATGCTCTCTTTACTGTAATTTCAGTTGTGTTTCTTCAGTCGATCCCTTATATCTGATCTCGTCCAATGTTGTTGTTGGTCAACAGGCTTCATTGGGAAGATCACACTCCAGATCCCTTTCTACAGGCCCCACAGTGACCCCTGGGTCATCTCAATGTCACAGCTCAACCTGATCATCGGCCCAGCCCTGGTCCATGAGTACGATGAAGAGATGGAGAGGGAGGAGGAGAGAGAACGCAAGAAACGCCTCCTCAAGGCGCTAGAGGACAGATGGAAAGTGGGTGAACATAACCACTTGAAACCCCAGCATCCATATTCTTGGGGAAACATCAGCCAAAAATAGCAGATCTACAAAGTCACATTGTGTCGCATCGTTGTGACGCGTTCTGAGCTTGTAGATCTGCTATTTTTGGCAAAGAGATATGGTGTAGAGGGGAAAAAGCAGTCCGAATCAACTCGGTTTCAGTTTACTAAGACTACAGGGTTTAAGTGGTTAGAAATGTGCTTGTGTACTTTGTGAAAGCTGTATTATGTGCATTGTTTTTACTACAGTCAAATATTATATATCGTCACTGTCGGGTGGAAACCTTGTATGCCCAAAACGGTTACTTTTCAGCAAATGGGAAAAATAACCTGTTTTCCAGTGCATCGAAAGTATTCAATTATTTTAGTCACAAGCCCTTGACTATTCTTTTCATTGGTTCATTATTTATAAAATCCATAAATTCTTGTAGCTTGTAGATTTATTTTCTATTTTCGCTACTTTTGTGCGACACTCTTGTACAACGAAGTAGGGCATTCATTTACAAACAAAAACGTGAAAAGTTAAAATATGGCGATACAAGGTTTATGCTGGACAGCGACACTGTTTTATAGTGATGACAAGTTGCAGATGCAGCCCAAAGAGTTTCTTCCTATTATTAGACTAAAATGCTGTTCTATATACAGTGGAGAAACAGAGAACTAGAGCAAATGTGTTTTGATTTGTCTTTCCCAGAGTGAGTGTGAGCAGAAGGGCGAGTCCTACTGGTACTCCGCCACTGCCTCTGTGGTCACCAGGATCGTAGAAAACATTGAGGTAAGCTGTCTGATGGGAGCAAGGGGGGGCACAACTGCATACAGAAACCACCTTTTAACCTCAGAATCTCTGGTACAAATCATGTGTCTGCTCTGCTGATGTGTGGTAAAGGCTCGCCCACCTAAGAGCACTGACAATAGTCCCTGTGTGTACTGAAACTGTTTGGGGAGGGTGTAGACAACCGCATGCCTAAATGGATAGAACAAAAGGGAGAGCTTCGCTACAAGTATGATCAATAAATCATCATCCAAAAAATGATGATTTGCTTGGAATCAAACTTAAAATATGTTTTCTGTCTTGTCACCATAGCTGAAAATTCAGGGTGTACACCTGCGATTTGAAGATGACTTTTCTGATCCAGAAAAACCATATTCCTTCGGTGTGTGCATCAACAATGTAGCAGCTCAGAATTCCTCCAAAGAGCCAGTAAGTAAAACAGAAACGCTCAAGTAAGGTATTTTCTGCTTAAAAGTGTTAAAAATCTTGATATCTTTGATCTGCTTTGTAATTTTTTATTGTATGCATGAATTGGTCATTTTGCCTTTCCTATGTGTTATGTAGTTGATAAATCGCTGCTTTACAGGATATTTGACTTTTAAATAAATTACCTGAGGAGGTTAATGTTAAAGTTTGTTCAGGATTTCTTTTTACCATATCATATGAAGGCTTCAAACTGTTTTAATTAACCACTTTCAACCTGGCACACCTTTTTTGGACATGTTTTTATAGGTAATAGTTAGCGAATTAACAGATCTACAATCTCACAACGCATTGTAATACTTTGTTTCGTTTTTTTGTAGCCATTAAAAAAGGTACATTGCGCATGTTTGGGAAAACCTAACCCAGCTAATAGATTTTGTCCTACCGGCAGACCCAGAAGCTCTTCAGGCAGAAACAGCTGGAGATTTCAGATTTCAGCGTTTACTGGGATACAGAGTGTGAAATGCTGGGAAAACTTCCTGCCAATCAGATCCAGGTCAGTCACAGATGGGGAGATTTAATAATATCACTGGAGGAAAAACACAATATATTAAAAGTAACTCAAACACAGAAGCTGTCTGAGGGAATCCCTAGCCAATAGGGCCTAGAGTGTCAAAATGATCAAACATAGCGTAGAGAAAACATACAGCATGTACTGTATATTCAGGGAGCAGCTTCAGAAACCTAAGTGATCTCAAAATGCCAACAAAATCAGAGGAAGGGCCGCTAAAATTGCTTTCTGTATTGACATCAGGCCAGTTTTGTGAGTTTGCAAACTACTAGTCTTGCATAGCCAGATGATAGGTGAAGCCTGGTTAAGTTTTTAACATCTAGGGGGCAGCAAACTCACAAAATTGTCCTGCTGTTAACTTAAGTTACAGTTTAATACCCTGTAAGTAAACTACGCTTTGAGGATATCCCTGGTTTAAGGAAACATTAATTGAATGAATGGAAAATGTCTGACCCCACATTTTTCTCCACGTTCAGTGAACTAATTATATGAACTCCTCTTTCATCATTTCCTGGTTGAGCAGGATGCCATGACAAAGTGCATGCAGACCCGTGAGCACCAGTACATCTTTGAACCTGTGTGCGCCTCGGTATTGTTGAGAAGAAATGCGTCCAAAGAACCACTGAGGTCCCGCCACACCCCACGAATTGAAGCCCAAGTTCAGCTGGAACCTATGTCCTTACGCCTGTCACAGGTTTGCACCATCTCACCTAGTGACCTTGTGCCTCCTATGGTATTTCTGAGTGATTCATAATACACTTAGTCACCCTGTTTCACCTGCACTGCTGCCTTGTTTGTTGTTAGATCCAGTACCAGCAGATCATGGCTTTCCTCAAAGAGCTGGACCGTAGGGAGAGAGAGATGCACTACCGCCAGTGGAGACCCAAAGTTCCGGTTGTTGGGAAGTATGTTCACACATTATAACAGACTTTAACAAGGTTTATTTTCTTACACAGAAACATGATTTTAAGCTCTTATGGAACTTAATGGAAGTATACCATTTTAAGGGTATTACTGGGGAAGACAAATTTATTGCTATTTTTAAAATCACTTCGTAAAATACAATTTATAGACTTGCTTTTCCCTCTTGTGTTGACTTTTCTTTTTTGTTTTATTTTAAGATAATTCTATTTTTAGTTAAATACAGTAGTCCAATATAGCAACCCTTTTACAGTAAGTGAAATCCTACCCTGAAGGAAATGACTGCCAGTTCATATAACGTGTGTCATGGGACTCATTCACATCTCAATTAGCTACTGAATAATAGTCAAGTTGTGTTGCGTTGTCGTTGTGTGTCTTTACAGTTGCCGTCAGTGGTGGCTGTTCGCTATCCAGGCCAACTTAAATGTGATCAGGGAGCAGCGTCGGAGGGGTAGCTGGTCCTTTGCCCTGCAGCGAGCACGGGACGCCCTGCTCTACACCAACCTCTACTTCCAGAGGCTGACGGGAACGCCCCTCAGCCCAGATGAGGAGGTAACACTTTAACCCTTTAACCCTATATATAGTACTAGTGTTTCGCAAAGTGGGGTCCGGGGACCCCCAGGGATCCTTGAGGGAGTTCCAGGCGGTCACCAGCAGAATTAGTTTTAACACATTCACTGCCAGGGGTTTTCTAAAACAGGCTGTAGCTTCTGCCAGCATTTTTAAGCATTCTGACTAATCTTTCAATATTTATCTAAATATATATATATATATATGTATTTTAATTATTATTATTAAAAGCTTACAATGCAAAAAGTCTTGGAAAATAATGGGAAGAATTTAGAATATAAAGAAAACAAAAAACAACATAAATCTTGTATTTGCGTCCCTGACACAAAATATTATCAGATGGGGGTCGGTGGCCAAATACATATTCATTTGGGGGGTGTTGACATGAAAATGTTTGAGAAGCACTGCTATATACTTTGTTGTACATCAAATACAGTAGCATAAATTGTCTAAAGATTGTTTGTTCTCCTATTATGACATGCCCAGAATAGGAATGCTAGGGGGTTGTGTGGTTATCTTAGAACCCCTAATTGAAGCCATATTATGATAGATGTGATTTTTCTTAATTTAGTTTATAATAATTATGATTTCATATATTTTTTTAAAGTTGCTGCTTATTATTATCAACAGTTGGGTTTCTTTCATTAGATTGTTCTAGATATTAAAAAAACGTTCTTGATTGAATGTCCATGTCCATTGTCCATTGTCTTTGTCATACAGTTTGACCTGGAGAGAGTGGAAGATGAGCAGACGTTGGAGGAACTACAGATTCTAAGGGAACTGGTCCACGACCGCTTCCGAAAGGAAGAGGAGATCGCAGAGGCAAGCTAAGATGATTTACAGTACAGTACGCAGACGCTTGGCATTAGAGAAACCCTCTATGGGGCCACAAAGATCCTGATGGGATCTTTGTGGCCCCATAGAATACCCTGTTCGGCTTCACTCATGTCAGACAAAACCATTAGCTCTTCTACAGTATGTTCAGATGGATAACATCCAGATGTTTATGCCTCACTTATATTACTGTTTTATCTGTAGTGTTGTTTTTCCAGATGTCTGTTTTCTGTCCTCACTGTTTTTCGTTCTCCATTCCTAGAGTGTGCGTGAGCCCGTTAGCAACCCTCCACCCTGTTTAGTAGTCAGCACCATCCCCAAGAGCGGCAGCTCTGGGATGATCCAGTACCTGCAGTCCTGGTTCCCTGGTTGGGGAGGCTGGTACGGAGATACCCAGGTCCCAGAGGAACTCCTACCAAGCCCTGGCACCTGGGATATGTTGGGTGAGAAACACTTTATACGCTGAGGCATAGAGCCTCGTTTAACAACTCAAACTCTAATCTACGAGCTCACAATTTGACACGTTGTGAGCTTGTGGATTGCTACAGTATAATGACATGCCCAGAATAGGGACGGCAGGTTGAAAAGTGGTTAGCATAGTGCTAACAATGAATTTGAAAATTAATAAAGAGATAAATGGAAAAAGCAACATGAAAACAACCTGGTAAGCAATACGGAAAAAACAGAAAAGGCATCGTTTTTAGGGTTAGTTTTCTTTTTTTTGTTCTGTTATGGATTAGTCATGGGCAAGATTCAACAAGTTCAGCAAAAGCTAAACAACGCAGATAAACAAGATTTGTAGCATGTCGCAATGTGAGACATTGTGAGATTGTAGAGCTGTTATTTTAAAACTAAAACTTCGACTAAAACTAAGGAAATTTTCAATATGATGTTAGTTTTAGGTAGTTTAATAAACAATACAGTTTCAATTAGCTACAGTATATACAGTAAAGCCTTATTTGTATTGCAGTTAACTACTAAACTATAATTACCCTGCTCCTGACGTCAGCAGAGACAGAGGACCTGTTTGACCCGCTGGAGGACTCTCAAACACTGAACACGTTCACCAGGAGAGACCACCTGTTTGCTCGCATGGAGTTTCTGTTGGAGAAGGGCAGTGTGACTCTGTTCCACCAGGACAGGAGAGGGGACACCCTGAACGAAAGTGGGGTCATCCAGCTGGAATTCTCAGGTATATCTGAGCAGTTCATTGAAGGAACTGTTCTCTTCGAGCTTGATTAATATTATTATTCTGATGATGTATTTGGAAAACTTTCACATGAAACAAAATGTCAGAGAGAACCATTTCATGTAATATTCCAGTAAGGAAAAAAAGTAAATCACAAGAAATATATCACACGAGAGGAGAAACTTGCATAAATAAAGACAATATGTTTGCATAAATAAAGAAAAAAATGTATATATAACATTTTATGCAATATAACCCTAGACTTCGCAGTATGATGAATAGTGAAAAAAGCCGATCTACTAGCTCATAACACCTCGCATCGCAATGTTTAGTTAGCTTGTAGAGCTGTTATTTCAATGTTTTGAATTTTGGGGAAAATTCGAGAACTTTCCCCCCAAAATAGGGATTTCAGGGTTAATGCAATACAGTGGTTTTCTTTTCTTGTCAGGGGTTAAGGTGATAGTGGAGTCCCTACCTCGCTCTGAGTCTTCTATGCTGTCTGTCAAGCTTGGGGGATTGTTCCTCAGGGACCTGACCACACAGGGCTCCATCTTCCCTGTTCTTGTGGCTCCAAAAACTGTGAGTAAAATACACATAGGCGCTGTCGGGCAGAAACCTTGTATTTCCATATTTCAACTTTTAATGTTTTTTTCGTAAATAAATGTCTTACTTAGTCGTACAGAAGTGATGCGTGAAAGTAGCGAAAATAGCCAATCTACAAGCTATGAGCTTGTAGATCTGCTATTTTTGCTATTCATTCATCAAACAAAGTATTAACACAAGCTTTTGACTAAATAAAATAAAATAACTACAGTGGATCAATTGGAACATAGGTTTTTTATTTAAAATGTTTGGACATACAAGGTTTCTGCCCGACGTCATTCTAGAATCGCAAGTTTTAAGATACGATAAGATAAACATTTAAAGTAGGAAACTAATAGGAGCTGTGCTGTTAAAAGCACTATAAACTTATGCAGTGCCTCCTTGCGTAACTTTGTAGCACATGTTTTAGTCTTGTGCTTATCCTCAATAAATATAATGTAAATGAGGAGTATCTACATAATTATGTCATTAACAATGTTAATCGTTGGGCCATTGTTGCAGGACAAGGTTGTCATTGCCGTCCATCAACCAGGGCAGTCCAGCAGGAGTTCAGGTGAGATTTCTATTCTCTGTGCTCTTAAACTGACAGTTTGTATCAGAATATCATCACTGTTGGTCGGAAACCTTGTCTAAAACCGTTACTTTATGTTTGGACAATGGATCCCATGTTATTATTTAGTCACAATTGTTGATACTTGTCATTGATCCACAGACAGACTTAAACTCCAGTAGCAAAAATATCCAATCTACAGTACTATACAAGCTGCAACGCATTGTGAGCTTGTAAATTGCCTATTTTCATTACTTTTGCGTGACACTTGTATAACGAAGTATAGCATTCATTTACTAAAATGATATGTGCAATGATATGCTCTCTATATGATGGGTGCTTTGAGTCGGCATGCATCAGTCCCCGTCCTCCACTTCCCAACTCGTATACATGTACATACTGTACGTTTTCTTGGTGTTTGGCAGGAACCAATACAGATTCTTCTGCTGCACCTGTGTTTGAGATGATCTACGAGCGTAACCCTGTGAGGTGTAAATTTGAGAGAAGACTTGAAGTGAAAACTAGTCCTCTGAACATCATCTACAATCCACAAGCAATCAAGAAAGTGACAGAGTTCTTCTACAAAGGACGGGTCCACCCTTCCGGTGAGTCAGTTACAGACATTTTTACACTGTGGCCGAAGGCCAAGATGTCTAGAACAGGGTTTATCTGTATGTACAGTATTCTTTGTTCTCAAACTGCACACCACTTACTGCACACCACTTATTTACTACTAGTAACTAACTATCAATCAGAGCATGTGAGCGGGAGCGGGGAGCGGAGCGGCGGGATTTTGAATTGAGCGTGGAGACGGTTTTAAAATGGGTCAGAGCATCTTCGGAGCGGAACCGCCCTCCGATCAGATGCCGCTCTGTGCGCCCCAAATCGCCAATAAACAACACGTTTGAGCATGCCCGGCCCCAGTAGACCGGTCCACAATGCTGTGCTTTGTATACATACATCACTATTGTGCTTAAAAGAAAATCCCACAACAAACATGGAGTTTGCCAAGTATTTAAAAAAAATGTGCAGACAAAACGTACAGATGTATTATTCATATGAAAGAAACAGAAGATTGTGACGTCGAGATGGAATGTGGCGAGAGTATAACAGTCAGTAAAGATTGAAATTGGAATCTGAAAAGACACATCGCTAGGAAACATGACGACATACTTCGCCAACATACTGAGGTAAAAAGGTTTGTTGTCATTATTAGCCGTTTTGAAATAGGTAATTTGCAAAAGCCAGCATATAATGTAGACCTAATAAGCATGCATTTGTTTTATAGATAAAGAGTCGCAGCAACAACAAACAGAGAAACAGAGTGAGCAACTGCAAAAGTTTTTCACTGGGAGAAAGGGCCCTACCGTGACACGGGAAAGAAAAAGCGAACTGGATGAATCATTCATTAAAATGATATACATGGACTACGAACCTTTAAGTAAAGGAGAGCGTGAAGGAATGCGACACTTTGCCAGAATGGCCCAACCAGGTTATACTCCGCCCTGCTACAATACTGTCCGGGACACTCTTATGCCAAATGCAATGCAAGAGATGGAAACCAAGCTAAGAAATCTACTGGAAAAGGGTGAAGGATTCGTTCTCTTAGCTGACATTTGGACAAATAGAAGAGGGCACAGTTTCCTTGCCCTTGTGGCTAGTTTCATAGATGGGACGTTCAAGGGCCACACAGTTCTGTTGAGCTGTGAGCACATACAGGGGCACCATACCGCAGACCGCATTTACCAAAAGTACAAAAGTGTGCTGAAAAATTGGAACATTCATCAACGCGTGATTCGGGTTGTGACTGACTGTGCCAGCAACATGATCAAGGCATTAAATATCCTCCCTGACCTTGAAGAGGAGAAGGAGGATGATGAAGTGGCCACGCCCGATGATGGACAGGAGGAAGAGGATGAAATTGTGGTACTACCTGCGCTCTCACAAAACCAAGTGGACGAGGTTACCAATAATGTAGAGAATATGATAAACGAGTACATCACCGTGTCAAGTTTACACCTGCGATGCCCAATTCATCTGCTTCAGTTAGCTATCAAAGACGCTATTAACGAGCATGATGATATAAATCGCCTGTTGCTTAAAGTTGGGAAGTTGGTGAAAAGTGTGCGCAAGAGTTGTCTGGACACGGAGGAAACCGACCGCCTGGGTGTACGACCCACCACTGCTTGCCTGACACGATGGAGCAACCAGTTACACGTGATCGTGTCTGTCCTTAAATTGTTTGAAAAAGATCCATTATGGCAAAGCAAACTTAAGACTACCGCTGCAAATCTCACCTTAAATGACGTGCGTCGGCTGACTCACCTTGTCGAAGTATTGTCACCGCTGGCTGACCTTACAGACAAAATGCAACAGGAGCTTGGGAATTTAGGGATGATTCTCCCCTCTGTGAACGAGCTCAAATCCCTGCTCGTCAATTCCAATGTTGCCCTTCCAATAGGTATTGCTTCGTTTGCTGAAACACTGGCCAATAATGTGTCAACCCGCTACAGAATGTACTATGATGATAAACACATCGTCTTAGCATCAGTATTAGATCCTCGTTTCAAAACCGAGTGGATAATCCGAGATGATTTGGTTTGCAACAAACTTGGAGACATTCGTGACCTCCTCGTCAAAGAAACGGAGGAAATGACCGCAGCAGTTCAACCCAGCGGCGCCGAATCAACCAGTACTACCACCACATCCCCTGATCCCGCACCTGATGTAATCAAGAGTGCTCGCATGTTCGGGTCGTATTTCTCAGAGAAGCACGCTGCAGGAGATGTGAAAAGTGAAGTTGAAAGCTACCTTTCCTCCCCAAGATCGAACCCAAATGAAGATGTCCTTGACTTTTGGAAAACAAACTCTACAGCCTTTCCACGCCTGACTAAAGTAGCCCGCAAAGTGTTCAGTATTCCCAGTGGCTCTGCCAGTGCAGAAAGGGTGTTCTCAGCTGCTGGTCTGATGTCAAGAAACCACAGCATGAGTTTGAAGCCTCAGACTTTGGCCAAACTAGTGTTCTTGAAAGTTAACTCAAAGGTACTGTAGGCAGTGCACACAAGCACTCTGTTAAGTTTTATTATATGTTTAAATGCACAAAGTGACAAATAACGAATAGCCTAATTTATCGCAAAAGTCAATAGGCCTAAAGTTCATTAATGGCTATTATGAACGACTGTCTTTCTTTATTTGCCCTATATGCTACATCAGCCAGCAGGGCTTTTATTATTTTATTTCACACATTATAATGTAGCATTCTTTTTTTTTCTTTTTTGTATACATTTCTGGTAATGTAGCCTAAAGCCAACAGCACTTGATTGTATGGAGCTTTTCAAATAGCGAAGTAGGTCTAAGCAAACACATTGAATGTGTATTTTCTTTATGTGTGTTTTACTGTGAGACGTTTTGTAGTCATGCCGATTTAGTTAGTTCATTAATATACGTTTGATAACAAGCCTACTGTGTTGTTGTGTTCAGTGGCATAAAAGGCCTACGGTCTTCTCCGACATACATTTTTAAGAATGTCATTATTCTAAATAAATAAAATACCGTACCTCCGTTGGAAAATTTGAATTTGGTCTTTTCATAACTCTTCTTCAGCTAGAAACTTAAACCATGAATTTGAAAGTTATTCAGTGACATTTAAATTATGTTTGTGTGGTTAAATATATTACCATAAATAAATAAAATATAATAATGCACAAACACTTGTTGAATAATTAACTCTTATTTTAAACATTACAGAAGGACAACTAGGCATATGATATATAGGCTTCTCTTATTTAACTAGACTTACTAGGCCTAGTTAAATATGGTAATATAATAGGCTACATTATTACCTATAGGCTAATAATTTATATAATTAATAAATAACAAAATCCTATCTATTTTAAATGCTCCAGAAAAGAGCGCACTGGAAACTAGGGTCTTCAGGCAGTGCCGATGTGTTTGCCGATGTGTTTAATTAGCCACTCTCAGGATAACAGGCTTCTTTTCTGGGGGCGACCGGTGCGCAAATGAAGGTGAGCGGGGGGGGGGGGGGGGGAGTCAACATGAGCGAATAGCGAGCGTGACAACAGCCCCGTGGAGCGGCATTTCCCCCCACTCCGCTCACATGCTCTGCTATCAATAGCTAAAGATGGGACAGGAAGGCCAGGCCAGTCCACGCCGTTATTAGACTGTCAATGTACTGTACAACTGTAAGGGCTGGCCCTAGCTGAATGGGTAGAGAGGCCACCTGGGAAACCTGGTCCCAGGTTTGATTCCCAACCCCGGCTTTGTGTCGAAGTGTCCCCGAGCAAGACACTTAAACCCTAACTGCTCCCCTCGAGTGCTCATCAAAACCATCTGAGCAGCCAGTTGGGTGAAGCTGAAAACTGGATTTTCCCTGCGGGATTAACCAGGTCTCCCCTTTCACCCTTTCCCTCTAGTAGTGATGTGTTGCTCAATTATATTTGATGGAAGTTCCAAGAAACTCATTACGACATCATGGTGGTCAGGCCACTCAGCAATATCAGTGTCAGTTTCAGAATCAGAAAGACCTAATCGTTTCACCTTAAAAAATACTTTACAGTAAAATGATGATGAAATGCATTCGCCCAGGATTCTCATACTTCAGTCAGGGATTAGAAAAGAACATTTACCAGAACATGAACATTCCAAAGAAATGCACTCCACGTTCAAGTTAAGAAACTTTTTCAAATGTTTATCCATTATGTAATCAGTTGAAAGTTACATTTGTGTTGCTAAAATACTCATTTGTTTCCCAGGTTTTGGATACCAGTCAGAATTGGAGCTGAGAGTAGCAGAAGCTGCTAGGAGGCAGTACAACAAGCTGAAGATGCAGACCAAAGCAGAGATCAGACAGACTATTGATCAACTGCTCGTTGGAGAGTTCATTGTAAGAAGTAGATTAAGTGAAATCAAATGTGAAATTGATGATTAAATCACATCCAACTAAATCCTATTGTTATATTTGCCTTGGCAGGAGAACATTAAGCGCTGGACCATGAAACTGGACATCTGCGCGCCCCAGGTGATTTTCCCTGATGACTTCCAATCAGACGACCCTATGCTAGTCGTGGTGGATTTGGGCCGAATTCTACTTACCAACTCTCAAGGTAAAATAGCATACACAACAGGCCCATCGTCATGGGGGGGGGGGGCGTGTTGTGTGCCCCTGCCAGTTAAAACAAACAAACCTTCTGGTACTTTTTAATTATTAGCGTTTCGGCGTCAAGCCTCCCTAACTCATTCAGTGCCATTGACGCGTAACACGTCCATTTTTTCCAAAGCCCAGAGTGCCATTGACGTGTAACATGTCCAATCAGTGTTTACACTAGATGGCGCTGTTCCCCAACCTATGAGCCTCCATTTCAGACGCAGTCACACAGAGATCTAGGAAAACCATGTATGTCCATGAAATAAAATAAAAAAAGAGAAACCTTTTCCAATGGCTCTAATGGAGTTACGACATTTAGCCACAATCTTATAGGCAACAAATCAATGTTTTTTTTTTTTAAATAACAGATCTACAAGTTTGTTTTTAGTTTTTTTTATAGATACAAGGTTTCCAACCGACAGTGATGATATCAGCCTTTCTATGGCATTTCAGTTTTATAAAATCATCTTATACCTGTTATTTGTGTTCTTTTTGAAGATGATACCAAGGCCAAATCAAAAGCCACTCAACCTGAAGGGGAGGAATTGAGTGATGATGAAGATGAATATCAGACTCCACTTGGCACACCCCCAGAGTCTCCAGCTCCTGAACCAGAAATGCCTTTCAAAGAACAGCCCAAGAATCCTGAACTTTCATGCCTTACATCCCCCGGAAGTAGCCAGGCATACAGCAGGAAGCTTTATGAGAAGTACTCTCTGTCCTTCAAGGACCTGCAGATCATGGTTGGCCGCTATAAGGACAACTGGAAACACCTCCAGGAGAGTGAGGTAGGGCCCACCCATGTTGTGGAGAAGTTCAACGTCTTATTGCAACTGGAGCAGAGACTTCGCTACACTTCAGACCCCCAGCTGCCCGGCGCAGTCCTGTCTGCAACCCTCCCTGACCTGAAGGTTCACATCAACCTGGAGAAAATGACTGCCCTCAGGAGCTGCCTGGCCAGACTGTATGGCCCCCCTGCGGGGGAAGAGGCAGAGGAAGGCGAAAATGAAAAATCCCCTGACCCAATGACTCTGCGGCACGAAAAGATCTTTCAGAGGGAGGACAGCTCGTGGAAGCTCCAGGGTTCCGCCAAGAACCTGACCCAGAGCGTGACGACCCTGGAGCAGCACACGCGAGAAGTGCTGGTGGAATCCCGCCTCCTTCTGGCTGAGTTCAACATCAACTACATGCAGCTTGGTGTGGAGAGTGACGGGCGCTACATCTCTGTCCTCAAGGTCTTTGGCACCAATGCTCATTTTGTCAAGCGGCCTTATGACGCCGAAGTCTCCCTGACTGTCCATGGCCTTCTGTTGGTTGACACATTACAGACCTATGGCTCAGACTTTGACCTCTTGGTGGCCTCTCACAAGCACCTTAGCTTTGACTTACCAACGGGCAGCATCCGAGAGAGCCAGCCTTCATCGCCAGTCTCGCCTGAAAGAATGGCTACTAACGAAACATCCTCTGGAGTGCCTCCTTTCAGTTCCTTTCTCAAAGATCAAGAGGCCCTTATTAAACTGGAGTACCAGTTTGTCAGCTCAGACTGCCCCTCTATGAACCTGGACAGTTCCCTCCAGGTGACAACCATGCAGGTCAATAGCTTGGACATTATTGTCAACCCTGAAACCATGGTGGAGCTGCTCAAGTTCCTCCAGAAGTCTTTTCCCAAAGACGAGAGTAGCTGGACTCCACCGACGCAACAACCTGCAACTCAGCCTGAAGATGATGAGCAGAGAGGGGAGACCTACCAGTCCACTTATGACCATAACAAAGAGCTAACAGTGGAGATCCATCGCCTCAACCTGCTACTCCTTAGGACCGTCTCCACTGGTACTGTCTTAGGTGCAGAAAAGAAAGGGTTGAAAATAGCAACGGCCAGCATCAGTGGCACCAAGGTCAATGTGTCCATGGGCAGCCGTTTGGATGTCAATGGTTCTTTGGGGTCGATGCAGTTGGTGGACCTGACTCAGGAAGGAAGCAGAAGTCAATTTGTGGTCAGCATTGGAAATGTGGAGGATGACTCCTCACCTTCTGGTGGGGTATCCTTTTTTGCAGACACAAGAGGCTCCTCTTCGGAAGCCTTGAACTTCCACTTTCTGGAGAAATCCCAGGGGGAGTGCTCATTGGAGCTTCAGATGGCATCATTGCACTACAACCACTCGGCCAAGTTCCTGAAGGAGCTTACTTTGTCTGCCAACGAAGTAGAAGACAACTTCCGCTTGATGTTGAAAAGTGCTGCCACCAAAGTGTCGACGGTCTTGGTCAATAAGACAGCAGAGTACACTGGCATGGTTTCTCTTTTTGAGACTCCCTCACGGAGACGTACTCAGAGCCATAATTGGTTCGACTCGGCATACGAGGATGAGGTGGATCTTACTGTAGTAGAGGAGGAACCCACCTTAGACTCCTACTTTGTAAAGTTGACCCTTAATATCAGCATTGAATCGCCAGTTGTGTCGATTCCACGCAAACCTGGCCATCACGAGCTTTTGGTGGGTCACCTGGGGAGCATAAAGATCCAAAACTTTGTTACTGGGCAGGACTCTGAAGGAGAGCGATTGCAGGTGTTGGTGAAAGATATCCGGCTTTATTCACTCAATACGAGTCATCTGGTTTTGCGGAAGGCACCCAGAAATGACTTCCCAAGTTCCAGCATGTCACCTTCCCACAATGGGAGCATCAGTCAGGATGAGCCACAGTTCACACGTCATGACTTTTTTGACTATCTCAGTCGGGGAAAAGGTGAGAAGACTTTTATTTTTGTATTCATGACTGTACAATGTGTGCATTTGTTTGCATATAAAGATGTCTATTGTGCAATTGTGACATTAAATTGCTTTAAAATATTCAATTATTTGTTTTCTCTGATAGCATTCCATATATTGAAGGACACCACCATCCAGTTCACTGTGGAGAAAATTCCCATTGATGAAGACATCCAGTTTAACTTTCTCACCGCTGATGAGCCCTGCCAGAGCTCAGGTTTAATGAGAATCCAGGGCAAATTTGTGAATCCTGTTCAGGTATAACACGTAGTGTTTATGTTTCTAAAGAAATGATTGCTTTTGCAAGGGTGCCATTTAACCTCATTTACCCTGGTATGCCTATTTTGGGTAAATTTTCTAAATGTTTCAAATTGTTTTTAATTACTTGTCAAAAATAGCAGATCTATAAGCTCATAATGCGTCATAGTATGATGCATTGTGTGCTTGCAGATATGCCTGTTTTCACTATTTGTCATACTGTCAATTTAAGTGATTAACAGGTGGATTTACTGTTATGTTTTTGTCTCTTTTATAAAAAAAACTCTGCTCAAAATTAGCAGCCTTTGGTTGAGGGGATTATTTAGTTGCATTGTCTTTCTGACAACAGGTGTTCCTATGTAAGCCAGTGTACGAGCAGGTGCTCCAGACTCTGGACAACCTCTCCCTGATTGAGGAGCAGCGAGCGACATCTTGTCAGCCACCAACACCGCCACCTCCGACCCCCTCCTCCACCAAACCTCACCGTTTCCCGGACCCCCAGGGAGGGTTCTTTGCCAGGGATCCTCCTCACATCAGCTTCTCGTACGCTTCTCTGTCAAACTCCCTCTCCTCTCCCTTACCACTGACACCTCACAACCACCCTCTTGAACTGCCGTCGTTCACTCAGGTGAGAGCCACCTTCAGTGTGGCCGAGCTTCAGGTCCAGCTGAGCGCAGACCTGACACAGGGCTCTCAGGGTTTAGTCAGCCTTTGCTTCCAAGACCTGGTGGGGGACTTCACCAAAGACCACCCCCACTCACTGGAAATCCAATTCGCCCTGCGCTCGCTGCTGATGGAGGACCTCCTAGAGCAGAATCCAGAGTCCAAGTACAAGCACTTGATGGTGTCCCGCGGAGCTCCCAAGGCCTCCACCTTCAGCCCCAAGGAGTACCTGTCCCAGAGTTGCCCTTCAGCATCCAACGCACTCTACCCCGACATGCCTCGTTCACTCCCCGCCCACATGGAAGAGGCACGCAACGTCTTCCAGCTGTACCAGAGGCATCCGAGCACACCTTCGGCTACCAACCGTAAGGCTAAGAAAGATCCAGAGTGCCCCAGCACCCCGCCACCATCCCCAACCCGCAACACGCCCTCCCCGCACCCACCCCCTGACTTCGATGACTCACTGGTACACATCAATGTGCTGCTGGTGGACCGGCGCCACCCAGAGTTTAAATCGCGGTATGGCAGTGTGGGGCGAAGCATTGACGTCGACTTCAATTGCCTGGATGTTTTGATCACTTTGCAGACCTGGGTTGTCATCCTTGACTTTTTTGGTATTGGCTCCACTGCCAATAACCATGCAGTGAAACCTACCGTGTCACCTCAGCTCGAACCAGGGCATCCGCTGTATGAATCAGACGCATATTACCCAGATATTGTGGAGGAGGAGGCAATTGAAATTGTCAACACTAAGTTTGACCTCAAGGTAGGTCTCTGGAATTTCAATCCATTTCGAATGCAATATTTAACACATCGGGTGCCAGCATTTTTTCATAACAACTTACCGTGGGTGCCAGCATTCTCCCCATTGACTGCGCTTTGCTGTTTAAAGTTTCGGCGTGCGTTACAAGCAAATCCACGCAAAAAAAAGCATCGATTCATGTTCTGCCATGAGCCTGGCTACAGGCTGGAACCATAACATTCCACTCGCGGGTTACAACGGGGGGGGGATCGCGCATCGCGCATGACCGTTTTTCCCCACAGGAAACAGATTTGGAGATATAGGCGTTTCAAAGTAGGAAATAGACAGGAAGCGGATGGGGGGAAAAAAAGTGTTTCCGGTGAGCGATCTGGCACTTCCTTCGCAGGATTACAATGGGTGCTCCCAGAGCTGCTCTAGCCCCGCCCGCGCGGAGAAAAACGAAAAAAACAAAAAGACTGAAATCACGGTTCAGACCGTGTTCGGCACCGAAGCTTCGGAACCGCCACTATGTAAACACACGGTTCAGACCGTGTTTGGCACCCGATGTGTTAAGCAATAATGCTTCAGTTCAAGATTTTGGCACTTGCATGCTGCTGTCATAGGCATGAGACAGAGTACAGTAGATCAGCAGCACACTACTGCCAATGTCTCACGGTATAGGGCATAGCACTGGCGGCCAATTTGTGGTTCCACTCAAAAAAAGGCCATTCATTTTTCCCATAGAGATTTCCAAAAATATTTATATCAATTATTTTAAGCCTAGAATCAAGCCATCCAGGCTCCTGGTGAATCATGACCATAAAACATTTGATTCTGTGAAGAAAAGAAAAAGGAATATTTAATCATATGATGTACTATATTTATTAAATACCCTTTGTTTTGCGGTTTTCAATTATTTTCTTTCACAGAATCAAATATTTTATGGTCATAATTCACCAGGAGCCTGGATAGCTTGATTCTAGGCTTAAAATAATTGGGGGAAAATAATGGGCTTTTTTTGAGTAGAACAACAAAATGTCTGCCACTGCTATGCCCTATAGCATGATATCAAGTGTATTATTGTGATTTAAACCACATTTTCATTAATGATATTTTATGATAATATCAATGCAGTAATGCAGTCTGAATTCTGGAATCGGGAGATATTGGCACTCACTAGAATACCTCTCAGCCAAAACGCAAGGTCAGAACTAACTGTAGTATAACTGAATATGGGTGACAGACAGAGAGTTATTGGTTATACAGTAGCTGTGGTGTATCTTTATTTTCCGTAAGGATAATTCATTTTTACTGTAGTCCAATCTGTCAGAGTGATACCTGTGCATTCATGGGATGCTAATGTGGATGATAGTTTTGCAAAATCTATTGTAAAAGATTAGGCAACTTTCGGTCCAATACCAATTAATTGCCAAATTTTGTAATAGCCAAAATGTCTATTTTCTGCAAAGATATTTTGGGTTCTCTTTAATTGAACAGTTATACCATAAGGCATCGTAAAAAATAAATGAATACAAAAACACAGTAATTGATGTTTGCCTTTCCATTCACAGGTGCATTCCCTGTCTCTTGTGCTAAACAAGAAAACCAATGAGCTTGCGAAAGCGAGTGTTTCCAAATTATCTGCACATCTGGAAATGCAGGGTTTGTAAAATAATTAGTAAATAATAAAATGCCATAACATGTACAATGCTCTCTGTATTCATAATATACCAGTCATCAAATAATCAATATTCATGAAATAGTGTAAATAATAGTGACATTACAACATTGTGATTTCATTTCCTTACACCAAATGTTATATATTTCAGAGGGTGACATGGAATTGCATGGGAGTCTGGGAAGCTTATCCCTGAGTGACCTAACCCCACACGGTGACCTGTACAGAGAACGCTTCACTACACGGGGAGGGGAGGCCTTGGTGTTCAACATCTACAAGTATGTATCACTTAGTTCGATTAGGCTATGATTGTTTAACAGATTACTCTGTTGTGTAGAGCTGATGCATCAATTGGATGTAAAATATGAAATATTGCAACAGGAATACACAAGACGTCACGCCATTTTTTGGGGAAATGTTTTGGCGACCCCCCACACTTGATTTACAGTGCAATTTAAAAGAAATAAAGCATATTTAAAAAATAAACCATACATTGCTTGCCTTAAATAGGAATATTTATTATAAAATGCATTTACAGCGCTGATATTGTATCTTATCAATGTAGTTTAAAAGATATGGAAAAGTGTTTCTGTACACATTTGTAAATGGAACCATAAAGTAGCTATATTTGTTGCGATAACCTTAATAAAAAAAAAACTTAATGGGAAGGATACATTTTTCTTTTGTCAATGTGCAATCCCACCTTCACCTTCCTGTGACCCCTTTTGCAGTCCCAACCCATAGTTTGAGAACATCTGATCTATGTATATTCTGATCTATGTATATATGTCACGGGTTGTAGTAAGAACACAAGTGTAGAGTTGACACACAAATGAACAGAACTTTACCAGTACATAAAAACTCTGACTGATCTGGCAATTGACCAACGAGAGGTCGGGGCTCATATATACGGTCGGTACATGCAAGGGCTAACAGGACAATTAACACAGGAGGGGCTCACCATTTTCCTCTTTGAAAGGTACGGCGAACCCGACCCAGACCTGGAGCGGGAATGTGACATCAAAGTGTCCCTCCAGATGGCCTCGGTGCAGTACGTGCACACCCAGCGCTTCCAGGCCGAGGTGGTGGCCTTCATCCAACATTTCACACAGTTACAGGATGTCCTCGGCAGGCAGAGGGCTGCCATGGAGGGCCAAGCTGTGAGTGCTTTTTGAGTGATATTTTCTTTTAAGGCATTTCCACTTTATTTTACATTTCATTTAACACTATGGGGGCGCCATGGAGTGCATGTCACATCAAAGGGCATGGCACATGGCACATCAAAGGAGTTAAATTTGATTTTTTTGTGCATTCAAGAAGCCACCCTTGTGCCCCTGTGTCGTGTTAGAGTAAAACAAGATTATCCCACTGGCATTAAGTCTGTCACTGTGGCTGTGTGCTGTCCTATCAAGAAGGTAACAAAGATGAGAAGACAGCAGGAGGCACAGAGACCTGTCACCTCGCATTAAGTTCCCCGCACTGACCCAGGACACCAGACATCTTTGTTTGGGCTGTAGTTCAACATTGGCAGTATTGGCTGTACTGTACCTTAATGGCTTAAGCAGAAGCTTATGCCGTACTATGTCAATCCTTACTGTGTTTGATCCAAAGTGCATACTACTTGGTTTCATTTGATTAGCCCAGAGCTGGCTAAATATAGATTTTCAAACCCTGCCTCCTTTACAATCTCCCTCTTTACTCTAGCATGTCTTATTTCCTCTTTATAGAAAACATTATTTAAAAAAAAGGGCAGAGAATAAAATCACAATAATAATCTTTTTGTTCCTGTCTGTGCCAAACTTGCACAGACAGCTGTTCTCCTGTTGACAGTTTGAATCCCCAGAGTCTCTTGAGCGAGGCAATTAACCCCCGAGTGTTACAGTAAATAAAGGTAAAAAAAACTAAACATACACACATTTCCCAATTTGTCCTCTGGTGTTTCTGTGTCCAGGTACGTGATCACCCTCAGAGAGCATCTCGGGTGCTGTTGGACATCGAGGCGGGTGCCCCCGTGCTTCTCATCCCAGAGAGTTCCTGCTCGCCACGCCTCATTGTGGCCAATCTGGGCCAGCTGCGCATACGCAACCGCTTCCTTCCCGCTGGCAGCCATGGTACCTTCTCACTCTGGGACAAGGTAGAGAAACTTACCATGGTCCATTGCTTTTTCCCTTCTCTGGTGAGTCCTGTTGGCACATCGTTCCTCCAAGCAATTAACTCTCCCTTATGCACTTCTGCCCACCACTTAATAACTGTATTGATCAAGCATGCAATGCTGTTAAAACTTCATACTTTATCATACTTGACATCTAAATTTAATGTAGTTCCTAGAACAGTGGCGAGAACGGCCGTTAACAAACCTACACTTGCTGCTTTGGAAATCAACCCTGTCACAGCCCCGAAATAAATGACCGCCCTAAAGTCTTTGCATTTGTTGTGCAATGCAGCAATGCAGTTATTTTTTTTATCTCTGAATTGTTTCCAACTGGAAACCATGTTGAATTTAGATGTCCCTAGCCGTATCAGTAGGTGGAGATCTCTAATGATCTGGCAACGCAAGACTAGGGAAAACCCTGTTGCCAAAACTGATTCAGTAATGTCTTATACTGGCTAGAATGCTGCATGCCCGTCTCTGATCCAGCATGCCTGGAGCTCAGTGAGAGGGAAAATGCTTTATAAATACAGTGCCCACTGCTCCCTAAATCCCCCCTGCAGACTGTGCAGTTCAATTATTATGAATTATATTGAATGCGATTGAATTATTCAGTTATAATTCACACTATGCTATAACTTAAAATGTGTGGTATTGCACTTAACTAACTAATCTGTTTTGAATTTGACATAAACTTGGTCTGGGATTTTAAAAGAATTAAAAGTTTTTTTCTGGGAATGATGTGCCATGGTTCAATGGTCAACTAAACCTTGTCCGCTGAACTGTCTTCTTGCAATTCATTGTACTTTCAATAGTTTGAAAGTCACACTTTTAGTCATTAAATATTTTTTGTTATTCTTATGTCTTATTAACAGTTTCATAATGTTGTGTAATGTTGAAGGGAGGAGATAGTGTATGTTGTAATAGTATTTCACCTGCGTCTTGTATTGTCTGTGAAGAATTTGATATTGCATGCAAATTCATACAAGGATCCATCTATTTACAAGGTACAAGGAAATACATTTTTTTGTGGGGGTTTGGAGTGTGAGTGAACAATCTGTGGATGCGTGTGTGGTGGACTGGACTTTTACTCTGAAACTGGTTTTGCATGTACAGCATAAAAGGAATGCACTGCTTTTTTGGTGAATAAGCTCCT
Organism: Gymnoscopelus microlampas; assembly: GCF_963454915.1. Classification (NCBI taxonomy): domain Eukaryota; kingdom Metazoa; phylum Chordata; class Actinopteri; order Myctophiformes; family Myctophidae; genus Gymnoscopelus; species Gymnoscopelus microlampas. The sequence goes on from NC_139947.1 coordinate 25,068,957, forward strand.
CACCAACAGATAGTTTAATATTTCCATGTCTGATGTATAGTCGACATGTGGACCACATTAACCTCTAAAGTGCTATATACTTAATCGTTTGACAAATAGCGAAAATTGCAGATCTACAAGCTAACAACACTTTGCATCGCAGCCTATGAAAAAAATATAAAATAAAAAATATTTGCCTATAATGATCAAAATAGGGACGCCACGCCAGGGTTCTGCTTGCTGACCTTTTGGAACGTCAAGCTAGCTTGTAGCACAGTACACAGTGTGGTAAAGCATTGAGCATGCTAACTGAATGCTATTATTCAAATACCTTATTCGCTGAAACCGTTATAGTGTATTCCTTTAATAATAGCTATTAAAATGTGAGTTTCAAATGCATTTTATTTTGACTCCCTCAACAATGATCTTGTTTTGAGTAATTTTATAAAACATAAAGTGTTTCAAAGGGCTTTTAGCTGCAGTCTAAAGCTGGAAACTCTTGTGTGGAATTAGTTTATTTTCTGAGAACTATGCACGAAAACAAATTTCACTCACTTTTTTACCTCTGTAAACCTGTGATGTGACAATAAATTCTGATTCTGAGATGATGACAGATGTGATTTTAATGGTGATTCTTGTTTTGTGTTTTTGTGAACAAACTATATTTCTGTGGACATGAAAGCCATTGATTGTATAATGTGATTATCACATTGCTCAATTAACCAAAAGGCTAACTTTGTGCTTCCTCTTTTTCATTGGCGTTCCCTGCAAAGCACCGTGTGCAGCAGAGTGCTGCAGAGACCCAGAGCACAGCAGCAAGGAGCAGTGAGGAGGAGAATACAAAAAGCTCCACGTCCTCCTCCACCTCCTCAGCAGTCCCAGTGGACAGACCACAACACCTCGAACTGGGGGGAATGCCTGGGGATGAGGACTCTCATATCCCAGGTTAGGACGACCTTAAAAAATGTGTATTTATTTATTTGAAAGGGACATCAAAATCACATTGGACAAACCAGATGCATTGCTTGAGTGTTCTAGCACAAGTGGTAATTTTCAACACCTGTCCACAGGAGGCTTTTCTAAACAAAATGAAAAATATTCTATAATCTAAAAATCATAGTAGTACATTTACAAGTACACTATAATCAATATCAGACACAATACATATAGCAGGATTTCTAGAGGGGGTTCCAAATGGACCCATGCAGGTCTGTAACACAGAAATTCTCTGTGTTCGGGAGATTGTAAGCATCAGCTTCCCTGATTGGCCAACCCAAACCGTCGGCTTCATGGATTGGCAGAGCGTCACATCACGTTTGAGCCGCTAAGCCAGTATAAGTCCCTGATTGGCTAACCTGACCCATCGGCTTAACTGATTGGCCGAGTGTTGCGTAATGGAACGTTGGAACGTTTGTGATATTGTATACATCGGCTTCCCTGATTATCCAACCCAAACCGTCGGCTTCACAGATTGGTGGAGTGTCAGTATAAATCCCTAGCTGGCTAACCCGACCCGTCGGCTTAACTGATTAGCTGAGCTACGCATATCGTTTGTGCCGCATAGCCAATATAAATGGAACGACTTCATCGTTCACGACATGAAAGGCCCCAAGTAGGCCAGCGCCGGCCTAGTTAAAAAAAAAAGTAGAACGTGAAAAAATGGGTGGAGGTACTTCCTTGGCCTACTGGCAGCGTGCACAGGACATTTTGTGCTGAGTGGTTGCCTTTGGCCTGGAGTAGATGGGTACAAACAAGGCACCAAGCTAAATAAAAATGCTACAGTAGTATATATATATTTATTTATTTTTTACTGATGAGAGAAAGAAATAATCACAGACCAGATAAATCCCAAATATTTCTATTGTTTGATGATTTACGGTAGAAGAGCATGTGTGCCTGCTGGACTGCATTGCCCTGGACCTCCAGGAGATGGACATCTTTGCAGCAGAGCGTCTGCCCTGTCAGCTGTGGGATGGCGGTGGGAAGCAGCCACCAGACTCCTGTGACCTGGTGTTCCCCTCCTACTCAGTCCGGCGCACCGGAGACACCCTGCTGAAGGAGCGCTGCCGCCTTAAACTCAAAGTGGAGCGCAATCTGGACAGGTGGGTCTGATTTATACTTGCATGCCGAAAATAGCCGAGCTGTAGATCTAATATTTTCATTAGTTTGGTGTCAGTTACTTGCCCATTAACATGTTATTTGAGGTAGGGTTTTGTTTGACAGACATGACAAATGTGATCTCTATGCATAATATATATATGTTATATATACATGTATGTTATATGTTCATGCCACTTTTAAGTCCAACTTTGACTTTGATCCACATCTCATCCCAAACCAGTTCACCTGTTTATTTTTTGTGTGTGTGTGTTTGTGTTGCAGATCTGCTATTTTCGCCATTTTTCTGATTTTTTTTATCTTGCCCCCAACCTACCCCATATTGTAATAAAGAAACTGAAACTAACACTAAAACTAATACAAACTAAATTAAAACAAAGCCTTAAAAAAACTTAACTGAAATTGGAAACAAAAAGTCGAAATGAAATAAAAATCACAAACTAATGAAAAATGCAAAACTATAAATACCTTGGTGTTTGTTTGCACTGCAGGGACCTGAGTCATGCAGTCCCAGATTTGTCCATCCATGGCAGCCTGTCGTCAGTCCACTGTTCTCTGGATCTGGAGCGCTACCAGCTGATCAGAGGCCTGTTGGACAACAACCTGGGAGAACCAGTGGAGGAGTTTCTGAGACCCTACAACCTCCAGGACCCCAGCAGCCATGTGAGAGAAGCTCACACAGCCCTAAATATAATTATGTTTACTCTTTCTCTTACATTTTCTCTTGTTTCTGTGTACCGCCTTCGGTCTTTATTCTGACTTTGTGTCTATTTTAATAGTGTTGGCCATTTACAGTAGGCTGCTGCACAGCAACCACTCGTACTTTGTCCATTTTTTCTCCGTTTTGTATCTTCTCAACCAGGAACAACATTTTGTGTGTGAATGGTGCTATGCCGATAAAGGTCCTTATTATTTGTGTGCGTGTGAGTGAGCAGATCTACAAGCTCACCGTGAGCTTGTAGGTTGGCTAATTTGGTGTGAGAAACCATGCGCAATCAAGTGTAAATTACTTCATTTTCCTTTCGGAACTTCATTTGTGCAGTGGGTAACAGCAACAGACAATACACAGATACCCTCATCTGGAGATAAAAATACAAACTACAAAAAAATCACTACATGAATAAAACTATAGGTTACTGGACGTAACCCCGGTTTTATGATAATATAAGCGAGATGTCTCGCTATGGGAGAGCGCCCTCCGGCGTGATCACACAGAAGTACACCTTCATAAACTTCCAGACAATTCTATTGGCTGGACTGACCTTCCTCTGACTGGAGGTCCCGCCCTCATCCTATATCAGTCAGTGGAGGGTCATTTTCCCTAATTCAAGATAACCTTTCTCTTCTCGTTCGTAAACAAGAAGGGTGTCTTTCGAGACATCTCGCTTATATTATCATAAAACCGGGGTTACGTCCAGTAACCTATAGTTTTATTTCAAATATTTCACTCGATGTCTCGCTATGGGAGATATAATACACTCCCTGATTGTTATCTCGAAGTCCAGAGTAACCAGCCTAGGGGCTTGATCCCCGTGTCTGGAGGCTACACTAAGGACCGTACTGTATGCGCCACAGGGGCTGCAGTTACGTCCGAACTGTAGAACCTGGCAAATGTCAAGGCCTAAACCCAACATGCCACACTGCAGACATCTCAGATGGAGACCCCCCCGAAGAGGGCCCATGATGTCTCTATTTCCCTCGTAGAATGTGCCCTCAGTTTTACTGGGGCAGCATCCCACCACTGGAATTGGCTATTGAATAGCCTCTACAATCCAGTGGGAAAGTGTCTGTTATGCAATGGGCTAGCCCACTATCCGTGGAGCCCATGACACAAATAGCTGATCTGACTTTCTCAAAGCCTTAGATCTGCCAATGCACATTTCCAAAGCCCGAACCGGACAAAGGCAATGTAACCTTTCATCCTCTCATGAGGCGAAAGGAGGCGGATGAAACGCATTAAAAGGTCACAAGGACACTTGGTACCAAGGGGTTCTTTAGCCCACACCCAGGTCTGGGTCTGACAACCACCCTTGTGGTCCCTTCCTTGAACTGTGTACACTCCCCGTGTACTGACAGTACATGAAGATCACTGAGCTCTACAGTAGTCACTGAAGCCATCAGTAACACAGTCGTGATTGACAGTTGTTCTGTCAATCTGACACAGAGGCTCGAAGGTGGCCGAGACAAGGAGTCCAACACCTGGCTCAAATCCCAGGGTGACACCGGGGACTTTGACTCGGGAAGAGACGTCTGGTCCCTTCATGAACCGACAAATCAGGCAGTGCTGACCCACCGTCTCGGCCTCAAGCAATACGGCAGGCTGAGATAGCCGCCAAGTAGACTTTTATTGTGGAAAAGGCTCTGCCCTTATCCACTAAGTCCTGCAGAAGAACTTAATGGACATGGGTTTGGAACGGCACAGTGCTGTACTCAAATTCATCCCCTCATGGGCTGAGCCCAGAGAGTCAGATGTCCTGGTCAGGGACAAATTAACTCGTCCCCTGCTAGCGTTAGCATGTTTCTGCGTAACGGAAGCAGCCACGAGCGGTCGTACAGGACAGGTTCGACTGACACCCAGTGACCCCATTCTGGGGCCACCAGTATCACCATCAGCCCCTGGTCCCTCACTCTCACGAGTGTGGGAGCTAACAGGGACAGCGGAGGAAAACGTAAAAATAGTTCTGAGCCATTTGTGCACTAGTGCATTTCGACCCAGAGGCACCGCACCCTCCACTGAGTAAAACAACGGACATCCCGTGTCTTCCAGTGAGGCAAAAAGATCCACCAGGGGGCGATCAAACGATCCCAGATCCGTCCTGGTATCTCCGGGTGCAGAGACCAGTCGTCTGAGAGGAATCACAGATTCCTCCAGCGACACAGCGCTGTCACACATTCCTCTGCGACCAACACACGACTGCAACTGCCCAGCCGTCTTAGCGATGCGGCTGAGGCCATCATACCTGACATTCACATGCACATTTTGAAGGAGACCCTCCGGCCCGTGCAAAATTGTGCCAGGCAGGACAAAAAGGACTGATCCTTTTCGGTGGCGGGCTGGCTTTGAACAATAGTGAGTTCAGAGTCCTGCCTATGAATTTCGCTGTTTGTGCAGGCACCAACACGCAGTTGACCCTAAAAACTTGATTTCAGTAGGTGAGACACCACTTTCCGAGTATGCTGCCTTGCCGCTGATCCTTGAGTCGGCTTGTAGCAGCCCATCATCTTATGTAAGACGCTATGCGAGTGCCTTCTCTCCTCAGAGGGCCAATCGCAACCTGCGTGAATTCGACAAATACTCTGGGGCTGAGGACGTTTACAAACGGTAGCACCGTGTATTCGTAATTTAACCTCAGAACCCTAACAACAGAGATTTCTGTGTGGTGGGTAAAAAGGAGCATAAAAGTAGGCGTCTTTTAGGTCTATCGATGTGAACCAGTCTCTCTGACGCACCATGCGGAGAGACGGATTTGATAACATCCTGAATTTGAACACCTTTAGATACTGATTGAGGGCTCTTAGGTCCAGTATCGGACGCAGCCCCCCCCCTTCTTTTTGACCAGGAATAGCACGAATAGAGCCCGCTGTTAGCTTGGTCTCTGGTTATTTCCTGTACAGTTCGTTTTCCTAACAGGGAGAATTATCTTCCTGTAGAAAGTCGCCCGCCTGTCCCCTGCTTAAGAGAAGATCGCTTCCACTAGCCTGGGGAGGTCTCGAGGCGAACTGTAGTATACATCCCTGGATATAGAGTGCAGCACCTACTGTGGTGTGTTGCACCTTATCCATTCCGATATCATACAGTGGGGTTCCTACAACACTGGTTAGGCTCGATTGTGGTGCCATGGCGCCATATAGTGGTTGAACAGAGTCGACCGTGAGCCGTTCCCTTGGGGACAGGGCGTAATCGTCCTCTCTTCATGGCGAGTATTCGCCCCGCTACCCTGAAGTGTCTGTGAGACCTCTGTGGTAGCGAGCGTGTGTCCCTTATGTTCTGGTTTTGTCCTGTTTCATTTCTTTTTGCCGTGCCCCTGAAATTCAGGCTGTAACGGTTTGAATTTTATTGGAGAAACAGGTAGAGAGGGTTCAATTTCCAATAACCACTCCGATGTCTTGTCAAGGAGACATCGTGGTCATAGTATCAGCGAACCGGGGTTACAGTCGTAACTCATGTTTATATTCACACAACATTATCCACATAATGTATAGTGTGTAAAGTCATTCTCCTTTCCATCGGGCGGTGGAGCGTGTTCGCCTCGCCCGCCCGGTCATCAGAACTCCAGGACCACCAGAGAGAGAGGGGGAGGCGGTGTCCACCGTCTCCTCCTGACATAGTCCCAGCCATGTCCCTCTCCTTTCTGTATTTCACCCTTGTAGAGTAGCTACCCGAGGCCTGCCTCTGGCTGGCTAGGGTGCTCCTCCTGGCCTGTAAACTGCAGGCAAGAACGCCTGCCATTTAGGCGACGCGTGCTTCGCAATGGATTTGGGCTCTCGTGTCAGAGCCGTGGCTTCTGACGTGAGGTGTGTGGCAACCCCTTCTTCCACGGGTAGCGGAAGAGTAGGGCTCAGCCCAGGACACGTCAACTGTTGCCCCAGTGCTGGTTGCCAACAGGAGTAGGCATTAAAACCGTTCTCTCATACTGGCTGCGGCTTGTGGCTATAGGCTACGCCGCTGGCAACTCGAGGTCGAGTATGAGTCGTGGGGAGAGGCTCGTTTTACTGGCCAGTCGCCTGCTCAATGACCTGGTTATAGGGGACATATTCTGTACCCCGGAGTAACTTTTGGGCCTCGTCCGTGTCCTCTTCCTAACTTGGTGTAGAAGGGACTGGAAATGTTTGGCCCGCTTTTCTGACGAACCTAGGTTCGGTTAGTCCGCATGCTTATGCGGAACGGACCTTCCTCACACGGCCCTCGGGCTGCGTGGGTTGGTCCCAGGCAAATAACACATGAGTTGTGTTCGTCGTGACCCGACATTCTATTCCCGCAGACCCCGCACTCTTTCGAGGGACAGGGGTCCCTTCGTTGCTGGACTGCAGCGGTCATTGTTCACAACACGCGTGGAGCCTGTTTGTGGCAAGGTCTATAAACAAGGGAGTCGTGTATGGGAGAAAAAACTTTCTAAGCTTTTATTGTCCCAGAGAAACAACACGATGTCGGTGTTAGCGTGTAGCTAACTGTAGCCTGCCCAGCTGGTAGTTTATGATGCTAGCTGGTGGCTTGCAGAGCTGAAAGAGAAACACTAGGAGCGTTTAACGCTAGTGTGTTTGCTCGGTTTTAGCTCGTGGCTACGAGGCCACTTTAGAGACGAAAACACGATGTGGAGCAGTGATGCTGTCATGTTTTACTCAGTGATAGCACGTCGTGTGCAAAGCGTGTTGCTAGTGGGAGCTCTAAGCTTACCGATGGCAACGTGCTAAGCAAGCCGGTAGCATATTATGTTAGCTGGCGGCGTACAGGGCTGTCTCTGAAGGAATACAGTAGGAGCGTACTACGCTGGTGTTTGCCCGGTGTTTAGCTCGTGGCTAAAACCACCTCTGGGAGAAAACACGATGTGAAGCAGGTTATGCTGTCGTGTTTACTCTGTGTCAGCACGCAGTGTGTAACGTGTTGCTGGTAGGAGCTTGTTAAGCTTCACCGATGGCAACGCACTAAGCTAGCTGGTAGCGTATTAAGCTGGTCAGAGAAAAGACACATTTAAGAGTGTAACCGCTGGTGTGTTTGTTCAGTGTTTTAGCTCTTGGCTAAGAACCACCTCGGAGAAAAACCACAATGTAAAGCAGGGACGCTGTCGTGTTTGCTATAGCTTGCCAAACGTGTTGTTAGTGGGAGTTTATTAAGCTCACTGGTGACAACATGCTAAAAACTAGCTGGTATCTTATGGCACTAGCTGGTGGCGTGCAGAGCTGACCCGGAGAAAGCACACTAAGAGCGGACGACGCTGGTGTGTTTACTCGGTGTCAGCTTGTGGGTGAGAAGTCACCCTGGAGAAAAACACGATGTTAAGATGTCGTGTTTACCCTGTGTTAGCATGGTAGCCTGCAAGAAGTGTCACTAGTGGGAGCTTGTTAAGCTCTCGGTGACGACATGCTACGCTAGCCGGTAGTATTATGATACTACCCGGTGGCGTCCCGCACTCTTTTCTGCGGGACCGGGGCTCTTGGACCCGGTCCTGCTCCTCAGAGTTGTGGAGGCCACGTTCACGTTAAGCGTTTTAAGCTTTAGGGAACAGAACAGGGAGGAGGGAAAAAACGAAAACACAGGGGTTGAGCGGACTATGCTCACATGTTTGTTTTTCCCTAGCTAGCTCGTGGCTAACTGTGGCTAGCAGTCTGTGGGGCTGAGGAGAGCTCAGGGCTCTCCCTCTGGCAACCTGCTGCTAGGCTTGAAAGAAACAAACACTGGGGCCGAGTATATTATACTGGCGTGTTGTTCTTTACAGCTAGCTCAGGGCTAGCTGTGGCTAGTAATCAGGGTGAGACTAGGGAGAGTGTATTAAACTCGTCCTTCGAATCACGATTACTATGTAAGCAGACTATGCTTTCTTTTTAGCTTATTAAGCTTGGCTATGGAACGTATTAAGTTCCTAGCAGGGCAACTTGCGATATTATCACAGGTTTTGTAAAGAAAGTCAACACCTACCATCAGTAGCGTCTCGCGGTCCGGGATATTATCCTGTCCTGTTGAGACTTTCGCCGTACTGACTTCATAAGGTGGACTGAGAAGGTGCTTCCTCGATCGCGAACGAGAAGAGAAACTGAATTAGGGAAAATGACCCTCCACTGACTGATATAGGATGAGGGCGGGACCTCCAGTCAGAGGAAGGTCAGTCCAGCCAATAGAATTGTCTGGAAGTTTATGAAGGTGTACTTCTGTGTGATCACGCCGGAGGGCGCTCTCCCATAGCGAGACATCGAGTGAAATATTTGAAATAAAACCATAGTACAGTAAGTAAAAGCATACTTAAAAACTAAAGTGTCTCTCTGTGTGTGTGAGACTACAGAGACTTTACTCGCACACAGCTTTACACCCACTTCCACCTGTTCCCTAGACGGTGTTGGGCGGTGATGTGTACACCAGTATGTCCTTGCTAGTGGACATGATGGACGTCAGCCTGGAACTTCTGGACGGACACAAACACTCACTCGCGAGGTAGGACCGCAGAGGCCTGATGCTGACCTATTATTTTGCCTTTTTGAAGTAGCTTCTAAAACAGGAAAGGAAGTTGACAAAGGTCAATGATGTCAGTGATGTCTACTGTAGCTGAATATGAGGGTGATACAAATGTTTCAACGGTTTAAAAATAGCAGATTATACAAGCTCACAGCGTGTCATTTTGTGCTGCGCTGCAAGCTTGTACATCTGCTATTTTTGAAAATAATTGATACATTTTGAAAGATTTTGAATAATTTTGATTTTTTTAACAAATCTTCTGGGGGTCTCATTTGTAGAATTGGCCTCAGGTCTTAATGGTTTAAACAGTAATATAAATGTTACCATGACCATTTTTTTACTCTGATGACAATTTCCTATCTTCTCGCCAAAGGTTTGATTTCATGAAATCCAAGGTGCTGTTCGAGAGCTACTCCAACGGGTCCAAGAATGTCAACCTTGTGTCTCATTCTCTGCTGGCATATGACACACGGCCCCCCGGGCCTAGGAAAACCACTGAGGCCAACAGCAGCACCAAGAACAATGTCTTTAACTGTATCTTGCAGCCCTCCAGGACGGGCACCAACCGGGCATCACTGCAGATGGAACTGCATTACAGGTGCCATTATCAGGGGCAGATTATTATGGCTCTTTTTCAACTAGCTAAAAGAACTAAGCGATCCATACTGTGCTGTGAAACCAAGTATCCTTATCATCCTAACTCACCATTCTTCTATGTTTCCTTCAGGTCCACAAGAGAGTGCTCCTGCTTTACGGTGGTCCTGAACAACCTGAGGGTCTTCCTAATCTTCGATTGGCTCCAGCTGGTCCGGGACTTCCTTCGCATGCCGGCTGAGAAGGGTACGAGCGGCGATGCCCAGCCTCGCCAACGCTGGCCCAGTGGCAGCAGTGATCCGGGTACGTCCAGCGGGGCCTTCATGCCCAAGACGGTGAAGAGTGGCGTAGTAACCAAAAGGTCCACGGTACCTGTCATTCAGGACCACAAACTGGAGGTCAAGATCAATGTCACAGGTCAGAGACTGGCAGCAAAAAAACTACAGTTTCAATTGCAGTTGTTTTAATAACAGTGATCCCCAACGTTTCTTTTGACCTGTTTTCATTGATATGATTGTGTTTCGGTTCTCAGGTACAGAGTTTGTGGTTGTGGAGGATTCATCCTGTCTTGACACCAACGCTATTATTCTGAAGGGCACCACTGTTCTAACCTACAAACCTCGCCTGATAGACAGGCCTTTCTCTGGCAGCCTGGCTGGAATAGAGGTGAACACGACTAGCATCAGATAGAGCTAGCTAGCGGATTCACGTTCACCTGTGACGATTTGATGCTGTGTCCTTGTGACAAACGTTGTGTCTCTCCATTTCCCCAGGTGTTCTCTTGTCGTCTGGGCAGTGAGCAGGAGACGGCATTGTCCATCATCGACCCTGTCAACATTCAGGTGGAGCTGTGTGGCAGCCCCACCTACCAGAGCAGCTCTGGGCTATTGGACGCCTTTAACATAGAGGACTTCCCCCCGCTGCTGGAGGTTAGCATGTTAGCAGCTTAAAGCTATATCAGTTGATAATGCTGGGAGAGAGGTTTAATTATCGCTTAGGGAAAATTGGAATGTTAGAGTAGCCAGTAGCAGAATGGGATACAGAATAAAATATATAAGTGGTTCTCAAACATAGTGAGCTTACATAGGCTGTATTAGGTTTTATTGTATTTTACTTGACACTATGTTTTGATATTTGTTATTATTATATGCTATTTATTATGTAACCCAGGTAGTAGTACTTGATTGCATTGGAATGAATTGCTTTTATATGTATATGTTAAGTATATGTAAAAATTGTAATGTTGATTACATTTTAAAAATAATGTGTTCTTCTGATGCAGTGCAGGACTTTAGCTTCAAGACATTCAATATTTTGTGAGCCTACATTTTAGTAGAATCTTAACTGTATCAGCAACATACAGGGTATTTGAAATTGAGTCATTGAGTCTGTGTCTGGTGTTTTAACAGATCCAGTTCCCTGCGCTAGACATTCGTCTGTCCTACAATGATGTTCTTCTCTTCCTGGCCATCGCCAAGTCCATCCCTACTGCCACTACACCGTTGCCTGGTGACCACAATGACACATCCATGGTCACCACTGAGCCAGCAGCATCACAAAAAGACCTCTTCAGGCACAAGACTGAGGCCTTGATAGGTACTGTAGTGAACCTACCCAGTCAAGTGTTGGTCATTTGAGGGAATAAAACTGCATGCATCGGTAACTAAATATTAAATTGATTGAGCTTCGTTAAATTATGGCAAGGTAACTACACAACCCAAACCTCTATCAAAGTGTAATTTTACTTTAACAACCAATCCAAAAGCCTAAGTGAATTAGTTTTCTTTCCCATTGTCTTCCTTTAATTATGTTTTTCCCCAAACCATCTGTGGAGATTCTTTGGCACACCTTGTCCCATATTTTATTTACCGGTAAATGTGTGCTTGTTTACTTTAAAATCCCGAGTCAGAGGCCAACACATATCTTTGATCTGAATGTTTGACCAATGATGCTCTAATTAAGCATTCAAAGATCCCATTCCTTCCTGTTTTAGCGGGCCAGCTGAGCCGTTTGCAGGACCTGGGCTTCAGGAAAGAAGACTGCAAGACAGCCTTAGTTCGCTGTAAAGGTGAGACAAGCCATGAATCGATGTTTTCCCCAGATCACAGCGTGGATCTTATAGACTGATAGAACACAGTCAAATCCAGTATTAACTCTAATTAGTTTACATTTATACACACTTGAAGTCAAATTATCAGTAAGGATTTTACTGAGAATAATGCTTGAAATGGCTTCAAGTTATGTTTCCCATGGTTGGATGAATATGATTGACTGGTTGATTGAATAGGTCAGATAACGGCAATAACGCGCAATTAAAAATGATTTAAATTAATACAAATATTTGAGTGTTTATGGTTGTTACACCATCAGGCCAGCTGGACCAAGCTGCCACGTGGCTCCTGGAGAATGCTGAGAACATGACCGGCCAGGGCAGGGCGCGGGCTGACTCAGGCTCCACCAGCCACTCTGCACCTCTGTCCGGGGTGGAGGTCAAGGCTGAGAGCGTGTGTATCTGCCTCATCGACGACTGTCTGGACTGTGACATTCCACTGGGAGAGGTCACCTTCTCTCGTGAGTGGACGTCCAACATTTGTTTCTCTGTTAAAGCTGCAACCTGGAACTTATTTTTGTGAATAACACAATACAATATAACTACTACATCTGCAGTGGATGTAACTCTTCCATTTGGAAATTTAGACACAGGTGTCGGATAGAACACCTACTGGTTGACAAGTTGTACTGCCTGAAGCTCATAAGCGCAATCTCTCCAGGCCAAGCACGGGCAGAGGGCTAGACATTTTGGCCTCTCATTCGCTAGACCCAGGTTTGAAACCCTCTTAAGACATAAAAATGTACGATTGCAGCTTTAACAGTGTTATGAAGTGAGTGACTGTGTAAGAATTAAGTGTCATGGAGTAGCCTTTCATTGAATTCAATTTCAGTTGCCGAAAAAACATGCATCTTTGGCTGCTGCAATACATTCAAATTATTGATCATTTTTTATCATAACCCCAACTTAGCACCAGCTTATGATTTGCCATTTTTGTTAAAGAACATGTTGAAGTGTCAAGTTGACTTGATTTTAATTGTGATTGTTAGTCAACACAATGTTTCTTGCGGCAGGGTTGTACGTACTACAGCGCATCGGCTCCACCCAGGAGGGCAACGCCAGCTTCACGCTGTCTGGAGATTACTACAACAGAGAGTTGTCTGGTAAGGAAAGATTGTTGAAATATGTCATCGAATGGCCTTATTGCAACATTAATAGACCCAAGGGGCTTGCTAACTGCATTGAAGTTTTCAGTTTTGGCTCAAGAGTACTTGAACGGGGGGGATTTGAATCAGACGTCAACGTCACTCCTCTTCCAGAGGGTTAACCACTTAAACCTTATATACTTCGTTGTACATCAAATAGCGAAAATATCAGATCTACAAGGATTCTTTCGCAGGATTGTTTGGATATTTATGCCAAATGTTCACCTATAACATACTCAGAATAGGGATGCTAGGGTTCATGCAGTTAAATAAAGATGTGAATTTGTGTCGTGACTTTGTCCATCAGGTTGGGAGCCCTTCATCGAGCCCTGGCCTTGTTTCCTGACCTGGCAGCAGCAGGCCGCTGGACGCCTCCATCCTCCGCGCCTCAAGATGGGGGTCCGTGCCAAGCAGAGGCTGGACGTCAACCTCACCTCTGTCCTGCTAGGTAGGCGTCACATGTACACACAGTACCCCCACCCCTCTCCACCATGGCCATGGACCAGAGTGTTCACCGTCTGTATAGAAATATGCAAGAAATATTCAAATACCTCAGTTTACTTGAAAAATCATCTGAACTCAGTGGAGACCAATTCAGTAATGCTGAAGTGTACTGTACATAGTATTGACAATCGTTTCTTTCTCAGAAGCTTTCTCTGAGAAAACAAAATCTACTTCACCACTTTAAACCTGTTGTGCCTATTTTTGGGCACAATGTGTCACATATTTGTAAATTAAATTTGGCTTAAGTGGTTAAATGGAATCTTCTCCTGATTGTACAATAACAGCATAACTGTAGACTACTCTGTAATTCCTTCCAACACCCTGTGTTGATTGTCTTTTCATCTGGACCTTCCAGAACAGTACAACCACACCAAAAGTTCCTGGCTGGCCGACTATTGTAAGGAAGAGGAGCAAATTCCCTCGGTTTCTCCCACCATGCCTTGGATGGGTTCCTCGGTGGACCCTCCGAGCTTTGGACAAAGTAAGTTTCTTCTATCAAACCAATGTTTCTCTGTCTATGGCAGGTGATTTTATTTGCTAACCGGAATGGTTACATGATGGTTAATCGCACATGCCTGCCAAAAATGTTTTAAAACGTTTTTTCAAATACAACACTTGCGTGCCAAAAAACGTTTTAAAACGTTTTTTTCCCAAATAATAATACTAATAATAACTTCTTTTTTAAATGTTCGTATTTTTTTTTACATCAGAACCAGGAGATAACGTGATCCAAAGATTTACTGATCCATTCACTTCTTGGTTAAAGTATTTGGGAAATATTCTGTATCTCGGCTCCTGTGTGTGTTTTACTATGTTTTGTTTTTTTTGCTTCACGGAAGCACAGTGAAACCCTCCGTGATTAGCAACCATCAGGGAATCGATCATACTGGAGATAAATGTTCTGTGACTACTTAAAAAGGTTAGAAAAATCGAAAAAACCCTGGCAGCAGCAACAGAAAGCGGATGCATAGTACCTGCCTGGCAGTGAATGTGTTAAAAACCCTAAATTAAATGAATCACAAGCAACAGTGGTACACCCCAGCATTCAACAGCCATTTTCACTATACTACCACCTGACCAGGCTAATTGGAATAGAATAGAATAAGTGATATTAAATTAGTGTTAACCACTTAAGCCCTACTAAATGGTTTAGCGTGTGGCTGCTTGGTGTTATCTCTTTTCTCATTTGTTGGGTTCCTGTCTGATTGTTACATAGATACTGGTCAACAAACTAACTTCAACTGAAATTGTAAGCAATTAAAGCACTAACAAGCACCAGAAGTCTGTTGAAATACACTGCTTGATAGGCTTGTTGTGATAAGTGTTTTGCTGTATATTAGATAAAGATGTTTTACCTTGTCTTCCTAGGCTTTGGCTTAAAAATTGGACTCGTCAGGGCTGTGGACAGTTAATAAAGTATTCAGAATGTAATAAACATACTGGGATTCATATTATGTCACTAAATCATTCATTTATTCAATAATTACTCAGTAGGTTGAGTGGAACACATTCCCATGATGAAAGTTTGGGAAATCGTTTAAATTATGAAGAAAGTCCACTCTATCCAATTGTTTGAATAGAGTGAACTAGAACCATCCTTGTTCGATAATATTAATTGTTGAGTCTATGTGTGTATTTTTCCATCATCTTGTACCAGGAGTGGTGGTTTAAAGCAGAGCTTAAATGTCTTTCCCCTTTCCTCCTTTTTTCTCTATTAACACGTTTCACTCTGATGCTAACCTGAAATAATACCTAATATGGGACTTTTGGTTCTCCTAAACCTCTTCTCTGCTCCCTCTGCATGTCTCTGTCTCTCTGCTGTGGTGACTGTCTCTCTCTGCTGTCAGGTGCTCCTCTTGCCAACCTTAGAACTAGGAGCACAGCCAGCTTGACCTGTCTTGAGCAGCAGATTCACTCCAGAGGTACAGTTCAGAGCTCAGAGCTCAGAGTCAGGTTGCCTCCCTATAGCAGATTATAATCTCAAGTGCTTCCTCAATTCCTGTCTACATCTTCCAGTTAATACTGTATACCTGGACAGTGGTTCTCAACTGGTTTCTCACTGAGACACAAATCATACATTGGCCACCAAGCTCTGAGCCAATACGTTAAATACTGAAAGTGTAGGCGGAGAAATATGGTGCCGTTTGGATGGGCAATTCTTCTAGCAAGTTTACATGTACAATTATTTATTATAAAAACATTTGATTAAAGCAACAATACTGAGTTTCATATGCACTGTTAAGGGCATTGATATACTTCATTGCGTGGAGTGTAGAGCACCGAAAATTGCAGATCTACAAGCAGCGTTGTGAGATTGGTAGATCGGTTATTTTCGGCACATGACGTGCAACTAAGTATAAAATCTGGCTTCAGCCATTGCATTTAGGGGTGACATGGCCAAAAGGCTATTCTGCATGGACAGGTTTGTTGTTAAGGGGCTTAGGAGATACTGTAGGTAAACAAGGTCCACCTTGTGTTGATCTGCTCACGTTCAACTCACATGGTATTGTTTATTTAATAACAATTCATCCCATTATACACCTTACACACACCAAGTTGTATAGCTTAATGGTGTGCCGAGTGGCTTCACTGTCTTGTTGCAATTAATACACAGTCTGTGAAATTGTTGTGCTGTAAAGGATTATGAAAAACACAATGAAAATGAATTGAAGGAAGCCTCTTTAACAACACCCTTATATGCCAGACACTAGTCATCAGGGCTGCTGTTTAGTTAAACATGCTACACAAATGAATATTCACAACCAAAACAATATTTTTGACTTGAAATATGTTTTTTGGAGATACTAAAACTGACACTTAATCTGATTTCACAACAGAAATCTTTCGATTCCATTGAGGTCTGTGTGATGTCTGTATTTCCGTTTAGTCAATTAATTTCTATGGGAAGTTACGTGAGAGTACGAAAAAATAATTTGGTACACATGATTAAAAACTTTTTTACGGATTTTGGAGAAACTATGTATTGTGTGCCAGGAAACAAGCAGAAGACAGCATTTCATTTAATTCAGGTGCTTGACTGTGTTAATAATAACATAATATTTTATTTATAGTACTTTCACAGTACTCAATTAAAAAATAATGTTTCAATTCATCTGTAAAATGAATGCATTTCCTTGCTTTGAACACTAGAGGGAATACTGTGTATATTAAACAGAATTACGGACATCACACAGAGAGAGCTCAACGGAACGAGGCATCACTGTAACTGTGTTATACTAGCATTTCCTCGTTTCTTCTTCACATTAAGGCATTTAATCCTTTTTTTTTGGGGGGGGGGGGTTTGATAGAAAACATTAGTCTTGCCATCACCATAAAATTACAGTTAGCGTTTGTCATTTGTTTCCATTACATTAGTCTCCACTTGCCAAGTGGGCGTAAGGACAGTGAACACTTGAACAAGACTCTAAAAGTCCTGCTAGTGACCCCTAGACTATGAGTCCTAGAGTATGTGCTGCTCCTTACACCCAACTAGACCATAGTGAAACAAGGACATTGTGGCCTATGGGTGGCGCTACATGAAAGGCCATGGAGTTACCACAACCAGTAGGGTTCATCATTTGGGATCATGAATGTGCACCGCACATTTCATGACAATCCAGCCAGTAGCTTTTGACATATCTTGTTTGGGACCATAGTGTTGGACCGACCAACCAACCAGCTGATATTGCCATCCTCATTCAAGCCTAGTTCAGCCCAAAGATTTGCAATGAGAGGAAACCTCTAGAACGTTGCCGAGACAAATCGCAGTGGTCTGATTTACCCCATCACAGGTTGGCTGATGTTGTCTGCACATCTTAGAAGTAGGTTGTAGAAGTAGAAGTAGCTGATGCTTTGGAAATGGTAAATGGTCTCAGCTTGTTGCCTTTGATGTATACTGTCCAGTTTTCTAATTTAGCAAACCACAGTTTTCAGAATTCTGTTGCAAGTGGTTTCAACTTGGCTCGTCGCAAGTCTTTGGTTTGAACTAGGTGTTACAGCCCCTGTGCACTGGCAGGGCTAAAATATCTGTCATATCTGATCAACCGAGTGAATTCATTGATTATGAACATGATGGTAATCTCACCAGGTGTACCATCATGACACTTGTTATACAGTATTATATACATTGTGTTGTTGCATGTATTAATCAGTTAATCTCAGATTTCTTTGGTAAAGGAATGTATCATCTTTTTGTCTGCCTTTTGATCTTTGTGTCCAGTATTTTGTGCACTATGGTGCAGTCATTGTGAGAACATGGATGACATGTACCTTATGAACTAAGGTACTAATGAATTTCCGTCATTACAGTATGTACACTTGACTGTAATCCTTCTAAGATAATGCTAATGCTGAGTAAGTTTGTTCTTTCCAATAAACATGTACAGTGTTGCAGAGCATTGTCATGCACCATAGAATACTAATTAAATATTGGACATACTGAACCTGCAACCAAGTTCAGAGCTTCTTATGTAAACCCATATTTTTGAATATTTTTCGTCAATTGTGTTTTTATATTTAAAAGAAAAAAGCCTTTAAAGCGCTCTGCAAAATGTATTATTTGGGTAATATAACATTGATATAAATGTTTTTTAATTTAAAGTTTGTTCTTGTTTTAAATTTGTTCCCACAACCCAGTTTGGCGGCGAGTCCATAATCAACAAACAAACAAAAATCTTCAAATTCCTAATTTGAGATTATATACTGTACATAATATCATATTTATAGCTTTAATGGCCAAAGCATTGTAAATGAGTCCCAAATAAATGTCCTGTATAAAAGGACTTCAATTAGAAGGTTTTTAATGGCTTTTTCTAAACTACAAAATATTTTCTCTTTTTCTTTGGACCACTCATGCTATGTTGGCTATTCCGTGCAATAGAAGCAAAACAAGGTGCATGCCAATACAATCATCACAGTAACACACTGTCAATAATACCTGTCCCTTCTTTGAATGTGACTTTTTGCTTCTGTGACTGTTTTCCAGCTGACGTTAAACTCTCTAAGAAGAGGCAGCCCTTTGTTCCATACGCCCTGCGCAATCATACGGGATGTACCATGTGGTTCGCTACTCTTACCACCACTCCCACAAGGTCAGTGAGTATACACTGTGACTGTTAATTTTACTGTAAAAATGGAACAACTGGCACTGGCACATTTATTCTTGTTCTTTAAGAATATTCATATTACCGTGGGAAAAATGCCACCTTAACTCACCTGGGCTGCCCCTCTCCATGGTAACGGATTGGCGTGTGGCTTTGATTGGCCCTCGCCTTTCTGAGAGTTGTCATACTGTATATACTGGCTGTGTGCCAGCTGATTCTTTATGCCTGTTGAAGGCCCGAGTGAGCGAAACGTTGCATCTTTACCAATAATGTTTTTGTAAGTGAAGAGAATGTGCGGGGCTCCCCCTTCCTTCTGCTAACAATCCAGGTGTAAAAGATGTTTATTTTTAGATTAGAGGAATATGTTTGAAGCGGAGCTGTGAGAAACTGTATTACTACGTGGGTGGTATATATTCATCGTCAATAGCAGCTGTAGCCAGGTGCAATGTTTTCAGTAAAACCATGTTGTTGGAATGGAAATATACAGTAATACATTCCTTTCTTCTTCTATTGTGTGCCCATGTCCCCAACAGGGTGGCTCTCTCTCACAGTGGCAGTGCTGACTCCATCTCTGATATGCATGGGCCAGGAACAGACGACACGCACAACGTCAGCCAGTGGAGAGAGGTGCTGCCTGGGGAGGAGATCCCATTTGAATTTGAGGCCCGTGAGAAACTGCGTCATAGGTAATTGTTTAACATTTTGTTGTGCATCGGGATTGGCCAGGCGTTTCAACGAGCGCACTTGGCCATGTTCACAGGAGGGAAGCGAGGTGGGTAGGGTGATCTCTAGCGACTCCTACAGGTTGGTCAGGGTGCCTGTTCAGTGGGGTGTGGAACTAGGTGGAATAGCGTGTTCCTCCGCATGTGTTACATCCTCCCGGTGACATCATACGTATTGGAGGAGACACGTGGTTGTTTGGGCCTTCTCTAGGACCAACCGTAGGAATTAGCAGCGACAAGGGATTACACAGATATTGGAAATTGGGAGACATTTTTATTAAAAAAACTATTAAAAGATAAATGTAAAAAACGTTGACATTTTGTCCTCATTTTTGTTTGACATAATAAACCGTTAAAAGGTTATCACAGTCGCCGCATTAGCACAGTTGCATGTGTCCTTTGGTCTAAATTACCTGCCATGAAGAAGTGCAGCAGCACATTTTAATATGATACTAATTTTGTGTTTGCACATTGCAGCACATGAATTTCTACAAAGAAATATTCAAATGTAATTCATTAGATAATAAGGATCTTTCTTAACCCACCTTCCTCTTCTCTGCAGACACACTCATGAGTTGAAGCTTCACCAGCTGTTGGTGCGCGTGGGCGGCTGGGAGCAGGTCAAACCTGTGTCCGTTGACAAAGTGGGCGTCTTCTTCCGCTATGCCGCTCCAGACAGGAACAATCCGTCCAACACCGTGAGTGGTGCATGTGCTGAGTGAGCGGATGATGGATGAATTGTTTGGAAGACTCAAAGGGTGTCTATAGGTTATTGTAGAATGAACAGTGTGATAATGGTGTCTTGGAGCCTAGAATTTGAAAGTAAAGAAAAAGTGATCTTGATGATGCTATTGTACGTTCTCTGTGTCTAGGTCTGTCAACCCACAGATTGGCTCTGAGCTTTATGAGAAAAGTTATTATCTTTTTCCTATAGGTTGGCAGTCCCATCAGTAGAACCAACATCATCCACCCTCATGTCTATGTAAGTCTGGCAAGATTTATTGTATACAGTAATTGTTAATTAATACATTGAATTCGAGGTCGACATACTGTACAACTGACCTCCCACAAAAATATGTTGACCGGTGTCCCCCAACTATACTTGGCCAGTTGGCCCCCTACTCCTTTCCCTCTATTCCAATTAATTCACTTAGCCAAACTACAAGCAAGTGTTACAACTTATTCTGAGCATGCAGACAGGCAATTTTTGCCTGTCTGCAAGCTTTTGCCTGTCTGTGGTTAAAAACATGTCCATGTGTGTGGAAATGTTCTCCCCTTAGTTCTCGGCTCTGCCGCCTGTGAGAGTGGTCTTTTCCATCACCATGGAGGGGAGTGCTAGGAAGGTCATCACTGTCCGTTCTGCCCTCATGGTCAAGAACAGGCTGGAGGTCCCCATGGAGGTCAGATTGGACAGCCCGTCTGCCCCAGACAGTGAGTTCACATCTCCCATTTATTTTGATCTGAAGAAAGACTGAAAGATATCTTGGCAATATCGTGATTAGGTTTCAGATATCTCTTCGCATTTTCTTATTTTTCTTTTTAAGCATTGAAACATAAATGTGGGGGGGGGGGAAATCATCCATGTGTGATCAACACTGTTAACGCAACACATTTATTTGTGTCATTATTTGTGTCATTTATGTCCACTTATAATGATCACAAGGCTGCCAAAGGCACAGCAATTTCTTGTTTGTTATGGCTTAGTTTCTTGAGAGATTAGTTTCTTAGTGCGGACCCAGGACCTCTTGCCAGATGTTGTGATTAGTGTGAACACTGCGTACCATTCCCTGGAACGGAACGCTGAACCGTACCCAGGAATGGGTACCTGGGGAGGTAGTCTGGGTTCCGATTGATGCATACTCTGGTACGGAACGCTGCAATGTGAAAGCCATCCGTACCAACAGAAGGAAGTAGACTTCTAATCATATATCATTTTTATATCACATTAGTGACACATTATTCTACCTGGGTTATATACCTTCTGATAGTTCTACCTGAATGTTGACATGAAATAATAATCCAGATAGTGTTTGAGTAGCGCGAGCGTGAAAAAACACATGTGTAGCGAGCCCTGCCGCTAGGATAAAAATACCACGGATTAGTCTGTGACGTCGCTGTTATGCCACCCAGGATGCGTCAGTGACGTAACGGTCATGCGGTAATTGCAGCCGGCATTACGTTGCGATGTTTCAAAGACACACTGCTTTGGTTGTGTATTGTTGTTCTGTTAATATTATAACTCAAGGCAACGTCAGGAACACAAACTTTATTATTCGCTCTAAACTCTGACAACTGACTCTTCTTCTGTCACATGACATTCTCTATCTCCCAAAGCCCCATAGTCCACAGCGCCCCCCTGAGGCACCTAAGTACCATTACAGTCGAATGAAGTATACTCGGGTTCGGAAGAATCTTGGCCAGTGTGAATGCTGGCCAGTGGGGAGAGGGCAATCGTACTCTGGAACGGTTCGAATCAATCGGACCCAGTCTGAATCCGCACTTAATGATTGAGTTGTACCATGTGCCCACAGAGCCAGTGGTGCTACCACCCATCTTGCCTGGTGAGGCCTTAGCTGTGCCCCTTCACCTGACGTCCTGGCGGCTACAGGCTCGACCCAAAGGCCTGGGCCTGTTCTTTTGTAAGGTTCCTGTCCACTGGACCAGCGTGGAACGACCCGGCGAGGTCAGCAGCGGCAAGAGAGAGTGCCAGTCTGCAGATTTTGAGGACAACCTCAAACGCAACTTTAGGTAAATATGGTCAAACATGTTGAAGGGGAAAGTATTGAACCCAAAATGTCTGCTTGCAGCCAAGTGACCAGAAGTTAAAAGTTAAAACACAATGGGCCTGCTCGGAGGCAGACTTACATGGTAGCAAAGCTTGCGAATGTCATTAGAATGCCTTATTCTTCATGCTAGATCAATTACAATAGTGCCAAACCTCAAATAAAATATGTATGTGCCCAACATTTGTCAACACATATAAATTCAACCGATTTTTTTTTTCTTTTCAGTTGACTCATTTAGAGCCGAATTATTAGATCCCTCAGCGTGTTTGCAGTTTCTGCCTATTGGGCTTTCATGCCAACTCCAATGTTGCGCTACGATATGCACTGCTCAAAATAATTAAGGAAACACTTTGATCCCTTAATTCTTTTGAGCTGTTTTTGTTAGCAGTATGTACACAGAAAACTCAAAATAGTTAAGGGATCAAAGTGTTCCCCACATTTCTTTGAGCAGTATAGTATGGATGAAATCTAGCTGTGTCCATTACTCCATTTCCAATTCCGGATAGTATGCTCGTCCAAAGGACAGATTCCCCTCCGTATTCTGTAATCAATAAAGCTCTGATAAAACATTATCGGATATTTATTATTGGCGAATTCCAGCATCATGTTTTTACCTCGGCAAAGGTGAGTGAGCAATTGTTCAATATAATTATATAATATCCTTTCCCAGTTTTATTAGCCTTTAGTCGTGAGGTTAAACTTTGTAAACTAACTTCTTATTCTCATTACACGTGAGAGTAGGCTATTTACTTTATTAGCAAGCAGATCCATCGCGTGAGAGACTCGCTTGCGATGCCGCTGATCTACAAGTTGTCAAGTGGGTGCGTACCGCCGCATTGTAAGCTTGTAGATCTGTCAATTTTGAGGAGTGATGAAGCTTTTTGTCTGACGTTAGTTTCCGGTTGCCTTTTTATGGGGGGTCTGAAATGGGGTGTGGAGCAATGCAAATGATTCTCCACGTGAACGTGCCTCTGACTTTCAAACAAAAATGAGATACACCTGTGATCCGCACATATCAGGACTCTACACGCCCTTTATCTTATTTTCCACTTCCTTTCCCTTGACTCCTCTGTCCTTCCTCTGCATCTCCTCCCAGGTTTTGTGTGGTGATCAAAAAGGAGAACTACCCAGACCAGCAGCCTGCCAAGACGGTGTCCAGTGGCACCCAGCAAATCTACCGCCAGCCGGGCCACACCATCTACCTGCTGCCCACCGTGGTAGTGGCCAACCTGCTGCCCTGTGACCTCAACTACTACATCAAGGGAACGTCTATCAAAGGCACCCTGAAGCCGGGGAAAGAGGCTGTGCTTCACGCCGCTGACACCTCCCAGAACATGGAGCTAGGTCAGATCTCTGCTCATGTCAGTTCTACTGAGCCATCCCTGTTGGAATTCAGTTCAGCATAACTAACTAACTGTATATGTGGGCAGGGTTTACAAGCAAAAAAAAAGAAAGAAGCTGTTTTACACTAGTCATTTTTAGAAAATGACCTAAATTATCGTTGGTTGCCCCCAGAAGTGGTTGATAAATTAACCGATTTCACAACAGACATTAGGTAAACAACATTGACGATAATAACGTTAAAAGCCAGTGTGTTGCATTTAAAGTCCTGGTGAAACAGCATTTCAAGAGTATCGACTGTATGTGACATAGTATTTCCGAGTGTGATAGGATAGGTACAGTAGGGGGAACATAACGTAGGGAGGAATCTTATGTCAACGTTGAAAAGTGGGCATGTCAAACATGGAGAATTACCGTTGACGATTGATTGATGGGTGGATGTCATGAATTATATTATTGATTGAAATTTGTTGGTCCAAGCCTACATGAGCGCACTTCATATTTTGTTTTGTAGGAATTGATTTATTGATTATTAACTCATTGAGTGCTAGATTGGCCAGAATTATTTCAAAATGATGTTGTCCCAGTGCCAGCGTTTTTTTCACAGAAAACAAAAAGTGCTTAGGAAGCGAGATACAGCCTTTTTCAGTTCTAAGTTAAACAAGGAGTGGATGGAGCTGCAAATCTTCATATGATGATATCTTGGGTTCTGAACATGTTAAAAAAAAGAAGAAGTTTTTTTTACTATTTTTTCAAAAACACAAACACGTCATTGGCATGTTGATGGCACTCAATGAGTTAACAGTACAGGTAATACAAGTACAGTACAGTACAAGGTTATGCTAAAAGAATAACATAAAAAGCCCCAGGGGCTTGTTTCCATTGTGGTACATTGTACTCAATGTATTCAAGTAATACATACAATAAACTCGGTAGCATCATAAGGTATATTGACAGACAGAGAAAGGAGGGGTGGGGGCGGGCGGCAGAGGATTCTACTATTCAGGGAGTTAAGCTATGTCCACTTGTATTTGGAGAACAGCACTTCTTTTAGGCTAGTTTTGGGTTTGGTTGGGAGTCGAGAACACACAAGAAAACATGGCTGTGTTTTGATATAAGATTATATAAGATATTTTTTTGGCATGTATTGCTAAATATCAAGTAAGCTTTACCGAGCCATGAGGCCCATAGGGCAGGAGCCTATGGCCTGTTTCTGTAGTGTGATGTACAAGTACACCCCCTTAACTCCAATCTAACCCTTGATGCTGAGTGCCAAGCAGGGAGGTATTGAGTCCCATTTCTATAGTCTTTGGTATGACCCGGCCGGGTAATGGATCCCCCGACCTCCCAGTCTCAGGGCCGACATTCTGACCACAAGGCAACGGAGTTGTTGTTAAATAGGAGCATGATATGACCGACGAGGTGATCTAAAAGGGTTAAAAGGGCATTTATCATTAAATTCTTTCATTTCTCTTCTTCTTTCTTATCTCTTTCTTGGCATTTTAATGTTTTCCCTTCAGGTGTACTGCTAGAGAACTTCCCTGTATGCAAAGAGCTGCTGATCCCGCCTGGCACGCAGAACTACGTTGTGCGCATGCGGCTTTATGACGTTAACAAACGCCTGCTTTGCCTTACGATCCGCATCATCCTGCGTGCGCAGGGAGCTCTGAAGATACTCATCTCTGCTCCCTACTGGCTCATCAACAAGACAGGTAATTATCCCCCAGTTATCCCCCAAGGCCGCTTAGTTAAGCAATGCAAATCGGCATCGTTTCTCATTAATGTCTGAATAGAAAACCTCAGTGATAGTTGGGAGAGGTCACATTTGTACATACCATAAGCTCTTAAAGCCTGATCTATACTTAGTTGCGCGCCAGTGTCCTGTGCTGAAAATAGCCAATCTACAAGCTCACAAGTTGTGAGCTTTTGGATCGGCTCGACCATTGTACATCTAAGTATAATATGGCTTTATTTTCCTACCTGGCTTTATTTTCCTGCCATCACTGTTAAAAACCACAATATGTCCCTCTTCACAGCAACAGCTTGAAAATTCCTCTACAATATGCTGCTGCAAAGACATAAAGTCAAACATCAAGAACGTTTTCAAGAGTATTTTGATTACTAACTCATAATTTTCCCTCCCTCAGGTCTGCCACTGATCTTCCGCCAGGACAACGGGAAGACGGACGCGGGGGGTCAGTTTGAGGAGCACGAGTTAGCCAGAAGCCTCAGTCCTCTGCTCTTCTGTTACACTGACAAGGAGCAACCTGCCATGTAAGTGGTTGGCATCAGCAGTCATAATCCATTTTCCTCCCACATTCGCTACTAGCTGGCATCTTCTGCATTGTGCAAAATAACTTAATAAGCACTAAAAAAGTTCAGGATAGCCTGGTCCTAACTTTTTTGGTGTGTTATTACCTACATCTGTAGAAAGATAAATGCATCACATACTGTATGATATGTGATATGGCAGTCTTGCACTGCCATAAAAAGTGGATATTTTGCTAAAGGGTTTTGTCAAGCTGTCACATTTTTACAAACAATTCTCCATTTCTTATTATTTCTTCCCTCCCTTTTCTCCATCCTCCTGGATGAATGCCCAGGTGCACAATGCGAATTGGGAAAGGGATCCACCCGGATGGCGTTCCAGGCTGGTGCCAGGGTTTCTCCCTGGACGGAGGCAGCGGTGTGAGGGCAGTAAAGGTCATTCAGCATGGCAACAGACCCGGCCTCATCTACAACATAGGCAAGACACAGTGATACAGTACACTTCAACATAGTACTAGGCAACTGAATTGAGTGGAATTTTAAATTGAATGATACTGATATTGGCTTGTGAAAAACAGGTATCAGTGTGCGGAAAGGAAAGGGACGCTACAGGGACACGCATATTGTGACCTTTGCCCCACGTTACCTGTTGGACAATCGTTCCTCACACAAACTCGCCTTTTCTCAGAGAGAGTTTGCGAGGGGAAAGGTGAGATATTTTTCTTTAAACCAGAGGTATTTTAACCACTTATGCTCTATTTTATTTATTTTATTTTTATCGGGGGGGATTGACAATGTTATAAAAAAATCTTAAAGTGGTTAATTATTTGGTTAATTATTTTATCACATGTGAATGAAAAAAAAAATCCTGACATGATGTGAATGGTTTCCCAGGGCACAGCTAACCCAGAGCACTACATCTCCACGCCACCAGGCTCCAGTGTGGTCTTCCACTGGCCCAGGAATGACTACGATCAGCTGCTCTGTGTGCGGCTCATGGACACACCCAACTGCACCTGGTCTGGGGGCTTCGAGGTCAACAAGCCAAAATCCTTCCACATCAACATGAGGTGCCCAACACACTTTTGAAAGACATTTGTTCATGTCTTTTTTGAATGACTTAATTCATTTCTGAGCATTAAGTAAGCCTTGCAGAGCCATGTGGCCCATAGGTCAGGAGCTTATCTCCTGTTTCCGCAGCATGAGGTGGCTTGATGTACAAGGACACCCCCTGCATGGCGCTAGTATGTCATTTGGGACTAAACCCCAATCTAACCCTTGATGCTGAGTGCCGAGCAGGGACGTATTGGGTCCCATTTTTATTGTCTTTGGAATTACTTGGCCGGGGGAATGGAACCCCGATTTCCCAATCTCAGGGTGGACACTTTAACC
Source organism: Gymnoscopelus microlampas (assembly GCF_963454915.1). NCBI lineage: Eukaryota > Metazoa > Chordata > Actinopteri > Myctophiformes > Myctophidae > Gymnoscopelus > Gymnoscopelus microlampas. Next base: position 25,096,183 of record NC_139947.1, read on the forward strand.
ACAAGGCCACTGAGCTGATCTTGGACTTCATGAGGCTAGCCTATTGCTTCTGTCATCTATGATGTCTCTATGACATATGACTCCAAATTTGGGAAATGTTTCAGCCCAAGTTGTCCACTATTCACTTCCATTATGAAATTGAAGTCACATGTTTCAATGCTTTTTTCTAACAGGGACACATTGGGAAACTGTTTCTTCCTGAGGGCTGAGATCACCCTGAAGGGAGCTACCTACCAGATTTGCTTCAGTGACACAGACCAGCTGCCACCACCATTCCGCATTGTCAACCTCTCTGAAGTACGTACAGTAATAGATACACCCTCTCAGATGTTGTGCAATGACTTCCGCATTGAACATAAGTTAGAACACTGGTTCTCAACGTGGGGTCCGGGGGGGGGGTCGAAACGTAGTCGCCTTAATAAAACCTTTCTACTGAGAGCTACAGAACAGTGTGTGGACTTCCCTTCTTCTCCAAGGAACCAAATGAACCCATCTTGTATGGCTCTGTTCCATTTGTACGCTCTCAATAGTTAAATTAACGCTGAGGATTTTACATTTGATCCGAAAAAACTATCGGATCAAATGGGGGTCCATGGCCTATGCATATCAAAATGGGGGTCCTTGAAATTAAAAAGGGTGAGAAGCACTGAGTTAGAAGAAGCTTTAGCTGTTGGTTCAGTGTAGAAAATGGCATTTTGTCCATAATTCAAAAACATAATGTTCTGGAAATACTTGATTGATTGATGGAGCTCACTCTTCCTTCAATGATCCTCTTCTCCCAGGTGCCTATCCAGTTCTGGCAGCATGGTGTGGCTGACATGCGTCTTCACACCGAGGTGAAAGCAGGCGCAGTGTTGGACTTTGCCTGTGATGAGCCCACTCTGCCCCCCTGTCTGACCCTCACCGCCAAGGGTGCAGGCTCCTCTGAGGTCACAGCCGACATGAACTTCTTCAGCGAATACAACAAGCTGTACTACGAGAACTTCATCTACATAGCGGCTACGTACACCTTCTCACAGTATGTACCATGAACCATTTGAAATGACCCCCCTCATTATGATTATATATAAAATAATGTATAAAAATATGCTGTTTTTGTTATATGTGAACGTTTATTCATAAAGCCAATTGATTTGGGAGAATGATTGAACCGTTTAAGCCCTGTTTTATATTTTGACTATTTGAAAATAAACAATCTACAAGCTCACAATGCATTGCACCATGGCATGTGTGGACTTTTTTAATGTAATATGTTTGGAGACATTTTTTTTTTATTTTAGTTTAGAAAAGAAAGTGCATTTGACACATCCCCAGAATAAGGACACCTGGTTGAATGTGATTTCATTGATCCAGGGATGCTGGTAAGAGGCCTGTTGGGAAGAAGCGTGTGGTTGGGTCTGCTGAACTGGTTCTGGATGTGGAGACCAAGACTCAGAGAGTCATCCTGAAAAAGAAGGTACTGTGGTCTAGTACATGGTATAGGCATCATGAACTAATGCTTAGACCATGAAGAGTACTTTTACATAGTGAAATAATGACGGTACCAATGTTTATACTTGATTTAAAATGGATAGAATGAAAGCATTCCTCCCATACTCAAAGTAATTTTGTTGGCCTGAAATGCTGGCCAGCTCTGAAAGGTCTTTGTTTTAGGAAAGCATCTAAAATGTTTGTTTTGTTTTTCTTCTTTTCAGGAACTGTCGATATTGTAATTTTGATATCGTTGACGCCCTTGTAAAATCATGTCAGCACAACCAATTACATTTTATTCCAGGAGCGTACAAATTGCACCAGATGGACCCCTAAGGGTCCAATTGGTACCATATCTATTCTTAAATGAATGCTGAGGATTTTTCAGTGCATGAATATATTCCCAAGCATGTCCCTTGTGTTGCTCAGGAATTTGAGGACATTTAAGCTAGGATAAGGGCCCAGTATGATATAGGTAGTATATTTAATTCATTGCAGGTTAGTAAGGGTTGTTCAGGTTTTTTTTTGTTTTATGTGTATTGTTTACTGGAAAATGTGTATTGATTGAACTGTCGCTCATGTGTTCGGACATGTATTTGTTGTGTGTATGAGGACCACAATGGAAAGAAGTCCTGGACTTTACTGTGTTAATTTTGGGGGTTCTTGACATGAAGAAGTTTGAGAACCACTGATATTATCGCAACTTAAGTGTTTCAGAAAAGGATTTAGAAGACATTTGTAGATGCGTTCCCGGATTGAATGTTAACTGTATGTTAATACTTGTCAAATAAACTAAACAGGAGCCTGGGAAGAGATCTCAGCTGTGGAGGATGACGGGTACAGGCATGCTCTGCCATGAAGGCTCCTCCCCTCCACAGAGCAAGCCGGCCCAGCCCCGCCCACTGGACTCCTCCCTGGTTCTGGACATCGCTGGGCTGGCAGCCGTTACCGATAACAGGTTAGTATACTATAGTAGCTCAGGGGTCCCCAGGGAAATGACTTAATGTTGCATCATATTAAGTTTAACCACTATAATCCTATATACATTAGCTGGGGGGAAAAAAGTTTTTCAAAAATATTTTTGAAACATTTTAACAATGAGTGTCCCTGGCAAAAAATCTTTTCAGATGGGCATCTGCGTCCAAATATAATCAACTTGGGGGTCCTTGACATGAAAAAGTTTGAGAACCATTGGTTTACCAGACACAACAGAGCCCTGCATAGTGGTTCTCCATGGAGAGAGAAAGGTGGCCTGAAGTCTTTTGAAAATACATTGTCTTAACATGCAGGGAAATTGTATAAATGAGCAGAAAATGTATTAAATACAATTCCTTTAAACCTGCAATCTGCAGAAAACTATTATGGATACATCTTTATTTTGAACAATCTGCATGGTAGAATATATGAATAGTCCAATATAACTAGTGTAGCATGTCTGCAGTGGATGGAAGTGGTCTCCTTAGTCTTCGACTGAGACATTTAGACACCTATTGGTAGGACACCTATTGGTTTACAAGTAGTACTGCCTGAAGCTCATATGCCCAGTATCTCCCTTGGCCAAGTGGGGATTCCTTCTTGTATGAGTGGTAGATTTGATCTCCCACGAAGTTTGAATCCCGGGTGTTACATTTGCAAATAGAAAAGTGTGCCCCTCGGAGCACAGGTCTCTGCCAGGCCGGGTTTTCTACTCACGGCCCGCCAACATTGGAATGCAAAATTGGAATGTGGATCTGAAAAATCGGACTAATACATTTTGATCACATGACCCCAGAGAAAATGTGTACCGATTTCTGTAAGCCTGTAGGAGTAGTAGCAAAAAGTGTGTTTTGAAGAAAACGTAACAACAGAAAATGTAATCTGGCACAAACAAGGCATGTAAGTTGAGTCATGATCCAAGGAATCCAGGAGAAAAAGGTGTTGATTGTACGGTTCGGTTCGACAGTCATAGGCCAAAACGTGAAATGGGCTTTTGTAGCACCACCATGAGGAGATTTTAAAAATGTGGGATTGAGGTTCTTCCTTTGGAGATTATTACTTCTCTCTGTTGGGAGAGGACATAAAAGGTACAGATTTTATTTTAAGATTCAAACATGGAAGTTGTTGCTGTGAGGCATTTTGTGTCGGGTAGGTCACAGACAGGACCATTCTGATCTCTCTCTCTTCTCTTTCGCTCTCTCTCTCTCTCTCTCTGTCTTCCTCTCTCCCAAGTTATGAGCCACTGATGCTGAGGAGGCCAGACTCGCGTCGCAGCACCACCCAGACATGGCACTTTAGCTCAGGCATGCTGACCTGTGGGCTCCCCCGTCTGGTAGTCCAGGTGGGTGGTCAGAGCTTCCATCACACATACCATCCTCTGGATTTGCACTGTTATCCGTTTTTCAAACTAGTGCCAAAAAAATCTAAAAAAGTTATCAAGACAAATTTGTAAAGACACAGAGATTTCTGTAATTTATTTGTACAATGATTGATTGTGATGTAAGCTTGTAGATCGGCTATTTTCGCAACTTTTGTATGATACTCTTGTATAACGATCTAGGGCGTTAATTTACTAAAAAACACATACGTTGAAATATGGAATTACAAGGTTTATGCCCGAGAGCAACAATATGTTTTGAGTATTTTTGTGCAAAATTTTGGCAGACTATAAACTGAGATAAACACTTTTACTACCGGTAATTGCCTTGTGAATTTATTTGTGAGTTCTACAAAACAATTCTATGATTGTAGTGTTTCAACTTTTGTTACTTTTCTGAAATGAATGATCTCTGACCCTCAGGCCAACGGCGGGGTGTCAGGACTGTACGATGGGGCAGAGGTAGTTCTGGGACCAGACTCTGGATTTATGAATCCTGGCCCAGACCAGCAGTTCATCAACCAAAAGATGAGACCTGGTTCTGGGGTGCTGTCGGTCCAAGTGCTACCGGACGGACCAACACGAGTACTGCAGGTTAGGAAAAGATCATTTAATAATTCATACCCTGGATTTATTTACATTTTTTAATAAATGTTTTACCATTAGTAGTATTATTTACCGGAAATCGTATTATTATGGCCTAAAAGCTGATATTCCGTGGTGTTCCCCTTATACTTTGATGCACGCCAGGGTTGTGTGCCGAACATAGCAGATCTACTAGCTCACAACTCGACGTGATGTGCTGTGAGCTTGTAGATCGGCTGTGTCTACAAGTGTGTGATTTCAAATTGGCAGGATTGCATTAGCTGAACTGTTGTGCACAGAGACCTGCCATTTGCAACAGTTAGTTTCTCTATGCCTGTGTGTGTAGATCAGTGACTTCAACCAGCGCAGAATGATCCGGGCTTCCACCACGGAGGATGATCCGAACAAAGACAATGTTCCGAAGAAAGAGCCTGAACAGGAGCTAGAGGTACATGGAGACACATTCACATCAGTTACACATCCTCCCTATGCACAAGTAATAATGCATGGCATGGGTTACATTATATAAAGTTGTGTATTTAACAGTCAGTCACACACAAGTTGTGTCATTACGAGTTAGAATATGTCACAGATACTAGGCTATTACAAGGGCACTTGTGAGTAAAGTTGGCAAGTTGCCCTACAGTTTAACAACAGTGCAGGTTGAAGATGAAATATCCAACACAGACGCGTAAATACTCTTAATAGCTATAGGCTACTGCAACTATGGCAATGCATCCAGGTGAAACACAACGTTAATCATAATCGTGGACCTATTTTTAACTCTATGAGGTGGACACGTTAAAACTCATCAACTTTCCCACGGCTGTCCCAACTAGACGCACGGACGGCATCCACTGCCTAACTATACAGTATAACCTCCTGTGAGTGAGTAGTGGTCTATAATGTATTGCCCTAACAGGTCAGCTGAGCCACGTAATGAAGGATTAATCTGAAATGCCCAATTTTGTGCGGTGCCCTTTGATTAGAAAATGCGTTCAAACGCAATTGATTATTGAGAAACCATTACACACGCAGCATGCGCAAATGGTAATTAATGTATTTGTGTAAGATGACCCTGCTATATAAAATGTGTATATTATGATGGTTCATGTTCAAATAGCTCAATCCAAAATATAATGCTGTAGGCCTAAGTGTTAGGCTGTATTTACGCACCTGCTTGTCATTAATGCATACAAATAATTATGACAGATGTCCGATAAATTTGAATCCTTCCGGACATTGGGACCGGCAGATTAAAATCCTAGCGCGACCCCTGCTCTATATATGCCCATATCAGTCGGATCGGCGGTGCAATGTAGGTGTGAGGGCCGCCCGAACTCTACATGTGAGGGCTGCGTAGTGGCCGGAACCTCTAGTACTGTACAAGAGCCTCAACAGTGGTTCAGTCCTTATGGCAGCCGTCAGTAGGTGTTAGTGAATCATCTCATCTCTGTCATTTGATGCCTATTATGTTCTTTCTAGGGAAGGATTCCTTACTTTTTTCCCATTTTTCTTTTGCTCTATTTTCAGTTTTTTAACAGACAAAAGGCAGAGTAATAATACTGTTAGTTATTGTTTCTAAGTAGAAGACTTTCTCCGGCTGGCTCACTGACTTCAAATGTGAATCTGAAGTGAAAATTTGTGGAGAGGTCTGAATCTGGTATGTGAATCACATACATGTATGTGATACGGAGTATGAAAGAAGGCATTGGTTCTCGAAGTGGGATCCAGGGACCCTCAGTGTTCATTGATGAGGGGGTTCCAAAAGAGTAAGACCCTTGTAGGTCTGTAACTCTGAGATTTATGGGGGCACTCCTTGACATTAGAAAAGTTTGAGAACCACCGAAATAGGGTTTAAATGATTAACGCAATGTCATGGAATGCATGAACTGTAAAATGATGCAGTGGCTAATCCCTGTGGTGATATAATGCTGAACAGGTATTGGTGAATTTGGAGGAAGGTGTTGGTGTGTCTCTGGTCAACAAGCTGCCGGAGGAGCTCGTCTTCACCACTCTGTCCGGCATCGACGTCCACTTCACCCGCACGGCTGCCAGCGAGGTCCTGGAGCTTAAAGTCCAGAACATCCAGGTGGATAACCAGCTGTTGGGCACCACTCAGCCCGTCATGCTCTGTGTGACCCCCGGCTCCAGTGACGGCAGCATGGTAGACAGTGGCGCCGCCCTGCAGGTCAACTCTGTTAAGGTTCCAAGCAACCTCATGCTCACAGACCTCTTCAAGGTGAGTCCTTTTTCTATTATTCGCTAAAAAATCTGAATATTAAAGAACCGTTGTTACGCTAGTAACCTGTAGTTTTCATGCATCCACAACTGGAGAAAATGTTCTTGCTGCTGCAAACAGGCAAAATTATATATTGGCCATCTGCGGTTTCTGCATCACTTGCATGCTTTTTACACTGTGGCTTCTCATTGTGTATCTGTCTGTTTGTCCAGAGCTAATCTCGCAACTTTGTCAAAGGAACCACATCACAGATTTCTTCCTATTCTTTGCAGTGATATACAAAAGAATGGTTGTGATTTTGACCCATTCAGTTTGGACTGTATGGAAAGTAAACCGATAGTCATTGCGTATTTCCACAGCATCTCATGGTGACGGCCAGACGCTTCACTGTCATCATCGAGGAGAAGCTACTGCTTAAGCTGCTCAGCTTCTTTGGATACGGACAGACGGATGCAGGTGAGCATACTGTAGTTAGCTGTGGCGCTGAGACTCATTTAACAGTAACAAAACATAAATTGAGTTTCATGAATAATTTATGCTGTGATCCTTGTGCAATGTGTAATGGAATCCAGAGGTGGAGAGATTGGACGAGAATCTTTACGAGCGGCCCAGCGAGGATACAGGTGCTATCAAACGGTACTACTTTGAGAACCTGAAGATCAGCCTGCCTCAGGTCAAACTGAGTGTGTTCACCTCTCACAAGCTCCCTGCTGATTTAAAGGTAAGGCAACTGTCAACATCCACCAAGGTTATATATTAAAACATATTTCAACTGAAACATAAATAAAAACTAGTTGAAACTAAAACTACAGTAAATACAATTGCATGTAAAATAATGTTCATTTTAGTTTTCCCACCATCCTCTCTGGTGTCAAGCATTCTTTCTGTAATAAGTGTAATAAGTCTTACATCCACTCCACTGGTCTATTGATACAAAGACGTTGGGTAATGCATTTAACAACAGCAACATTTTGACTTGGGACACCAAATGCTTACAATGTTTTGAATTGCAATCACTGTAATAAAAGTAGCATGACATGATAGTAAGTAGGGTTGTGCATGCCTTCATTACAACTTGGTGTGCCACCATAACCGAGCATAATTCCCCAAATTAGATGCAGCATACAGTAGATTTTCCCTATTGAGTACTGCCAGTGCTGTCACTTTCCACTGCACTCACACAGTATTTGTTCTCAATGTCATTGTATCTTAAACTCACCACAGGCTCTCAAGGGAACCCTGGGCTTCCCGCTCATTCGCTTTGAGGACGCTGTGATCAACATGTACCCCTTCACCAGGGTTCACCCCTACGAGACCCAGGAGATCATCATTAATGACATCTTCAAGCACTTCAGAGAGGTGAGAGGAGCGTTCCCGACACGGTTAGGGCTGGCCGATTAAAATTTTGGCTCAATTATGGTTGATCAACGCTTATAAAAAAATATATATAGGGAAAATAGCGGGTCTACAAGCAACGTGTTGGGATGCGCCGGGTTGTGAGCTTGTATATCAGCTATTTTCACAGTCTTTGCACGGCAACATTGTACAACTAAGTATAATACAGGGCTTGGTTAATCTCAGTCTAATCGAAAAATGTATACATGAGCAAGATTACAATTTATTTTTAAATACATTTTTGGTTAAAGGGATAGTTCACCCAAAAAAAAAAATGTTTTCTATGGATTAGTCACACCGTGGAGATTAATTAATGGATTTTGTCTTTGTTGCATTCCTAAGCCAATAATTTGATGACCAGCGGACTGGTAGGCAGCGGTTCCGGTAGGAGACACAAAGGAGACTATTTGTGTCTCCTACCGGAACCACTGCCGGGCATCAAATTATTGGCTTAGGAATGCGTCAACAACAAAAAAACTAGGAGTTAATGAAATGAATAATCTATGGCTGTGCCCCCCCCCCCCCCCCCCCCCCGAATAGGAGCTGATTAGCCAGGCGGCTCAGATCCTGGGTTCGGTAGACTTCCTGGGAAACCCCATGGGGCTCCTCAATGATGTCACAGAGGGCATGTCCGAGCTCATCAAGTACGGAAACGTGGGCGGCCTCATCCGCAACGTTACGCATGGTGTGTCCAACTCTGCTGCCAAGGTGCGCCACGTTTTTTAAACTCACATCTTTGATTCCCTTTACCACTACTCTGCTTTTATTCTTTGTTTTATAGTTTGTTTTTTGTCCGCATTTTGCTTGAGATTGTGGTTAGAGAGGTTGAACTTGAAACATTCACTATTAGGTGTACATGGCAGGGTTTCCAGGGATCCTTACAAAGTCTTAAAAAGTATTAATTTATGTGAATATAAGGCGTTAGAAAGACTTAAAAGGTCTTAAGTTAATGCTTCAATGGTCTTTAAATGGCAATGCCACACACAGGGGACGCATTCAGACTAATGAGCGAAGCCTAGGCTATCACTCTCTGCTGTTGTGGAGGAACATTGAAGAGAGGACATCAGTGAGCAGTTAGCTATCATCGTTCTATCCGCGAGATGACAAGTGAAAGCGAGAGACAAAGCAGCTTCTACATCAAAACAAATCCCTGGTATTTCTGAGTACTTCGGTTAACTCGTTGTCTCAATCGCCATTGCACAGACATATTCTGTGCAATGTTCCCTGAGTCCGAAATTGAGGCATGCTCCAATAATACTGACGACGTAACATCAAACAAACTGCGTCTTTTATAACTGTTGCTCTCTCTCTCATCTCTATCCCCCTCTGTGGGTATCTCTCGCCCTCTCTCTGTTGTATGCATCTGCATCTGTATGGTGCCGTGTGAACGTGGTGCTGCGTGACAAAACTATGTTTACTACGTTGATGATGATAACAAGACATGCTTATATTATCAACCAGGATAGCTACATTAGGCTATGTTGTGAGCTTTCTAATGTTGTGGCACGAATGCAATTGAACTCCTGTCATTCCCTCTTCTCTTTTTGTCAGTTCGCTGGCACCTTGTCGGACGGTCTGGGCAAGACCATGGACAACCGACACCAGAGTGAACGCGAGTACATCCGATACCACGGAGCCACCAGCGGAGAGCATCTGGTGGCAGGGATCCATGGACTGGCTCACGGTAAGACTGTTGACTGTGCAGAACCTGTTCTATAACAACAACACACCAGCGAAGATGTCTGTTAGTGTTATTATCAGTGTTAATGAGGTAACTCTGTTATTGTTACTTGTCTTGCATTTGTCAGTTGATCAAAGAGTTTAGATAGATCAATTAAGGTAAAAAAAAAACATAAGACTTAAGGAGCTTGCACACTGAAGTCTTTTTTCGCATGCGTTTTCGTAGGCGTTTCAGCCTCCTTGGGCACAGATATATGATCGGCAAAAACTGCTGCCCTACAAGCTCACAACACGTCACACGCGTTGTGAGCTTGTAGAGCTTCTATTTTCAAAAACAAAACGATTGAAAATGTTTGAACATGGCCAAAATAGGAACACCAGATTGAAAGTGCTTAAACTGTGTTTATGTTCTTCAGGTATCATTGGTGGCATGACTAGCATTATCACCTCCACTGTGGAAGGGGTGAAGACCGAAGGTGGCGTCAGCGGCTTCTTTTCAGGCCTGGGCAAAGGCCTGGTTGGCACGGTGACTAAACCGGTGGCCGGTGCATTGGACTTTGCCTCGGAGACGGCGCAGACGGTCAGGGATATGGCCAGCCTCAGCAACCACAGGTGGAGCCTTTTCTCATTTTAACATCATCATAGACGTGCTGAATATGTCATTACTGTATATCGTCGCTGTAAGGCAGAACCTTGTGTTTACATAATTCATTAATGCCCTATTTTGTCGTGCAAAAGAGCAGGGGTGCACAAAAGGACGCTTCACCGGTGCGTTTCAATGTTGTAGCGCCTAAATTCCGCCGCCGCAACGATCGATTTGAAACTGTGCACACACACTCACTGGATGCCGGAGCAGAGCGTCTGCCCCATCGGCCTGTTATAGCGCTACCAGGAGGCCGATTTTGCTTTATTACATTATCTCTATGGGCATGTTATCAATACTGATCTATCCGATTTTTCATATTCCATCCTGCACATCTCCACTAAGATATGCATCTATTCTAAAGTTTGCAGGAGTGGTTCGCATTGAGCAAAATTCCTCAAATCATGAACACAGCGCCCTATTGTCGTGAAAGTTCACTCATGTCTGTTTTAGTGCCCCCAGGAGGCCGATGGATTTTAAACATTGCTTTGAAAATTGAACATTGATTTTAAACAATAATCTACCTGACCTGGCAGAGACCTGAGCACATTTTCTAGTTATTAGTATTGTTATTATTGCCTTTTTCACTGTGACTGCTGACTCCAGACTGTTGCATTGCATTACAAGCGTCTGTTTTTGGTCTCCCTGCAGGCTGAGTGTGCAGAGGGTCCGGAAGCCTCGTTGCTGTAAGGGGCCCCAGGGCCTCCTGCCTCGCTTCTCCCCTACACAGGCCGATGGACAGGAGCAACTGTTCCGCCTCACTGACAACATACACTCTGAGTTGTAAGTTTCTCTGATTTCACCCTTTCTTTCTTTCTTTCTTTCTTTATTTAGAAAGCTTAGAGGGAGACAGTTGAGATACGAGAGGAAGGTGTTGGCATTCAATACTAGGCCATTAGTTGCATGACTCAGCAGAAATAATTTTTTAACTGAAAACCGTGACACGATAAGTTTTTCAATTGAAAATCTGTTATATATAAATTAGGATACCAACCCAAGAATTTTAGCACTCTTTTACTCTCTTTTATGCTCTGTCATGTGTATGAAGTATGAATCGGGCTTAAGGGAGATGCCAGCCACCCTTCTGAGAAAACCTTCATTTCATGACCATACTGTAGGTGAGAGTAGGAATGAAGATTGACCGGTAGATGGAGAGCTTTGACTTGCGACTGCAATTCCACTCCTGCTGCTCTGATTCATTACATTACATTTACATTACAGTCATTTAGCAGACGCTTTTATCCAAAGCGACTTACAATAAGTGCATTCAACATAGGTAGGGAACGAAACTACTAATCACCAGAAGTCTTAAGTGCATTCTCTTCAAAAACAAGCAACCAAGAGTGTACCTAGCGCTAAGGTAAAAGTGCAATATATCAGCCACCTACTTTCTTAAACAGATGAGACAAATAGGAAAATCAAATGAGCAAGAGCTAGAACAAATAAGTGTATCGAATAAACAAGATCCAATAAAACAATAAAACAAGAGTTTGTACAACTAGTTAACAACAAGTTAACACATTGTGTACCAGAGGTTTATTAAAATAGGGTACATCTTGTGCCAGCATATCTTCCATCCACTTACGCTGATATGTTTCGTGCTGTAGAAGCCCCGATGAGGACGCGCATGTAAACAAAACCTGCGTGCGAGACGGCGGAGGGTCCCGACTAACGCCTGGAACAATAATATTTCTAACGCGATCCTCCATTGCAGAGTGATCGCCGATCGAAAACGGCTCGTTTCCACCACGTTAAAAATAAATGGAGATATTAAGGCTTTAGTCAAGGAGTTAACATTGGAGCGGCCGACCGGAAGCATTTTTGACATGGATCCACACCCGGCCTCGTTCGTAGAGACTCCTTGGATGATCCCAAAGTTTCGTTAGAGCGCCCCACGTGGGAAAAATATATATTAAAAAATGGGCCAAAAACGGTCCGGACCATTTATGGCACATAACGCATAGCTTCTCAAAAACGGTCCGGACCGTTTTTGGCACTCAATGTGTTAACAAGTACAAGTATACAACAAGATTCTCCTATCCACTCTGTCCTACCCCTTATTATATCCTGAAAAAATAAGCACGATGATAACAATACTTTTTTAGCACTTTCTTTCTTTGATTATTGTTGATTGGCGTTCTTAAGTTGCTCTGGCTAAGAGCATCTGCTAAATCAGTGGTTAATTAGTTCATTTGTGTGATTTGTGGTCAGCGGGCTAAGATGTATAAACAAAAAAACGGTATGGTCCTTTTTAATAAAAGTATTGAGATGAAGGATACATTTCTGACACCCCTCCTCCCTCCCCATCATCAGTTTCATTGCAGTGGAGCCCATCGACACCTACTGCGTGCTCATCTCCTCCAAGGTGGTTTACTTTCTGAAACCTGGCGAGTATGTGGACCGTGAGGCCATCTTCCTTGAGGTCAAGTACGATGACCTCTACCACTGCCTGGTCTCTAAGGACCACGGAAAAGTCTATGTTCAGCTCACCAAGAAGGCAGAGAGCACCAGCAGCGGCGTGGCTATGCCTGGCCCCTCGCATCAGAAGCCCATGGTGAGACACCGCATGCCTGACGCATACTTGGTTGTGTAGTGTCACGCAGTGGTGGACAGAAAGAAAGTACATTTACTTGAGTACCGTACTTAAAGGTATATTATGTAACTTCTCTAGCTGTTTGTAAGCAAGGATTCAAACTTGGCCTCTCTCTCGGAGAGAGCTGTATTAGAGGGCGCTCTCTTGCATATTAATTAACAAACATTCACACAGGAATTGTGACAGTGAAAACAGCAGGTAAACACCACCACACTACTTCAGTGGCTGATGAGTGCTGGCTTAGAGGGAAATGATTGGTAAAAAAAATGATATATTGTTTTGTTATGTAAACAAAGGGCAAAGTTACATACTATGCCTTAAAGTACTTTTTTTCTATCTGTACTTGAGTATGTGTATTTTTGGGATACTTATGACTTTTACTCCAATAAAAACCAAACACCCCACAGGTCTTTGGCTTTCCCAGTCTTCCATCACATTGATCACACTGCTCTCTTCATAGGTTCACGTGAAGAGTGAGAGTCTCGCCATCAAAATCTCTCAAGAAGTAAACTACGCCAAGAGCCTTTACTACGAACAGCAGCTCATGCTGCCGCCCAACGACAATGAAGACTTCTTACTACTGGAGTCCTAGCTCAGTGACAAAGCCACGGAGTTCTCCGATCCATTTTGTGGAGAAGTACTTTGCATTTTGGTTTGATTGTGGTGGGGGGGGGGGGGGGGACTTTTAAGATTATACATTTGTGTCAGTTGAGCTGGGATTGCTCAGTCAACTGTGCTATGGATTGTCTATTTCAGTGGTTCTCAACCTTTTTAATTCAAGGACCCCCCCATAACTCTGATTGTGTACAGATGGAAATGAACCCTTACGAGTCTATTTGGTTCCATTTCTACACTCTCAGAGTTATACATCTGTAAGGAAACCCCCTCAAGGAACTCTGAGGGTCCCTGTACCCCACTTTAAGAACCACTGCCCTATTTCATTGTGAAGAAATGGCATACTTTCTGTTGTCTGAGAGTTATGGGACTTGAACTTTGTCACTTGACTGCTTACTGCTGGAGTCCTAGCTCAGTGACAAAACCACGGAGGTCTCCCCTAACCTCTTGTGGCAGGACGTCCTGAGTCATTACCAAGTCCCTATAAGGATAATCTCGCCCTAAGGAGGGTGTTAACATCTCTTACCAATCTCATCTGTTAACCAGATAACATCGAGTGTGTATTTACTTACTTACCCAGTATGGGAAGGGAACAGGTGTTTTTGATGCAGATGCAAGTTTGTTTGTGTGAAGAATCCAACTGCATCACATGCGTACACCCCATGCACTTGGTTTAGTAAAGATAGTTCTAGAGAGCTTACCTAACATTTTCACAAAGCACATACTTTATGAAGGTGATATGAAGAGTATATGCAAATCTTAAGTGTTTTCATCCACTCTGTATATTTAGGAACACTAAGTACGTTTACACTGGTTCTTATTTCATATAACGGTGTTTATAAATATAGTAATTACTGCTGATGTGCAAGTCGGCAAATGTATACATCATAGGAGTGTTATATATGTGGTGTGAATATGCATAAATGTACATATAGCTACATGCCGATGCTATACAACAAGTGTACATAACAAATGTGAGGAGTGAAAATGAATGATCTCAAACTTGTGTGATATGAAATGCTGTACAAATTGCCTTTAAGACTTTATTTTGTGTAATAAGGAGATTTAGTTGGGTTTTCTTTTTTCTGGTTGGGAGTGAGGAATTAATTGCACTGACAAAAAGGTAGGACATGATGCGAGCCCACACACCTCACAGTGAAACTATTGCAGTCGCTCACTGTCTCTATCGCCTTTTACAATCTTGCACCTGGCCCTGGGGTGAATCAAAACTTTATTTAATGGCCCCCTTTTTTTATTAATGTCCTTTTTAACCAGTGTTCTTCACCCCCAGCGTGACGCTGTAGGGTGATAGGAACATGAACCCTAGCGTCCCTATTCTGAAAAATCTACAAATCTCTACAGATCTACAAGCTCACAACGTGTCGCAACACAACACATTGTGAGCTTGTAGATCAGCTATTTTAGGCTGTGATTTGGTGTAGAGGGAAATGCTAGTGGACCTAGTATAGAGCCCTGGCGGACCCTGGTCAGCTAAGTATGTTCAAACCAGACCTGGCACACCATTTTATGTGACACACCGGTTTGGAGGTGGGGGGGGGGGGGTTGAACTTTTAAGATTATACATTGCTGTCAGTTGAGCAGGGCTTGCTCAGCCAACTGCACTGTGGATTGTCCATTTCAGTGGTTCTCAACCTTTTTAAGTCAAGGACCCCCCACCCCCCATAACTCTGAGAGTGTACAGATGGGACCAAACGGACCCTTATGGGTCTGTTTCGTCCCATTTGAACACACTCAAGAGTTACAGACCTGTAAGGGTCCATTTGGAACCCCCTCAAGGAACTCTGAGGGTCCCTGGACCCCACTTTGAGAACCACTGCCCTATTTCATTGTGAAGAAATGACATACATTCTCTTGCGTGAGAGTTATGGGACTTGAACTTTGTCCCTAAAGAAAGTTAAATTAACACTGCTTAAAATAAAGCACCACATCTGCAATATTGAGTGTTTGTGGTACATTTAAATTGCAATTTAAAACACTGTAAATGCAGAAATAGTAGCTACTGACAGCATTAAAAGCAATGTTAATACAGTACATAGTACCTATAGCCCACCCTCGGACAGTGGTGGGCAGAAACAAAGTACATTAACTTGAGTACTGTACTGTACGTTGGGCATAAACTTTTCAGTATCTGTTGTTTTTTTCACTTCACTACATTTCAAAGACAAATATTGTACTTTTGACTCCCCTATATTTCTAAGAAGGGAAAAAGTACATTATGAATTAATAAGCTGTATTTCAAATATAGTGGCACACTGTGAGCTTGCCTTGTAGATCTGCTATTTTCACTATGATTGCCTTTTTTTCATGGAAAATCTTAATACAGCATGCATTTATATTAAAAATGTAATTTAAAAATTTAACTTTTGAATACTTGAGTATTTGTAAAAGCGTGTACTTTTGAATACTTAAGTATTTTTAAGAGCAAGTACTCCAACTCAAGCACAAATTTGACTGAGAAATGTGCGCTCAGTGGAGTGCAGATCTGACATTATGAATTCAAAAATCACACCCTCTGTGAAGAGAGTGGTGCCTTTGATGAGCCCCGTATTGATGTTGTCATCAATGTTTGTTTATTGGACATACGGACATACACACGGACACATAGACAAAGTCAGATAGGAGTGGTTGGCACCACTCAAAAAATGTGGAGGGGAAAAAATCCATTCACAAAATGTGAAAAGTATTCTGCGATTTACTTCCTCATCCTACTGGCAGCATGCACAAAAGGATGACGTAATCAATATCAAGGCCCAATGGCAAAGCTGAACAAGGACACTGATGGATAGTATGACTGTGTGTTATTACTATTTATAATAACACAGTCCCATTGTTCTATATTCTATGTATGCATTCCATGAATCTATGTTGTCTGTCTGTGGTTTATACCCAAATATGGAGATGAACTAACTGACATCACCACCACCACCATAAAAACTGGTCCTGGATAAATATTCTACTTGCGGTTTGCAGTGTCCTCCTTTGGATGAAAGTTATTAGATTTTTGACTGTTTCCTGCAATGAGCACAACTGCAATGTCCGAGGGACAGCTCGGCAGTCCAGCCGACGGCTTCACATCTCACCAAGCCCCGCTGACAAGCGTCGACGACCATGTTCTGCCATTTCTCGGAGGATTTGGGAGATACCAGAAATGGCTAATTGTCCTGACATTGATTCCAGCGTTATTTATTGGGTTCATCCAACATTCAAATCACTTTTATCTTGCCCAACCAAGCAAAACATGTATTAGTAATTCCAGTTCATTTCATGGTCCAAATAGTAACAGCACTCAACCGGTCATTTATGCCAAACAAATTTCTGGCACAAAGAAGGGTAATAAGGATCAATGTACGGGTTGTGAAAAATGGGAATTCACGCTGGAAAATGGACTTGTGGAGAATGTGATTACCAAGTGGAGTCTGGTATGTGACAAAGCACTGAGGGTCCCCTATGCAAGGTTATGCTTAACGATGGGAAGCATCTTTGGATACCTGGTGTTTGGCATTCTCGCCGACTGGTTTGGCCGTATTCCGGTGCTGATACTCTCTGTGCTGTTCTTATTGTTATTTGGTCTGACCGTGTCCCTCTCTACAGACTTTGCCATGTTCGTCATCTTTCGGTTCCTTGAGGGCTTCTGCTTGGCAGGGATCATACTTCCCCTCTATCTTCTCAGAATTGAGTTCTGTCTTCCGGAATGGCGTTTCACGGTGACCATGATGAGCGTTTTTGTGATTTTGCTCGGTCAGCTGCTGATGCCAATAGTGGCATTCTTCTGGCGTGACTGGCAGATCCTCCAGGCTGTCATAATCTGCCCATTGCTGCTTGTAATCCCTTACATATGGATCTTCCCTGAGTCACTGCGGTGGCTGTTGGCCACGCAGCAGTACTCCAGGGCCAACGAGTGGATCATGAGTCATATTGCAAAGAAAAATCAGGCGAACATAGAGCTAGAGTCAGAACAACTTCTTGCAGAACTGCAGAAGGTTCTTCAAAAGAAACCCAAGAAGACCTGGCTATTGAAAATCATCGGGACCAATAACCTGTGGAAGAACATTGTTGTGCTCTGCATCAATTCACTGACAGGCTATGGGATGCACCATAGCTTGACTATGGCCGTGGAAACCCAGATATTCCATAAATTCTATGCCAATTATTACATCATGGTGGCAATTGCCATGATGTCCACCATGGCGATGTGTTGCACAGTGCACATGATGGGCCGGCGCTGGAGCCTGCTCATTTTCATGATCATTACCATGCTGGCATCGCTGCTGCAGCTGGGCATCGTCGATTTGCTGGGGAAAAAGCTGGAAGAAACCGACATTGTGCTGGATACGATCAACTTTGCCTTCTCCTTCATCGGCATGGTCGCCTCCTATGCGGTCACCAACCTGAGCATATTCTACTGTGCTGAGATCACCCCTACTGTCATCCGGGGTGGCGGTCTGGGCCTGGTTCTGGCCTGTGCCAACTTCGGCATAGTGACAGACTTCATCATGGAGCTCCACAACCAGAAGGGCTTCTTCCTCCATCACGTCCTCTTCCTGTGCTGTACCATGATCTGCTTCATCCTCATTCTGATGCTTCCAGAGACCCGCCTCCAGTCCCTTCCAGAGACCCTGGTGGACGGGGACAGCTACACACGCTACACACGTCATACCCGCCGCACCCGCAAGCGCCCCAACAGGAACGCCTCATCCCAACCCACCCCAACCTCTGCTTACCCCATTTCTGAATTAGTTATTGAATCAAATTAAGTAAAATGTTAATTGTAGGGATGTAACAATACCAAAACTCGCTATATAATAACGCGATATATGGTATTTATCACAATGCCTTTGTTTTTTAAGACAAATGGTGATTTGGAATCCTTTTTTTTTAATTAATATAATAAATCAGCTGATAGTAGAAGCCATTTGGACCATCATCACCCAGAAAAGCTTATGCATACATTCAAAGATTTTCCTCTTTAACTTAAATTGCTTATTCTTTCCTTTACCTAAGACTGTGCAAAAGATCGCCATATGAATTGTCTTTGGCAATGATGAATGATTGAACAATGTATGTCTAACACAGATTCTGGGTTTGAGAGGACACTGTCCTCCTCCCTCCACATGGGACTTTCCATTTACCCCGGACGTAGACCATGGCCGAACCCCACTGTTAAGCCAAATTCATACTCGCAGGACTGTGTCGCACTTCGAAAATAGCTGAGACAGTCAGACAGCTTGTCCGCTGTTTTTCGTCGTACGACAGCAAGAACGTGGCTTCTCACCTTCTGTTGCTCCGCCTGCTCAATTAGGTCACATATTCTTTATGTCTTTCAGTGTTTTGATCTGTTTTTCTTTAACTTTGACCAACTTTCTTTTGATTTTATAATTTTATTGTGATTCATGTTTTACACTTTAGTCCTGCTTTAATGGATTTGGAATAATTATCTTTTTTTGTTTCAGCATATGCCTCGAATAGAAATCGCTTGGGGTCAACCCCTGTTGTTTTGAAATGTGCTATATATACTGTAAATGAAGATGACTTGGCCCATGTATCCCCTGCCATAAACACATCCTTGAGGGATGGACTTGGACAGAAATTCGGCCCTGGACTTTTTGGCCCAGACCAACATACCACAACTGGCACACAGATGCTCAACCGACCTGCCCCATCGCATCAAGGGACATACGAAACGAACACACCTTAATAACACCACGTTTACTGAGCAATATCCTTTCATATTCTGGAGCCTCGAGTAAAATAAATAACTACACAACTACACAACCCTTAAATTATATAATAGTTAGCCTACAGTAGCCTACTCACTAACAAGGAGAGTGTGTTGCTCTTATATGGAGGATACATTTTTTTATCCCTTAACTTCTCTGTACCCCCTTTGCGCTTTTTTGTCACCTCCATTTTTGCACATTAGCTTTTTGAATTATTTTTCTCACACACTGACTCACTTTCATCAACGCTGTCTCTCCACAAGGTGTGGCTGGGTCTGAGCCATGTATTCAGATGAGAAACAAGTCAACGGGTCATTTATAGTATGTATCTTTCTCTCTGCTCTGTGGGCCAGTGGTTAGCCCAGGATTGGCCAGTGTTACATGATACCTCTGCTCTGTGAGCTGGTAGTTAGCAAGGATGAAAAAAATATATATATACTGTATAATTATTTTATAAATTAATAATGGCATGGCCATATATTGATCGGCCCACCAGGTATTTTCCTCTTGCTCCAGATTGCCAATCCACTCATCCACCCTGTGTGTCATACACCCACTCCTGCTCAGTTCCGAGGACTCCACTGAACACCACTAATGGACACATTTTCTATTGAAAGTCATCATTCTGAAAAGGGTGATTGCCTCCAGCCCTCCTGTGGAAACCCAACCCACACCTCACCTGTGAACCCTTGTGCTACTTCTGTTGTGTTGGTAACTGCCGTTCCCGTCACTGAGCCCCCACCGATCCCCATGCTCGAATGATAGCCTTTTCAAATGAGTAGCTTTAATACTTTTTTAGGATATTCATTTTTTTGTCATTATCTCCCCACATTATCTGCACAGTAGTCCTGTACCTGGCCTATAGACCCGTTCGCAATTTGGTGGTAGGAGAATTTCTCACTTGAACAATGGGTACCTAGACATGAAAAATCACAGAGGTGCTCGTCCGCCATAGTGCCACGAATGGCGCAATGGCCAAATCAAATATAGCCGCCATCGGCTATGATGAAAATCCAAATTCTTTGTTTCTGAGTGTATATACACATGCAATACCTCCATTTTGACTAATTGTGGGGTGGGGAATTAATTTCTGATATTGTTATGACCACTTTGGGTGATGTTGACCTTGAAAGGTCCTTGGCCATAACTTGGCCATTATTAGGATTAAAAACAGGTGCAATAAGACTAATTCAACTAATTCTGACATTTATAATTGTCTCCGCCAGGAAACTATGTTTTCGTTCTCGTCCTTCCGTGTGTCCACCAAGCTAACATTGGTCAAGCTTCACGTGACACGTGACAATATGTTGAAAGGGTGTGCTTTGATTGGCTAGCGAGACGCATGATGAAATAGAGACCTATAAATAGGTGTGTCACTTCAAAAGATCATTTATATCTTTTGAAGTGAGGTAAGACGGGATTAATCAGGAACAGTACTGGCGGAGACCTGTGCTCCGAGGAGCACATTTTCTAGTTCCTTTCTGATATTGTTTTGACCATTAAGGAGCATCTTGTCATTGAAATATCAAAGTCAATGTCATTTTTAAATAACTCAGTTACTCAATAATTGTGTTCTTCACAATCACTTTCATTGTATTTTTTTCCAATAATGATTTGTTTTATTTATAACAAAAGACATACACATGAGACATACTGTATAACAATTATAAATATATATCCCCTTTAACTTTTATTTTAATTTGGAAATGAGCAAATAAGAGTGTTAGAGACCTACAAAATGATATACAAATAAAATCATAACACAAAATCAAATAACAATTCCTCTCAAAGTGCACCATATGTGTGCATGCAGGTTAGTGTGATGGATTTTTACAGGATGGATTTTAAAATTTTCCATGGCAGAATATGATGCACGGAACTCCAGCAGCACGGCACCCACATCGGCGAGTGTTACACTTGCCTGAACACTTGCATACTGCAGACTTGGTGGTAAGGCCTTCAGACACTTTTATGGCGGGAGTGTACCAAAGTGCTCCTCCCATCCATGTTCCATTGGTGCTAGTCTTGCCTCAGGTTCCTTGGCTGTCGCAACAGGTGGCAAGCCCTATGCACCAGAAGGGCACCTCGTTGAATGTGGCCTCTGATCACACTACTTGTGGGAGTGAGAGTATCAATTCCACCACTGGCACTGGTATAGTTTTCTACCCTGAGGTCATCAAATGTCTTAGCTGTTGTACTTGAATTGGCCCTGCCCAGACACGCACCAAGTACTTCTCTGTCAACGCTGTGTCTTGTTCGGTCAAGGTGTCTGCCTCTCCAAAGTTTGTCAGATATTGTACTGGGTCAGAAGCCATAGCTCCATTTTTGGTCCCCACCTTACTCATGCAGTCATCTCCAGTCAGGATATGTGCCTTGATCACTGTCTTGGCTTGCTCCAAGATGAGAGACTGCTTGATGCAGTTGGAGGATGCGCCGCTTCTCACCAGTGCCATACTGCTGCCAGATACTCCTTCATCCCCAGTGCTTGGAAGTATGGGGTGTAGTATAGCAGTAATGTGAAGGTGTGTGTGTCATTGGAGACTATGACAACTCTCTTGCACTGTTTCACACAAACAGCCCACTCCACATGCACTACCAGCCTGGTGTCAGCCTCAGCACCAATGGCTGTCCTGGAACTTATGGCCTGCAAGTGTGTACGGACCTGCAAGGTTCCAGACTGTTCCTGCCTTGCCAACAAATTAAAGTGCACAGAAATGTGCAAGCTACAAACCTGCAGCAATCAGAAATAAGAGGAGGAAGATGAAGTGGAACTGATTGATTATGATGATGATAATGATGACGATGACAAATACTGAAGAATTGATATTGGTATGACAGTTATGATGATGTTCATTGATTAAAGTGAATGAAAGAGAGAAAATTCTTAGTTTTTTCCTCTGTATGACATGTCCTCTATTAAAAAAAGTGGTGCGCTTTCTTCATTATTTGAATATATGGTTGCTGTCTTTGAAGACTGATAACTGTGACTACGCTACCACTTGGGGAAGGCTATCATGATTAAATATAATCTAGGGATATAGACCTATTCAAAAATACAAAACTAGAATTAGCAAATGTTGCACTTGAGTGACCCTGATTAGTGAAAATGCTGTTCACATCGTATCACAACGTGAGGTGTTGTGAGATTGTAGACATGCCATTTGCTGAATAGGCATGCTAGGGTTCATGTGGTTAAATAAGTGAATGAAAGAGATTGAATAATGTTTTTTTCCCTCTGTATGACATTTTCTATTCAAAAACAGTTAGATGATTTTTTCATTCTTTGGAACTATGGTTGGTGTCATTGAAGGCTGACAACTGGGATTAAGCTACTAGGCTACTTGGTAAGGGCTATCATGTTGAAATATTATCTAGGTAAATAGACCTTTTAAAAATACCAAACTAGAATTTGCCACCCTGAGTGTCCCTGATTAGTGAAAATTCTGGTCTGGGCCCAAAGACTAAATAGTCAATGGCCGTTTGCAAGTACAGATCAATTGGTCAACCCATTGAGGAGAACCATGCGGAACAGGCGTGTGTGTGTGTGTGTGTGTGTGTGTGTGTGTGTGTGTGTGTGTGTGTGTGTGTGTGTGTGTGTGTGTGTGAGTGTGTGTGTGAGTGTGAGAGAGTGTCTGTCTGTCTGTCTGACTGAGGTTTCTTTAATTATATGTAGAATAATAATATAATTTATTGATTGAATACTTTATTAACAGTTTGCAAAAGAAGTACAGATGTAATGCTAAAAGGATAAACCCAAGAAAGCACGCTTGTTGCCATTGGGGTAGGCCTACCAAATTCATCGAAGAATAATAACAGCATAATAATAAACAATATGCTATGCTATTAGGCTGCTATCATCCATGTTATAAAAAGTTATACTATGATTTTTGCATGCTATGCTACTACGTTGTTAAAAAGTTTAAAGTAAAGAGAAAAACTGTTATGGTCATGGAAACGTTTTATTTTGAAACACTTGACCGGAAATGTGTTTCATTCTGGGTGACTTGACATATCAGGAGCAGTGTTGCCATGTCGGCTTTTTATAAGCGACTTTGGGCTTCTTTTTCTGTGAAGTTGCTTGTAAATATTGGCGACAATATATATAAAGCAGAAAGCATAATACAACAATACAGCAATACAATCAAAACATGTATAAAAATATGTACATTTGAAAGTCAGAATCTTCAATAGATCAATTTCTATGTACCAAGAACAACATCTACGAGAGTCTTGATATAAGGCTAGCCTAGTTGCTTCTTTTGGGCTTGTTTTCCTAGACCTGGTTGCTTATTTCTCTCACAGAATATGGCAACACTGGTCAGCAGGCGCACACACAGTGCGCAAAGGTGAGCTTTATGAAGAAACACACATAAAGACACATGACACACCGGACCGAACCCCGATGAGGTGGACTGTCTGAAACACACTCTGGACCTCCGAACCGATCCGATCTGAACCGAACCGGGCCATGCGCGTCTCTGTCGCAGTGGCAGCAGCGAGAGCATGAAACTGACGTGAGTTTTGGCCGTTTTCTCTTACATTCAACATGTAGCATCTGATCCAACTTGTCCTCGTTCAGATTACTGTATTATCGTGTGGTTAGCCTAATAATGCAGCTGCCTGCAGCAGCACTGCTTCTGAACATCTGTATTGGAGACAGGATGTGTAATATAAAGCAACCACTGCATGACAGCTGTATGTGTTTGTGTGTACATAGAAAGCAGCTAATTCATTCTTCATAGGCCTACAGTATACCTGCACCGCACATTCTGCAATGCTGATGTCATTAAAATGTCACAGCAGCTGCTACATTTGAATTGATACCTGGCAGCCTGCAGATCGTGTAATAACAGCTCAATTACTGCTATCCATCCATACTGTACTTCTTGATGATTCATGGATTTATAGTGTATAACAGGAAGTCGGCTTGTGTTGTGGAAAATGGTTTATTCAAGAAATGTTAAGTACAACTCTGCGGTTTATATGTGTGGTTAATAATCAGTATAGTAGTCTTTGTTATGGTGAATTAGCCTATTATTCGGAATGATGACACATGTCATGCCACGTTGATGATGTTTGAGAGTAGCAAAGGCCATCAAGACCATATAGGCTATTTGTGCTTATTATTATTATTATTATTATTATTATTATTATTATTTATTTATTTGTTTGAATTCTAGATGTACAATTCTGTTCTTCTATATTGGGCTACAGTACTTTACAGTATGTGTGTGTTATGTATTGTCAATGTGTTGGTTTTGACATGCATTTATACTTTGTTGTTGCAGCAAATCATTTGTCCTCTCTGACATGCTATTTAATGGATAGCCTTGCCTATTTAGTGCATATTTTACATTGCATATTTTTAGTGCAAGGTGTAGCCATTATTAGTATGACGTGACCAGAACTAGCTGAACCCATAACTCCTAATGTGAGCTCCACACTGCTATGTTGCATTTTCATAGAAGAATTTAGCTTTAGAATTTATTCTTGAACAAAACCGAGATGAATCATTTACCAGGTATATTTACAAATGTCATAGTAGTCTGCTTCTGGACCCGAACATATCCTTACAGGACCTAGGATGAATCCTGCTAGTGCCTTCCTCCTGTGGCTTACACACTATATGCTCTCCCTGCCAGCTTTGTGTCTGCCGTCTGTCTAAATGAAGAAGAACAATAAAGGCCCTTTACCTCTTGGTTCCTTTACACCATCATTGGACGTGACGTTTCGAGCCTACCGGCTCTTCATCGGGTCTGATGAAGAGCCGGTAGGCTCGAAACGTCACGTCCAATGATGGTGTAAAGGAAGGAACCAATACATTTTAAAGCTTTGAAGCATGACCCAGGGTGCAGACTTTATTCTTGTTGGATTCTGACCTCATCCCAGTACCTGTTTTTTAGTGAGTGGATGTGCGTGCCTTATAGTTTGTTTCTGTGTTTTTATGTATCTCCCTTAGGAGAATGTTGTCTTGGAGTAACAAACTAAAAAGCTGCAGACATAAGACAATACATAAAGACAGTGTATATGGTGGCACGTGCAAGTTGAGGTAGTCCCAGTCATTCATCACACATCATTTAGTCGATTATAAATCAATAGGATAATTGAAAATAATGGATAGTTGCAGGCTGCAGCCCTACTGCAGAACTTCTCAACACTGATGATGTTTTTTTGACATTCCAGATCTCAGAAGGCCCAGTGCTGTGCTGATCTGAAAGTGTCCAGATCCACTTATAGAAGACAGGAGGACAAACCAACAGGTTTCTTTCTCTCTCTTTCCCTTTAAAAACAGCTATTTGAGATTTACTGCTTAATGTTAATCTAACTGATGATTTCTCTTCAGTTTAGCTGATGTCTGTGCCAATAGAGATGACAACGTTTTGTAAACGAATCATTAATCCATATGGTGCTGTGTCTATAGCCCTGGGACAGAGCTACGTTTGAGGTGGTGACATATAGCAGTGGTTCTCAAAGTGGGGTCCGGGTACCCCCAGGGGTCCTTGATGGGGATCCAGCGGGTCCCCAGCTCAATGATTGATAGTATAGGAAGCAAATGGACCTGGTATTAATGGTCCCCTGACAGGTCCATTTGGTTCCATTTCTACACTCTTGGAGTTAAATTAACACTGAGGATTTTAGAGTGTAGATTGGGGTCCCAGACTAGAGATTAAAAAAGTAGTATTAAATGGGGGTCCGTGGCCTAGTGCTTATCGAACTGGGTGTCCTTGAAATCTAAAAGGTTGAGAACCACAGACATACAGTATAAGTGGCAGGATGTTGTCTCCTGTGTCCAAGAGGTAGGTGGAGAAGCAAAGAGATGAGTGGACTGAAGGAGAGGAGACAAAACCCTGGACCCGGCACCAACCATGAGAGGGTCACACTGGTGGTGGACAGCAGGCATTTTGTAGTGGATCCTGCCACCTTCACCGCACATCCAGACACCATGCTGGGAAGGTACTTTTCAGGACAACATACTGTAATCATTAACCAGGTTATTAATTGACTTCATTGTCTCTGCCACCGGACGGCTGAAGGCCGGAGACTATGTTTTTGCCCCTGTCCGTCCGTGTGTGTGTCTGTCCGTGTGTCCATCTATGAACAGCTAATCTCCAGCACCGTTGGACAGATCGGCGTGAACCTTTGCACGCACACTCCCTGGAGGCCAAGGAAGAACCTCTGCCCCATATTTTTCACATCGTCCTGTTATACGCCGTATATATACTTTTTTGTTTTTATATTACTCTTACAGATTTTGTCCAAACCTCTTGTACATCGGTACACATTATCTCTATAGTCATGTGATCAAGATGTATCTGTCTAATTTTTCATATTTGATCCTGATTGGCTACGATTGGCTTCCAAAGTTTGCGGGAGTGGCCTGTTTTGCACAAAATGCCACAAATTATGAACGCAGCGGCCTGATTGCTGTGAACCTTTGCACGCACATTCACAGTAGGCCAAGGGAGAACCGGCACCCCATATTTTTCACATCGGCCTCATGGTGGCACTAAAACAGCCCACTTCACGTTTTGGCCTATCACTCGTGAACCGTAGGTTGTGCAACCAAAACTTTTTTTCCCTGGATTCCTTGGATCTTCACTCTCCTCCATATAGGCCCCGGCCATTTGTGCCAGATTACATTTTCAGCTATTTTTGCGTTTTCTTCAAAACACACTTTTTGCTAATACTATCCGTATCTCTGTGGTCATGTGGTCAAGATGTATAAGTCTAATTTTTCAGCTCACATTCCAATTGGCTATTACTGCCTTCCAAAGTTACGATTTTTCACAGTCTATTTAGAGCCAGAGATCAAGTGTACTATGCGATCAAATGGGTTTCATCATTTTGTTTTTGTTGATTCGATTGATAATGTGGTTGGGTTGGATTTGTCAAGAAATGATATCCAGATTATTAGTAGTGTTAGGAGGGTTTAATGCTAGTCTGTTAGTCATCAGGACCAGTTGACTGAGGAGACTCTATTCTATGTTGATCCTTTGGTTTTTGAGGGATGTGTAATGATAGGATTCGGGGTCACTCATTGTAGGTACTCTCTTTCCCTTTTCCCTCTCTCCCTTTCACTGGGTTGTGTCAATTGGTGTAACCAGTATTTCTTCATAAGAATATGATAATATACAGGAAAACTGTATTTCTTTAGTTTTTAAGACTAGAAAAGGTTTTCTCAGCATTATGTCCCGCTCAATGTAACAAAAACTGCCAAAAAAATACATCTACAGATAAAAGCGATTGTTGTTGCAGAATGTTTGGGCCGGCCAGGCAGCACAACTTCACCAGGCCCAATGTGAAAGGAGAATATGAACTGGCTGAGGGCATCAGCGCCAACATCTTTCAGGTTATACTTGTGAGTCTCTCTATCTCCCCCCTCTCTCTCTCCATCTATCTCTCCCCTCCCTCCCTCTCATCTCTCCCCTCTCTCTCTATCCTCTCTCTCTCTTATCAATAACACTTGTATGTTTAATGATTCTGCTCTCTTGTGTGTCAGAACTTCTACCAGACAGGTGTGATGAAGTGTCCAGATGGCATCTCGGTGGCGGAGCTCAGAGAGGCCTGTGATTACCTCTGTATCAACTTCAACGCCAGCACAGTCAAATGTCGCGACCTCAGTCAGTATTCTCAACGTCACCTCTTTCTTCACTACAAGCCCTTTTTACGCCACTGATCAAAATAAAAAAATCTCGAGTTGTTTAGTATTCCAATTCTCAATTGTGACTTAAATCTCATTTTCCCCCCCTTTCAATTGTCGGAGGTATAAAGTCACAATCATGAGAAAACAATGGTTAAATGGTTTTGTGATCACCTATGATCTCTTAGATTCCATTGTTTTTATTACGTGTAGTTGAATGTTAATTTCTGTATTTGTTATGTTTGTATTTTATTCATTGTTTTCTGTTTGGGGGCTACGGATAGAAATGAACTCCTTGGTAAAATCCGGTATGTTTACATAAAATCGTGTACAGATACAGGACGTTCATGTCCCTTCCAAATTAACCACTAAAGTAAAGTATTCCATTTTCCATTTCTTGAAAAGTCACAGTTTTGGACATACAAGGTTTCCACTGGACAGCAACGATTCCAAGTCTCCGTTCAAACTGAATGACTTATTGTTGAGCTAACCCTTTGTTCTCCTGTTCCAGGTGCCCTGCTTCACGAGCTGTCCAACGATGGCGCGCGGAGGCAGTTCGAAGGCTTCCTGGAGGAGCTGGTGATGCCAGCCATGGTGGCGTGTGCCCAGGGAGGCGAGAGAGAGTGTCACATCGTGGTGTTGGCTGAGGATGACATCGTCGACTGGGACGAGGAGCACCCTCCTCCCATGGGGGAGGAGTACTCCCAGAGTACGCACCGCCAGTCACTCTGTCCAGACCCCTTTTTGTGTTGCATCTTAATGTCTCCTTTGTGTCACTGACTGAATGTAGCAAATTGTGCAGTGGTGGACTAAGTATTCTACCCCCAGTTTACTTGAGTCAAAGTATAGATCCTCCTGGTCAAATATTACCCCGCTAAGAAGTGAAATTTGCTATGTCAAGTTTGTACTTGAATTAAACTACTGGAGTACTTGCTTTTAAAGTGTTCAAAAGAACATGCTTTTAAAAATGCTTAAGTATTCAATGGTAGAAATGACAAGGTACATTTTACTTTTTTTTTTACATCTACTTTTTAATAGATGCATTGCTGTATTGAAATTTAAAAATAGGGAAAAGATTTTCCAGAATTCTTCAATGATATAATTCTTTTTAGATAATAATAAAACGCCTTGCATCGTGACACGTGTGCTTGTAAATCTGCTATTTTCACTATTTTTTAAATAGTGCTTAAGTGGTTAATGTATCTTTCCCTTCCTAGAAATGTAGTAGAGTCAAAAGTACAATATTTGTCTTTGAAATGTAGTGGAGTGAAAGTCAAGCATTCATAAATACAAATACTCAAGTTAAGTCAAAATGTTACTTAAGTACAGTACTCGGGTAAATGAACGTTGTTACTGTCCACCACTGAAATTGTGTTTCTTTTCCAGTCCTGTACAGTTCCAAGCTGTATCGTTTCTTCAAGTACATTGAGAACAGAGACGTGGCCAAAGCCCTACTGAAGGAGAGAGGCCTCAAGAATATCAGGATAGGAATCGAAGGTGAGCGTCGGAACACCCCAGGGAAACAGTGCTTTTCTTTAAAAAGGCAGTGCCACGATGTGGTACTTATTCTGTTTTTTTGTTCATGTGTCTATGGAGTTGACATTAATCCTCTGGACCACATGATGTGGTTAGAATGTAGATGCAACGTGTTGTGAGCTTGTATGAACATCGACTATTTTCAATGTGTGATACCGTCGCATGGTTCAAAAAGCATTCAACTATTCAAAACATTATTATACACAAGTGTTGTGAGCTTGCAGATTGGCTATTTTCTCTATTTTTAAACAAACTAGAGTTTTGGGGGGCTACGCCCCCCTCAACCCCAGCCGCGCACGGGGCCCAGCGTGGGCGTGTGTATATTGGGGTACCCAAATCGCCGCAGTAAAACTGGAAAAGTGAAAAGAAAAAAAAAAAAAAATTAGAAGAAATTACATTTGTTATGTTGCAGGGGGTCCGCAGGGGGTCCGCGGATCCTGTGGAGTGTTGGGACGCGCTGGGACCCCCCTGGAACATGGCGGACCCCTTCGGTGGTTTCTTTTTTTTCATGAAGGTGGTTGCTTGTTTCTGCCGCTTGTTTTTAGAGAACCTGGCATGCCAACCTGAACCTGGCAACCCTGATGTTTACCCTTAGCAGATGCCGTAACGGTGCGCGCTGTAGTTGTTTCCACGCTCGCGCAAATGAAACACTAAACGGAGAAGCTTATGATTGTGAGGTTGAGCGTGAATGTATTAGCATTGTAGTCACCTGAATTGAGCGTGGAAGCAGAAGACACGGTGAAGGGGAGGTGAAGGAGGCGCTGCTGTTGTTTTATTCTGGCAACGGAGAGAGCTGCGGAGTTTCAATGGCGGCCGTTCGTGTTGTTTCGGCGAAACCCGTCGCCGTTCGGTGTCGCTGGTGCGCACGGTAAACGGTAAGAAAGTGATTCACCTTCCGTTTTGTCCGAAATGTGGTGAGTGTAATAAATTATGTTGCGACGTGGAAACTGTGGAGTGAGCAATGACGGGTGCCCTACGCCACCCGTAAATTGTGAAAGTCGGCCGTGGCTACCACAACACGGACATGTGCTATGTCCGTGTTGTGTTTAGTCGATTACAGAGCTGTGGCTATAGCGTCAGCGGCGCGCGGAAGTAACTTGTCGTTTATATAATTAGATATTGGCTGTTGACAATGACTAAACACATAATATAGTTTAAATTCGTTTTTTTTTTACAAAAAATGTTTCTTTTCTTTCTTTTTTTCAGCTCTAGTTTTTGTTATTTCATTAGTTTTAGTTAACTACAATAACCCTAGTTTTCTCCCCATATTTTCAGGATATCCCACCTGTAAAGAGAAGGTGAAGCGCCGTCCTGGCGGTAGGTCAGAGGTCATCTACAACTACGTCCAGAGGCCCTTCATCCAGCTCTCCTGGGAGAAGGAGGAAGGAAAGAGCCGCCACGTGGACTTCCAGTGCGTCCGCAGCAAAAGCGTGCCGAACCTGGCGGCGACGGGTGAACCAGGGGGCACCGCATGGGTGGGCGCCGTTGCGACGCCCCAGGTGGACGAGTTGGACAGGCTCAACGGCCCTGCCCCCTCACGCCTACCGCCCCTCCTCTCCCAGACCACAGCCAATGACAGTTGAGTCTCTTTGAGACCACGACACTGTATTACCTCTCTTAATGTCCAGTGGAATGTGCTGCTACTCCTCGCTGTGATGTCCCGAGGACGGACCGATTAGATGGTGGGATGGATGGATCGTCTGCTGACCCAAGTTGTGGGTGGTTCCCTGATTGAAAATGAGTGTTTTTGAAAGGACCGCCGGCTGTTTTTAGTAGAAGGTTTTGCACATCCTCCTAAAATGAGGGCTTGTATCACAGAGGGGTGTCTTGAGGTTTTTACTCCTTCCGGTGAGACTGTCAGCGTTTTCAGAGGGCTATGTGTTAACGATAAAACTGACACTTTCCTCATAGTTTGGAATGACAACCCATTGTTTTGACTAGTCCTAGTGTTGAATGTCAATCTCGTAAAGTGTGGCCGGAAAATGAATTCACCCCCTTTGACTTTTTGCACATTTTTCGGGTTACAAAATTACTTCAAAATGCATTTATTTGGGATGTTTGTTATGAAATCTGCTCTATGTACTGTCAAACTGGTATATAGAGATATGCCCTTTATTTGAAGTATAAAAATCCCCTTATGTGAAAACGTAGTGTATATGGTTAGCACATTTTCTCCTCCTATAATTTTACTAAATTGGACATTGGAAGAAAAGGTCCTTTAGCACACCTATGGAGACGGACAGGTGTGTGGGAGTAATGAACTAGAAGAGCAGAAAAAAGAGGAGTCCCGCACCCTGTCTTAACTTACAAAACATGTATTGATAGGGATACGTTTCGGTCGCTCTGACCTTCATTAGGCACTAAATTGGACAGAACAACCTAGTGATTAACATGATGTACTTTCACGTGGTGACAGGATTATTTGCTTTTGAATATTCCCCACTGTATGAAACACCTTATAAAACTTCTTCAAAAGTAACTTTTAAGCTCTAGTGATCGAGGTGACTTCTTTTACAAACTATTAATGGGATATTTTATACTTGATGCATCTTTCTGAATATCCATCCCATTCTGAAGACCAAGTTGTAGAGAGTAAAGGGGGTGAACCCTTTTTGTAGCCACTGTGCTGGGAAGAGCTTTTCTATACAGTTAATCTATGTGCGGAATATGCAACAAATGTTTTGATGTTCTGTTATGTCGTCTCTCGTCTATGCATTCAAAATATATTCAGTGCCACTTGTTTGGTTACTGCTGTAGGCATGCAAACATCGTATATAGGCCTATGAGTGAAAACCAGTGTACTGTACATTCCATGGAAACATGACAACTGTATTGGGGTTTGGGGCACATTTGTTGTCAGATCTTGTTTAATGCATTCACAGCCTGTTAAACCTGTTGTGCGCCTTGGAAGAAATTAAAATGCATTATACTGAGCTGTCATGTGCAATGTGTGATGTGACATTCTGCTGGAGGGTCTGTCCTAAACCACATGCTAACATAGGCCTACTACATACAACACAGTATGCTATTTTCAGCCAACTGTTTTGTATCTACCAAGCAATATTTAATAGCTACTAAGCTTTTGGACATACTAAAATGTTATTTGGCATACTAAATATATAGTATGTGATTTCGGACGCAGCCCTGAATTTAGTATGCATCTTACATACTACATTCAAAACTCCAGAAGAATATTTTTCACTTTCCATCTAATTTGTGAAAAGTGAGTTAACTATTACATTCCCAATTGCTTCTTCCATGCTAGCATGGCTCAAATGATAACTCAGGGGTTTCAAATCTGAGGGATCTGGGTTGAAAGCTCCAAAAGAGCATTTTTCACTTTCCATCTAAATTGTGAAAGGTGAGTTAACTATTACATTCCCGATTGCTTCTTCCATGCTATCATGGCTCAAATGATAACTCAGGGGTTTCAAATCCGAGGGTTCTGGGTTCAAAGCTCCCAAAGAGCATTTTTCACTTTCCATCTAAATTGTGAAAGGTGAGTTAAGTATTACATTCCCAATTGCATCTTCTATGCCAGCGTGGCTCAATAGATGAATCAACGGTTTATAAACCAAAGGTTCAGGGTTCAAAGCTCACCTAATACAAAAGACCACTCAAACAACTAATACAAAATATCTCAAACAACCAAAACAACAATCAATACAAAACTTCAAAGTGCCTCAATAAAAAAAACATAAAACAGTGATCAAATAAGTCAGCTATAATGCTAATAATGTCAATGACATATAACACAAATTACTTTGCTTATTATGTAAATGTATTAAGCTCCTCCCACTGGAGGTGGGCTTTACCCATGCTCCTCCCCCTCCTACCGGAGCTAAAAGAGGGCGTGAGGAGGGAGGCGGGCTGATTCCACGCTCCTTGCCTTAAAAAGAGCAAAGATAGAGATTTACCAGGACCAAGATTCAAACGCCCAACCTTCCACCTGCGAGGCCTCTCCTTTTCTCTTGCGCCACCATAGTTGGGTCATCTGTGGCACTTCCGTGACCGTGGAGAGCGAAGGTCCGTTTCTCAATGGATTTGTCATCTAGGAGGGTTATTAAACAAATTTAGCCGGGGTGTATTTTTAAAAGGGGCGGGGAAAATTTTTGAGAGACCAAAATCCAAAATGGGGACCGTGAAAATGAACTTTTTAATAGTTTGACCTACAAAGATGCACAATACATGGTTTCAGAGCTTATTTTGGTCAAGGAATACATATTTGGTGTTTATATAATGATTTGACCTATTGTTGACCTTCAAATGCAAGATGGCTGCCAATTATGAGCTCCAAAAGGGTTTTCTTTCAAAATCGTCACAGAGCCTTCTTATTAGGCTCTAATGAAAGCTCTGCTCATGATGAGTTGAATAAGATACAGTATAAGTACACAGAAGTCATCTCTGAGGTCAATACAGTCAATGTTTGTGTGTAAACAACAGTTACTGAGTTGCAGTTTCCCATTAAATAGTGTACAGTAGGCTACTGAGAATATGGTGTCCAGTTCATCCCCGGTAACTTGGGGCAACGGATAAATTGACTGATATCCTTAGTGATGCTTCCCTTTGCAGACTAACTTCTAGAAAAACAAGTTAAAACCACCAGGAAACCTGTAACTCTCAGCCAACAGCATAGCTCAACTGGTAGAGCGTCTGTCCAATGACATGACTTGACTTGACTTGAGTGGGTTCGATTCCCACTCGAGTCAAGTGTCCCCGGTAACTTGGGGCAACGGATAAATTGACTGATATCCTTAGTGATGCTTCCCTTTGCAGACTAACTTCTAGAAAAACAAGTTAAAACCACCAGGAAACCTGTAACTCTCAGCCAACAGCATAGCTCAACTGGTAGAGCGTCTGTCCAATAACATGACTTGGCTTGACTTGAGTGGGTTCGATTCCCACTCGATTCAAGTGTCCCCGGTAACTTGGGGCAACGGATAAATTGACTGATATCCTTAGTGATGGATAAATTGACTGATATCCTTAGTGATGCTTCCCTTTGCAGACTAACTTCTAGAAAAACAAGTTAAAACCACCAGGAAACCTGTAACTCTCAGCCAACAGCATAGCTCAACTGGTAGAGCGTCTGTCCAATAACATGACTTGGCTTGACTTGAGTGGGTTCGATTCCCACTCGAGTCAAGTGTCCCCGGTAACTTGGGGCAACGGATAAATTGACTGATATCCTTAGTGATGGATAAATTGACTTGATATCCTTAGTGATGCTTCCTTTTGCAGACTAACTTCTAGAAAAACAAGTTAAAACCACCAGGAAACCTGTAACTCTCAGCCAACAGCTTAGCTCAACTGGTAGAGCGTCTGTCCAATAACATGACTTGACTTGAGTGGGTTCGATTCCCACTCGAGGCAAGTGTCCCCGGTAACTTGGGGCAACGGATAAAGTTACCTGGGACACTTGACTCGAGTGGGAATCGAACCCACTCAAGTCAAGTCAAGTCATGTTATTGGACAGACGCTCTACCAGTTGAGCTATGCTGTTGGCTGAGAGTTATAGGTTTTCTGGTGGTTTTAACTTGTTTTTCTAGAAGTTAGTCTGCAAAGGGAAGCATCACTAAGGATATCAGTCAATTTATCCTTTGCCCCAAGTTACCGGGGACACTTGACTCGAGTGGGAATCGAACCTACTCAAGTCAAGTCATGTTATTGGACAGACGCTCTACCAGTTGAGCTAAGCTGTTGGCTGAGAGTTACAGGTTTCCTGGTGGTTTTAACTTGTTTTTCTAGAAGTTAGTCTGCAAAGGAAAGCATCACAGTAAAGACACCAGTGGGATTTGAACTCATGGCCTCTGGATCATGTATACTGCGTCTCAACCCATTGAGCTAACAGATGGCTGACAAGTACAGCCTTCCTGGTAGTTTTCAGTTGATCTTCTGGAAGCCAGTCTGCAAAGGAAAGAATCATAGGAAAGACATCAATGGGATTTGAACTCATGGCCTCTGGATCATGAATACTGCGTCTCAACCCATTGAGCTAACAGATGGCTGACAAGTGCAGCCTTCCTGGTAGTTTTCAGTTGATCTTCTGGAAGCCAGTCTGCAAAGGAAAGAATCATAGGAAAGACATCAATGGGATTTGAACTCATGGCCTCTGGATCACGTATACTGCGTCTCAACCCATTGAGCTAACAGTTGGATGACAAATATAGCCTTCCTGGTAGTTTTCAGTTGATCTTTTGGAAGCCAGTCTGCAAAGGAAAGAATCATAGGAAAGACATCAATGGGATTTGAACTCATGGCCTCTGGATCATGAATACTGCGTCTCAACCCATTGAGCTAACAGATGGCTGACAAGTACAGCCTTCCTGGTGCTTTGACTTGAACAACAAACAAGACAAATAACTTTAAAAAAAATGTGTTACAGCATAAATATAAATCTTTTTCATGGGGGGCCCTGACACTACATCTTTTCACATTGGGGTCCACTGCCCAAATACATGTCAATTTGGGGGGTTGACAACAAAAAGTTTCAGAACCACAGATTCCAAGGAAACAGCTGTAGGTGAATGGATAGAGTCACTGACTAGTGAGCCACAGGTAACAGGTTCAAGCCTCAGTTACAGCAGTAAGTCAGGATGTCAAATCAAATAGGTATTATTAGGAGTGAAATGGTTGTGTTTCTTCAATCCAACTGCACATGACATCAGTTTACATGTACGTTATTTTCAGTGATGAAGACAAACCGCACAGACGTTCACTGTACTTTAGTACATTTTGTAAACTTATGACTCTGAGTAGAGTATAGCCTGACTTAAACAAACAAATAACAACTTAGTATAGTCAGATTATTTTTTACACAACTTACATTTTGTAATCAAACTACCGAAACGAAAGTTGGTCACCACCGAAACGAAAGTTAAATCCGAAATAATCACTAAGTGTGGAGGCCAAAATCGTCCCCCCAAAAACCTGTTAGGAGTACGTTTCAGGCAATTTAGAGTTGATTGGTGGTACTTTGTAGTGACTTTTTTGGTTCCTAACACCACAAATGGTTTACATACTCTTTACGAATGTCTTAGGCATCATTTGCTTAACATGAATGATAATTCTAGTAATTGTTTGGTGTCTGCATTCATGAAAGCCAGGTAGTTTACAACAGGTAAGGAGAAAGTCCACATTAACAGACAGTCATAAATGATGAACTGTCTTCACTTTACTGTAGGGCACATAATAACATGTACAAAGGATTTATAGATATTTTAGGAATGTTTTACAAAGCATGTTAAACATGAACAAACACATTAACAGACAGTTGTAAATGATGAACTGTCTTCACTTTACTATAGGGCACATAATAACATGTACTAAGGATTTATAGATACTTTAGGAATGTTTAACAAAGCATATGTTAAACATGAACAAGCTACCAATAGCTTGTATATATTATGTAACATCAGTTACAAATGATTTAATAATCATTTACAGATGTATTATACATGGCTTATTCATGAATAGTTACTAATACCTTTATAGATGATTTGTAACCGTAGTTATAAAGGTTTTAGAATCATTTACGAATGTCAATAAACAGGTTGTTAATGATTTGTTAATAGTCTACAAACTGCTTATAAACGTTTATAAATGCTTTAGAATGGGTCGTTACAAATGATTTAATAATATTTTACAGATGTATATAAATGGCTTATTCAGGAATAGTTCACTACTTACTAATACTTTACAAATGATTTGTAACTGTAGTTAAAAAGGTTTTAGTAATCATTTACGAATGTCAACAAACAGGTTGTTAATGATTTGTTAATAGTCTACAAACTACTTTTGTACTTTTGTATAAACGTTTATAAATGCTTTATAACGGGTCATTATTGTAAAGTGCTACCAAAAATGTTTCCCCCAAAAACCTGTTAGGAGTACGTTTCAGGCAATTTAAAGTTGATTGGTAGTGACTTTTTTTTTGGTCCCTAACATTCATCGAGCTCTGGACTTAGTCATTTTTTTCCCGTTTCGGTAGTGACACTACCGAAACGAAAAAAAAATTGTTCCCCCGAAAACCTGTTAGGAGTACGTTTCAGGCAATTTAAAGTTGATTGGTAGTGACTTTTTTTTTGGTCCCTAACATTCATCGAGCTCTGGACTTAGTAATTTTTTTTCCGTTTCGGTAGTGACACTACCGAAACGGAAAAAAAAAAGTTCCCCCAAAAACCTGTTAGGAATACGTTTCAGGCAATTTAAAGTTGATTGGTAGTGACTTTTTTTTGGTCCCTAACATTCATCGAGCTCTGGACTTAGTAATTTTTTTTCCGTTTCGGTAGTGACACTACCGAAACGAAAAAAAAATGGTTCCCCCAAAAACCTGTTAGGAGTACGTTTCAGGCAATTTAAAGTTGATTGATAGTGAATTTTTTTTTGGACCCTAACATTCATCGAGCTCTGGACTTAGTAATTTTTTTTCCGTTTCGGTAGTGACACTACCGAAACGAAAAAAAAAATGTTCCTCCAAAAACCTGTTAGGAGTACGTTTCAGGCAATTTAAAGTTGATTGGTAGTGACTTTTTTTTTGGTCCCTAACATTCATCGAGCTCTGGACTTAGTAATTTTGTTTCCGTTTCGGTAGTGACACTACCGAAACGGAAAAAAAATTGTACCGCCAAAAACCTGTTAGGAGTACGTTTCAGGCAATTTAAAGTTGATTGGTAGTGACTTTTTTGTGAATTTTCTTTCCCGTTTCGGTAAACGAAAAGAAAAAAAATGTTCCCCCAAAAACCTGTTAGGAGTACGTTTCAAGCAATTTAAAGTTGATTGGTAGTGACTTTTTTGTGATTTTTTTTCCCCGTTTCGGTAGTGACACTACCGAAACGAAAAAAAGATTGTTCCCCTAAAAACCTGTTAGGAGTAAGTTTCAGGCAATTTAAAGTTGATTGGTAGTGACCTTTTTGTGATTTTTTTTTCCCGTTTCGGTAAACGAAAAGAAAAAATAAAATTCCCCCAAAAACCTGTTAGGAGTACGTTTCAGGGAATTTAAAGTTGATTGGTAGTGACTTTTTTGTGATTTTTTTTTTTCCGTTTCGGTAGTGACACTACCGAAACGAAAAAAAGATTGTTCCCCCAAAAACCTGTTAGGAGTACGTTTCAGGCAATTTAAAGTTGATTGGTAGTGACCTTTTTGTGATTTTTTTTTTCCGTTTCGGTAGTGACACTACCGAAACGAAAAAAAAAATGTTCCCCCAAAAACCTGTTAGGAGTACGTTTCAGGCAATTTAAAGTTGATTGGTAGTGACTTTTTTGTGAATTTGTTTTCCCGTTTCGGTAGTGACACTACCGGTAGTGTCACACGCTGGTGACGAAAAATGACAAAAAATGCTGGTGTCGAAAAAATGCTGGTGACGAAAAATGACGAAAAATGCTGGTGACGAAAAATGACGAAAAATGCTGGTGACGAAAAATGACGAAAAATGCTGGTGACGAAATATGACGAAAAATGCTGGTGACGAAAAAATGCTGGTGACGAAAAATGACGAAAAATGATGGTGACGAAAAAATGCTGGTGACGAAAAAATGCTGGTGACGAAAAATGACGAAAAATGCTGGTGGCGAAAAATGACGGAAAATGCTGGTGACGAAAAAATGCTGGTGACGAAAAAATGCTGGTGACGAAAAATGACGAAAAATGCTGGTGACGAAAAATGACGAAAAATGATGGTGACGAAAAAATGCTGGTGACGAAAAATGACGAAAAAATGCTGGTGACGAAAAATGACGAAAGATGCTGGTGACGAAAAATGACGGAAAATGCTGGTGACGAAAAAATGCTGGTGACGAAAAAATGCTGGTGACGAAAAATGACGAAAAATGCTGGTGACGAAAAATGACGAAAAATGCTGGTGACGAAAAAATGCTGGTGACGAAAAAATGCTGGTGACGAAAAATGACAAAAAATGCTGGTGACGAAAAATGACGAAAAATGCTGGTGACGAAAAATGACGAAAAATGCTGGTGACGAAAAAATGCTGGTGACGAAAAATGACAAAAAATGCTGGTGACGAAAAATGACGAAAAATGCTGGTGACGAAAACATGCTGGTGACGAAAACATGCTGGTGACGAAAAATGACGAAAAATGCTGGTGACGAAAAAAATGCTGGTGACGAAAAAATGCTGGTGACGAAAAATGACGAAAAAATGACGAAAAATGCTGGTGACGAAAAAATGCTGGTGACGAAAAATGACGAAAAATGCTGGTGACGAAAAATGACGAAAAATGCTGGTGACAAAAAATGACGAAAAATGCTGGTGACGAAAAAAATGCTGGTGACGAAAAAATGCTGGTGACGAAAAATGACGAAAAATGCTGGTGACGAAAAATGACGAAAAATGCTGGTGACGAAAAAATGCTGGTGACGAAAAATGACAAAAAATGCTGGTGACGAAAAAATGCTGGTGACGAAAAATGACAAAAAATGCTGGTGACGAAAAAATGCTGGTGACGAAAAATGACAAAAAATGCTGGTGACGAAAAATGACGAAAAATGCTGATGACGAAAAATGCTGGTGATGAAAAAATGCTGGTGACGAAAAAATGCTGGTGACGAAAAATGACGAAAAATGCTGGTGACGAAAAATGACGAAAAATGCTGGTGACGAAAAAATGCTGGTGACGAAAAATGACAAAAAATGCTGGTGACGAAAAATGCTGGTGACGAAAAAATGCTGGTGACGAAAAATGACGAAAAATGCTGGTGACGAAAAAAATGCTGGTGACGAAAAAATGCTGGTGACGAAAAATGACGAAAAATGCTGGTGACGAAAAAATGCTGGTGACGAAAAATGCTGGTGACGAAAAATGACGAAAAATGCTGGTGACGAAAAAATGCTGGTGACGAAAAATGACGAAAAATGCTGGTGACGAAAAAAATCCTGGTGACGAAAAATGACGAAAAATGCTGGTGACGAAAAAATGACGAAAAATGCTGGTGACAAAAAATGACGAAAAATGCTGGTGACGAAAAAATGCTGGTGACGAAAAATTACAAAAAATGCTGGTGACGAAAAAATGCTGGTGACGAAAAAATGCTGGTGACGAAAAATGCTGGTGACGAAAAATGACGAAAAATGCTGGTGACGAAAAAATGCTGGTGACGAAAAATGCTGGTGACGAAAAATGACGAAAAATGCTGGTGACGAAAAAATGCTGGTGACGAAAAATGACGAAAAATGCTGGTGACGAAAAAAATCCTGGTGACGAAAAAAATCCTGGTGACGAAAAATGACGAAAAATGCTGGTGACGAAAAAATGACGAAAAATGCTGGTGACAAAAAATGACGAAAAATGCTGGTGACGAAAAAAATGCTGGTGACGAAAAAATGCTGGTGACGAAAAATGACGAAAAATGCTGGTGACGAAAAATGACGAAAAATGCTGGTGACGAAAAAATGCTGGTGACGAAAAATGACAAAAAATGCTGGTGACGAAAAATGACGAAAAATGCTGGTGACGAAAAAATGCTGGTGACGAAAAATGACGAAAAATGCTGGTGACGAAAAAAATGCTGGTGACGAAAAAATGCTGGTGACGAAAAATGACGAAAAAATGCTGGTGACGAAAAAAATGCTGGTGACTAAAAATGCTGGTGACGAAAAATGACGAAGAATGATGGTGACAAAAAATGACGAAAAATGCTGGTGACGAAAAATGACGAAAAATGACGGAAATGACGAAAAATGACGAAAAATGCTGGTGACGAAAAAATGCTGGTGACGAAAAATGACGAAAAATGCTGGTGACGAAAAATGACGAAAAATGCTGGTGACAAAAAATGACGAAAAATGCTGGTGACGAAAAATGCTGGTGACGAAAAATGACGAAAAATGCTGGTGACGAAAAATGACGAAAAATGCTGGTGACGAAAAAATGCTGGTGACGAAAAATGACAAAAAATGCTGGTGACGAAAAATGACGAAAAATGCTGGTGACGAAAAAATGCTGGTGACGAAAAATGACGAAAAATGCTGGTGACGAAAAAGTGCTGGTGACGAAAAATGACCCAAAAAAAAGTCACTACCAATCAACTTTAAATTGCCTGAAACGTACTCCTTACAGGTTTTTGGGGGAACACATTTTTTTTCGTTTCGGTAGTGTCACTACCGAAACGGAAAAAAAATTACTAAGTCAAGAGCTCGATGAATGTTAGGGACCAAAAAAAAAGTCACTACCAATCAACTTTAAATTGCCTGAAACGTACTCCTAACAGGTTTTTGGAGGAACAATTTTTTTTTCGTTTCGGTAGTGTCACTACCGAAACGGAAAAAAAATGACTAAGTCCAGAGCTCGATGAATGTTAGGGACCAAAAAAAAAGTCACTACCAATCAACTTTAAATTGCCTGAAACGTACTCCTAACAGGTTTTTGGGGGAACTTTTTTGACAAAAATGACAAAAAATGCTGGTGACGAAAAATGACAAAAAATGCTGGTGACGAAAAATGACGAAAAAATGCTGGTGACGAAAAATGACGAAAAATGCTGGTGACGAAAAAATGCTGGTGACGAAAAATGACGAAAAATGCTGGTGACGAAAAAATACTGGTGACGAAAAATGACGAAAAATGCTGGTGACGAAAAAATGCTGGTGACGAAAAATGACGAAAAATGCTGGTGACGAAAAATGACGAAAAATGCTGGTGATGAAAAAAATGCTGGTGACGAAAAAATGCTGGTGACGAAAAATGACGAAAAATGCTGGTGACGAAAAATGACGAAAAATGCTGGTGACGAAAAATGACGAAAAATGCTGGTGACGAAAAATGACGAAAAATGCTGGTGACGAAAGAATGCTGGTGACGAAAAATGACGAAAAATGCTGGTGACGAAAAAAATGCTGGTGACGAAAAAATGCTGGTGACGAAAAATGACGAAAAAATGCTGGTGACGAAAAATGACAAAAAATGCTGGTGACGAAAAAATGCTGGTGACGAAAAAATGCTGGTGACGAAAAATGCTGGTGACGAAAAATGACGAAAAATGCTGGTGACGAAAAAATGCTGGTGACGAAAAATGACAAAAAATGCTGGTGACGAAAAATGACGAAAAATGCTGGTGACGAAAAAATGCTGGTGACGAAAAATGACGAAAAATGCTGGTGACGAAAAAAATGCTGGTGACGAAAAAATGCTGGTGACGAAAAATGACGAAAAAATGCTGGTGACGAAAAATGACGAAAAATGCTGGTGACGAAAAATGACGAAAAAATGCTGGTGACGAAAAATGACGAAAAATGCTGGTGACGAAAAAATGCTGGTGACGAAAAATGACGAAAAATGCTGGTGACAAAAAAAATCCTGGTGACGAAAAATGACGAAAAATGCTGGTGACGAAAAAATGACGAAAAATGCTGGTGACAAAAAATGACGAAAAATGCTGATGACGAAAAAATGCTGGTGACGAAAAATTACAAAAAATGCTGGTGACGAAAAAATGCTGGTGACGAAAAATGACGAAAAATGCTGGTGACGAAAAAATGCTGGTGACGAAAAATGCTGGTGACGAAAAATGACGAAAAATGCTGGTGACGAAAAAATGCTGGTGACGAAAAATGACAAAAAATGCTGGTGACGAAAAAAATCCTGGTGACGAAAAATGACGAAAAATGCTGGTGACGAAAAAATGACGAAAAATGCTGGTGACAAAAAATGACGAAAAATGCTGGTGACGAAAAAAATGCTGGTGACGAAAAAATGCTGGTGACGAAAAATGACGAAAAATGCTGGTGACGAAAAATGACGAAAAATGCTGGTGACGAAAAAATGCTGGTGACGAAAAATGACAAAAAATGCTGGTGACGAAAAATGACGAAAAATGCTGGTGACGAAAAAATGCTGGTGACGAAAAATGACGAAAAATGCTGGTGACGAAAAAAATGCTGGTGACGAAAAAATGCTGGTGACGAAAAATGACGAAAAAATGCTGGTGACGAAAAAAATGCTGGTGACTAAAAATGCTGGTGACGAAAAATGACGAAAAATGATGGTGACAAAAAATGACGAAAAATGCTGGTGACGAAAAATGACGAAAAATGACGGAAATGACGAAAAATGACGAAAAATGCTGGTGACGAAAAAATGCTGGTGACGAAAAATGACGAAAAATGCTGGTGACGAAAAATGACGAAAAATGCTGGTGACAAAAAATGACGAAAAATGCTGGTGACGAAAAATGCTGGTGACGAAAAATGACGAAAAATGCTGGTGACGAAAAATGACGAAAAATGCTGGTGACGAAAAAATGCTGGTGACGAAAAATGACAAAAAATGCTGGTGACGAAAAATGACGAAAAATGCTGGTGACGAAAAAATGCTGGTGACGAAAAATGACGAAAAATGCTGGTGACGAAAAAGTGCTGGTGACGAAAAATGACCCAAAAAAAAGTCACTACCAATCAACTTTAAATTGCCTGAAACGTACTCCTTACAGGTTTTTGGGGGAACAAATTTTTTTTCATTTCGGTAGTGTCACTACCGAAACGGAAAAAAAATTACTAAGTCAAGAGCTCGATGAATGTTAGGGACCAAAAAAAAAGTCACTACCAATCAACTTTAAATTGCCTGAAACGTACTCCTAACAGGTTTT
Organism: Gymnoscopelus microlampas; assembly: GCF_963454915.1. Classification (NCBI taxonomy): domain Eukaryota; kingdom Metazoa; phylum Chordata; class Actinopteri; order Myctophiformes; family Myctophidae; genus Gymnoscopelus; species Gymnoscopelus microlampas. Next base: position 25,140,273 of record NC_139947.1, read on the forward strand.
TGGAGGAACAATTTTTTTTTCGTTTCGGTAGTGTCACTACCGAAACGGAAAAAAAATGACTAAGTCCAGAGCTCGATGAATGTTAGGGACCAAAAAAAAAGTCACTACCAATCAACTTTAAATTGCCTGAAACGTACTCCTAACAGGTTTTTGGGGGAACTTTTTTGACAAAAATGACAAAAAATGCTGGTGACGAAAAATGACAAAAAATGCTGGTGACGAAAAATGACGAAAAAATGCTGGTGACGAAAAATGACGAAAAATGCTGGTGACGAAAAAATGCTGGTGACGAAAAATGACGAAAAATGCTGGTGACGAAAAAATACTGGTGACGAAAAATGACGAAAAATGCTGGTGACGAAAAAATGCTGGTGACGAAAAATGACGAAAAATGCTGGTGACGAAAAATGACGAAAAATGCTGGTGATGAAAAAAATGCTGGTGACGAAAAAATGCTGGTGACGAAAAATGACGAAAAATGCTGGTGACGAAAAATGACGAAAAATGCTGGTGACGAAAAATGACGAAAAATGCTGGTGACGAAAAATGACGAAAAATGCTGGTGACGAAAGAATGCTGGTGACGAAAAATGACGAAAAATGCTGGTGACGAAAAAAATGCTGGTGACGAAAAAATGCTGGTGACGAAAAATGACGAAAAAATGCTGGTGACGAAAAATGACAAAAAATGCTGGTGACGAAAAAATGCTGGTGACGAAAAAATGCTGGTGACGAAAAATGCTGGTGACGAAAAATGACGAAAAATGCTGGTGACGAAAAAATGCTGGTGACGAAAAATGACAAAAAATGCTGGTGACGAAAAATGACGAAAAATGCTGGTGACGAAAAAATGCTGGTGACGAAAAATGACGAAAAATGCTGGTGACGAAAAAAATGCTGGTGACGAAAAAATGCTGGTGACGAAAAATGACGAAAAAATGCTGGTGACGAAAAATGACGAAAAATGCTGGTGACGAAAAATGACGAAAAAATGCTGGTGACGAAAAATGACGAAAAATGCTGGTGACGAAAAAATGCTGGTGACGAAAAATGACGAAAAATGCTGGTGACAAAAAAAATCCTGGTGACGAAAAATGACGAAAAATGCTGGTGACGAAAAAATGACGAAAAATGCTGGTGACAAAAAATGACGAAAAATGCTGATGACGAAAAAATGCTGGTGACGAAAAATTACAAAAAATGCTGGTGACGAAAAAATGCTGGTGACGAAAAATGACGAAAAATGCTGGTGACGAAAAAATGCTGGTGACGAAAAATGCTGGTGACGAAAAATGACGAAAAATGCTGGTGACGAAAAAATGCTGGTGACGAAAAATGACGAAAAATGCTGGTGACGAAAAAAATCCTGGTGACGAAAAATGACGAAAAATGCTGGTGACGAAAAAATGACGAAAAATGCTGGTGACAAAAAATGACGAAAAATGCTGGTGACGAAAAAAATGCTGGTGACGAAAAAATGCTGGTGACGAAAAATGACGAAAAATGCTGGTGACGAAAAATGACGAAAAATGCTGGTGACGAAAAAATGCTGGTGACGAAAAATGACAAAAAATGCTGGTGACGAAAAATGACGAAAAATGCTGGTGACGAAAAAATGCTGGTGACGAAAAATGACGAAAAATGCTGGTGACGAAAAAAATGCTGGTGACGAAAAAATGCTGGTGACGAAAAATGACGAAAAAATGCTGGTGACGAAAAAAATGCTGGTGACTAAAAATGCTGGTGACGAAAAATGACGAAAAATGATGGTGACAAAAAATGACGAAAAATGCTGGTGACGAAAAATGACGAAAAATGACGGAAATGACGAAAAATGACGAAAAATGCTGGTGACGAAAAAATGCTGGTGACGAAAAATGACGAAAAATGCTGGTGACGAAAAATGACGAAAAATGCTGGTGACAAAAAATGACGAAAAATGCTGGTGACGAAAAATGCTGGTGACGAAAAATGACGAAAAATGCTGGTGACGAAAAATGACGAAAAATGCTGGTGACGAAAAAATGCTGGTGACGAAAAATGACAAAAAATGCTGGTGACGAAAAATGACGAAAAATGCTGGTGACGAAAAAATGCTGGTGACGAAAAATGACGAAAAATGCTGGTGACGAAAAAGTGCTGGTGACGAAAAATGACCCAAAAAAAAGTCACTACCAATCAACTTTAAATTGCCTGAAACGTACTCCTTACAGGTTTTTGGGGGAACAAATTTTTTTTCATTTCGGTAGTGTCACTACCGAAACAGAAAAAAAATTACTAAGTCAAGAGCTCGATGAATGTTAGGGACCAAAAAAAAAGTCACTACCAATCAACTTTAAATTGCCTGAAACGTACTCCTAACAGGTTTTTGGAGGAACAATTTTTTTTTCGTTTCGGTAGTGTCACTACCGAAACGGAAAAAAAATGACTAAGTCCAGAGCTCGATGAATGTTAGGGACCAAAAAAAAAGTCACTACCAATCAACTTTAAATTGCCTGAAACGTACTCCTAACAGGTTTTTGGGGGAACTTTTTTGACAAAAATGACAAAAAATGCTGGTGACGAAAAATGACAAAAAATGCTGGTGACGAAAAATGACGAAAAAATGCTGGTGACGAAAAATGACGAAAAATGCTGGTGACGAAAAAATGCTGGTGACGAAAAATGACGAAAAATGCTGGTGACGAAGAAATACTGGTGACGAAAAATGACGAAAAATGCTGGTGACGAAAAAATGCTGGTGACGAAAAATGACGAAAAATGCTGGTGACGAAAAATGACGAAAAATGCTGGTGATGAAAAAAATGCTGGTGACGAAAAAATGCTGGTGACGAAAAATGACGAAAAATGCTGGTGACGAAAAATGACGAAAAATGCTGGTGACGAAAAATGACGAAAAATGCTGGTGACGAAAAATGACGAAAAATGCTGGTGACGAAAGAATGCTGGTGACGAAAAATGACGAAAAATGCTGGTGACGAAAAAAATGCTGGTGACGAAAAAATGCTGGTGACGAAAAATGACGAAAAAATGCTGGTGACGAAAAATGACAAAAAATGCTGGTGACGAAAAAATGCTGGTGACGAAAAAATGCTGGTGACGAAAAATGCTGGTGACGAAAAATGACGAAAAATGCTGGTGACGAAAAAATGCTGGTGACGAAAAATGACAAAAAATGCTGGTGACGAAAAATGACGAAAAATGCTGGTGACGAAAAAATGCTGGTGACGAAAAATGACGAAAAATGCTGGTGACGAAAAAAATGCTGGTGACGAAAAAATGCTGGTGACGAAAAATGACGAAAAAATGCTGGTGACGAAAAATGACGAAAAATGCTGGTGACGAAAAATGACGAAAAAATGCTGGTGACGAAAAATGACGAAAAATGCTGGTGACGAAAAAATGCTGGTGACGAAAAATGACGAAAAATGCTGGTGACAAAAAAAATCCTGGTGACGAAAAATGACGAAAAATGCTGGTGACGAAAAAATGACGAAAAATGCTGGTGACAAAAAATGACGAAAAATGCTGATGACGAAAAAATGCTGGTGACGAAAAATTACAAAAAATGCTGGTGACGAAAAAATGCTGGTGACGAAAAATGACGAAAAATGCTGGTGACGAAAAAATGCTGGTGACTAAAAATGCTGGTGACGAAAAATGACGAAAAATGCTGGTGACGAAAAAATGCTGGTGACGAAAAATGACGAAAAATGCTGGTGACGAAAAAAATCCTGGTGACGAAAAATGACGAAAAATGCTGGTGACGAAAAAATGACGAAAAATGCTGGTGACGAAAAATGACGAAAAATGACGGAAATGACGAAAAATGACGAAAAATGCTGGTGACGAAAAAATGCTGGTGACGAAAAATGACGAAAAATGCTGGTGACGAAAAATGACGAAAAATGCTGGTGACAAAAAATGACGAAAAATGCTGGTGACGAAAAATGCTGGTGACGAAAAATGCTGGTGACGAAAAATGACGAAAAATGCTGGTGACGAAAAAATGCTGGTGACGAAAAATGACAAAAAATGCTGGTGACGAAAAATGACGAAAAATGCTGGTGACGAAAAAATGCTGGTGACGAAAAATGACGAAAAATGCTGGTGACGAAAAAGTGCTGGTGACGAAAAATGACCCAAAAAAAAGTCACTACCAATCAACTTTAAATTGCCTGAAACGTACTCCTTACAGGTTTTTGGGGGAACAAATTTTTTTTCATTTCGGTAGTGTCACTACCGAAACGGAAAAAAAATTACTAAGTCAAGAGCTCGATGAATGTTAGGGACCAAAAAAAAAGTCACTACCAATCAACTTTAAATTGCCTGAAACGTACTCCTAACAGGTTTTTGGAGGAACAATTTTTTTTTCGTTTCGGTAGTGTCACTACCGAAACGGAAAAAAAATGACTAAGTCCAGAGCTCGATGAATGTTAGGGACCAAAAAAAAAGTCACTACCAATCAACTTTAAATTGCCTGAAACGTACTCCTAACAGGTTTTTGGGGGAACTTTTTTGACAAAAATGACAAAAAATGCTGGTGACGAAAAATGACAAAAAATGCTGGTGACGAAAAATGACGAAAAAATGCTGGTGACGAAAAATGACGAAAAATGCTGGTGACGAAAAAATGCTGGTGACGAAAAATGACGAAAAATGCTGGTGACGAAAAAATACTGGTGACGAAAAATGCTGGTGACGAAAAAATGCTGGTGACGAAAAATGACGAAAAATGCTGGTGACGAAAAATGACGAAAAATGCTGGTGACGAAAAAAATGCTGGTGACGAAAAAATGCTTGTGACGAAAAATGACGAAAAATGCTGGTGACGAAAAATGACGAAAAATGCTGGTGACGAAAAATGACGAAGAATGCTGGTGACGAAAAATGACGAAAAATGCTGGTGACGAAAGAATGCTGGTGACGAAAAATGACGAAAAATGCTGGTGACGAAAAAAATGCTGGTGACGAAAAAATGCTGGTGACGAAAAATGACGAAAAAATGCTGGTGACGAAAAATGACAAAAAATGCTGGTGACGAAAAAATGATGGTGACGAAAAAATGCTGGTGACGAAAAATGCTGGTGACGAAAAATTACGAAAAATGCTGGTGACGAAAAAATGCTGGTGACGAAAAATGACAAAAAAATGCTGGTGACGAAAAATGCTGGTGACGAAAAATGACGAAAAATGCTGGTGACGAAAAAATGCTGGTGACGAAAAATGACAAAAAATGCTGGTGACGAAAAATGACGAAAAATGCTGGTGACGAAAAAATGCTGGTGACGAAAAATGACGAAAAATGCTGGTGACGAAAAAAATGCTGGTGACGAAAAAATGCTGGTGACGAAAAATGACGAAAAAATGCTGGTGACGAAAAATGACGAAAAATGCTGGTGACGAAAAATGACGAAAAAATGCTGGTGACGAAAAATGACGAAAAATGCTGGTGACGAAAAAATGCTGGTGACGAAAAAATGCTGGTGACGAAAAATGCTGGTGACGAAAAATGACGAAAAATGCTGGTGACGAAAAAATGCTGGTGACGAAAAATGACGAAAAATGCTGGTGACGAAAAATGACGAAAAATGCTGGTGACGAAAAAATGCTGGTGACGAAAAATGACAAAAAATGCTGGTGACGAAAAATGACGAAAAATGCTGGTGACGAAAAAATGCTGGTGACGAAAAATGACGAAAAATGCTGGTGACGAAAAATGACGAAAAATGCTGGTGACGAAAAATGACGAAAAATGCTGGTGACGAAAAATGACGAAAAATGCTGGTGACGAAAGAATGCTGGTGACGAAAAATGACGAAAAATGCTGGTGACGAAAAAATGCTGGTGACGAAAAAATGCTGGTGACGAAAAATGACGAAAAAATGCTGGTGACGAAAAATGACAAAAAATGCTGGTGACGAAAAAATGCTGGTGACGAAAAAATGCTGGTGACGAAAAATGCTGGTGACGAAAAATGACGAAAAATGCTGGTGACGAAAAAATGCTGGTGACGAAAAATGACAAAAAATGCTGGTGACGAAAAATGCTGGTGACGAAAAATGACGAAAAATGCTGGTGACGAAAAAATGCTGGTGACGAAAAATGACGAAAAATGCTGGTGACGAAAAAAATGCTGGTGACGAAAAAATGCTGGTGACGAAAAATGACGAAAAAATGCTGGTGACGAAAAATGACGTAAAATGCTGGTGACGAAAAAATGCTGGTGACGAAAAATGACGAAAAATGCTGGTGACGAAAAAAATGCTGGTGACGAAAAAATGCTGGTGACGAAAAATGACGAAAAAATGCTGGTGACGAAAAATGACGAAAAAATGCTGGTGACGAAAAATGACGAAAAATGCTGGTGACGAAAAAAATGCTGATGACGAAAAATTACAGAAAATGCTGGTGACGAAAAAATGCTGGTGACGAAAAAATGCTGGTGACGAAAAATGCTGGTGACGAAAAATGACGAAAAATGCTGGTGACGAAAAAATGCTGGTGACGAAAAATGCTGGTGACGAAAAATGACGAAAAATGCTGGTGACGAAAAAATGCTGGTAACGAAAAATGACGAAAAATGCTGGTGACGAAAAAAATCCTGGTGACGAAAAATGACGAAAAATGCTGGTAACGAAAAAATGCTGGTGACGAAAAATGACGAAAAATGCTGGTGACAAAAAATGACGAAAAATGCTGGTGACGAAACATGACAAAAAATGCTGGTGACGAAAAATGACGAAAAATGATGGTGACAAAAAATGACGAAAAATGCTGGTGACGAAAAATGACGAAAAATGACGAAAATGACGAAAAATGACGAAAAATGACGAAAAATGCTGGTGACGAAAAAATGCTGGTGACGAAAAATGACGAAAAATGCTGGTGACGAAAAATGACGAAAAATGCTGGTGACAAAAAATGACGAAAAATGCTGGTGACGAAAAATGCTGGTGACGAAAAATGACGAAAAATGCTGGTGACGAAAAATGACGAAAAATGCTGGTGACGAAAAAATGCTGGTGACGAAAAATGACAAAAAATGCTGGTGACGAAAAATTACAAAAAATGCTGGTGACGAAAAAATGCTGGTGACGAAAAAATGCTGGTGACGAAAAATGCTGGTGACGAAAAATGACGAAAAATGCTGGTGACGAAAAAATGCTGGTGACGAAAAATGCTGGTGACGAAAAATGACGAAAAATGCTGGTGACGAAAAAAATGCTGGTGACGAAAAAATGCTGGTGACGAAAAATGACGAAAAATGCTGGTGACGAAAAATGACGAAAAATGCTGGTGACGAAAAAATGCTGGTGACAAAAAATGACAAAAAATGCTGGTGACGAAAAATGCTGGTGACGAAAAAATGCTGGTGACGAAAAATGACGAAAAATGCTGGTGACGAAAAAAATGCTGGTGACGAAAAAATGCTGGTGACGAAAAATGACGAAAAATGCTGGTGACGAAAAAATGCTGGTGACGAAAAATGCTGGTGACGAAAAATGACGAAAAATGCTGGTGACGAAAAAATGCTGGTGACGAAAAATGACGAAAAATGCTGGTGACGAAAAAAATCCTGGTGACGAAAAATGACGAAAAATGCTGGTGACGAAAAAATGACGAAAAATGCTGGTGACAAAAAATGACGAAAAATGCTGGTGACGAAAAAATGCTGGTGACGAAAAAATGCTGGTGACGAAAAATGCTGGTGACGAAAAATGACGAAAAATGCTGGTGACGAAAAAATGCTGGTGACGAAAAATGCTGGTGACGAAAAATGACGAAAAATGCTGGTGACGAAAAAATGCTGGTGACGAAAAATGACGAAAAATGCTGGTGACGAAAAAAATCCTGGTGACGAAAAATGACGAAAAATGCTGGTGACGAAAAAATGACGAAAAATGCTGGTGACAAAAAATGACGAAAAATGCTGGTGACGAAAAAAATGCTGGTGACGAAAAAATGCTGGTGACGAAAAATGACGAAAAATGCTGGTGACGAAAAATGACGAAAAATGCTGGTGACGAAAAAATGCTGGTGACGAAAAATGACAAAAAATGCTGGTGACGAAAAATGACGAAAAATGCTGGTGACGAAAAAATGCTGGTGACGAAAAATGACGAAAAATGCTGGTGACGAAAAAAATGCCGGTGACGAAAAAATGCTGGTGACGAAAAATGACGAAAAAATGCTGGTGACGAAAAAAATGCTGGTGACGAAAAATGCTGGTGACGAAAAATGACGAAAAATGATGGTGACAAAAAATGACGAAAAATGCTGGTGACGAAAAATGACGAAAAATGACGGAAATGACGAAAAATGACGAAAAATGCTGGTGACGAAAAAATGCTGGTGACGAAAAATGACGAAAAATGCTGGTGACGAAAAATGACGAAAAATGCTGGTGACAAAAAATGACGAAAAATGCTGGTGACGAAAAATGCTGGTGACGAAAAATGCTGGTGACGAAAAATGACGAAAAATGCTGGTGACGAAAAAATGCTGGTGACGAAAAATGACAAAAAATGCTGGTGACGAAAAATGACGAAAAATGCTGGTGACGAAAAAATGCTGGTGACGAAAAATGACGAAAAATGCTGGTGACGAAAAAGTGCTGGTGACGAAAAATGACCCAAAAAAAAGTCACTACCAATCAACTTTAAATTGCCTGAAACGTACTCCTTACAGGTTTTTGGGGGAACAAATTTTTTTTCGTTTCGGTAGTGTCACTACCGAAACGGAAAAAAAATTACTAAGTCAAGAGCTCGATGAATGTTAGGGACCAAAAAAAAAGTCACTACCAATCAACTTTAAATTGCCTGAAACGTACTCCTAACAGGTTTTTGGAGGAACAATTTTTTTTTCGTTTCGGTAGTGTCACTACCGAAACGGAAAAAAAATGACTAAGTCCAGAGCTCGATGAATGTTAGGGACCAAAAAAAAAGTCACTACCAATCAACTTTAAATTGCCTGAAACGTACTCCTAACAGGTTTTTGGGGGAACTTTTTTGACAAAAATGACGAAAAATGCTGGTGACGAAAAATGACAAAAAATGCTGGTGACGAAAAATGACGAAAAAATGCTGGTGACGAAAAATGACGAAAAATGCTGGTGACGAAAAAATGCTGGTGACGAAAAATGACGAAAAATGCTGGTGACGAAAAAATACTGGTGACGAAAAATGACGAAAAATGCTGGTGACGAAAAAATGCTGGTGACGAAAAATGACGAAAAATGCTGGTGACGAAAAATGACGAAAAATGCTGGTGATGAAAAAAATGCTGGTGACGAAAAAATGCTTGTGACGAAAAATGACGAAAAATGCTGGTGACGAAAAATGACGAAAAATGCTGGTGACGAAAAATGACGAAAAATGCTGGTGACGAAAAATGACGAAAAATGCTGGTGACGAAAGAATGCTGGTGACGAAAAATGACGAAAAATGCTGGTGACGAAAAAAATGCTGGTGACGAAAAAATGCTGGTGACGAAAAATGACGAAAAAATGCTGGTGACGAAAAATGACAAAAAATGCTGGTGACGAAAAAATGCTGGTGACGAAAAAATGCTGGTGACGAAAAATGCTGGTGACGAAAAATGACGAAAAATGCTGGTGACGAAAAAATGCTGGTGACGAAAAATGACAAAAAATGCTGGTGACGAAAAATGCTGGTGACGAAAAATGACGAAAAATGCTGGTGACGAAAAAATGCTGGTGACGAAAAATGACAAAAAATGCTGGTGACGAAAAATGACGAAAAATGCTGGTGACGAAAAAATGCTGGTGACGAAAAATGACGAAAAATGCTGGTGACGAAAAAAATGCTGGTGACGAAAAATGACGAAAAAATGCTGGTGACGAAAAATGACGAAAAATGCTGGTGACGAAAAATGACGAAAAAATGCTGGTGACGAAAAATGACGAAAAATGCTGGTGACGAAAAAAATGCTGGTGACGAAAAATGACGAAAAAATGCTGGTGACGAAAAATGACGAAAAATGCTGGTGACGAAAAATGACGAAAAAATGCTGGTGACGAAAAATGACGAAAAATGCTGGTGACGAAAAAAATGCTGGTGACGAAAAAATGCTGGTGACGAAAAATGACGAAAAATGCTGGTGACGAAAAAAATGCTGGTGACGAAAAAATGCTGGTGACGAAAAATGACGAAAAAATGCTGGTGACGAAAAATGACGAAAAATGCTGGTGACGAAAAATGACGAAAAAATGCTGGTGACGAAAAATGACGAAAAATGCTGGTGACGAAAAAAATGCTGGTGACGAAAAATGACGAAAAAATGCTGGTGACGAAAAATGACGAAAAATGCTGGTGACGAAAAATGACGAAAAAATGCTGGTGACGAAAAATGACGAAAAATGCTGGTGACGAAAAAAATGCTGGTGACGAAAAAATGCTGGTGACGAAAAATGACGAAAAAATGCTGGTGACGAAAAAAATGCTGGTGACGAAAAATGCTGGTGACGAAAAATGACGAAAAATGATGGTGACAAAAAATGACGAAAAATGCTGGTGACGAAAAATGACGAAAAATGACGGAAATGACGAAAAATGACGAAAAATGCTGGTGACGAAAAAATGCTGGTGACGAAAAATGACGAAAAATGCTGGTGACGAAAAATGACGAAAAATGCTGGTGACAAAAAATGACGAAAAATGCTGGTGACGAAAAATGCTGGTGACGAAAAATGACGAAAAATGACGGAAATGACGAAAAATGACGAAAAATGCTGGTGACGAAAAAATGCTGGTGACGAAAAATGACAAAAAATGCTGGTGACGAAAAATGACGAAAAATGCTGGTGACGAAAAAATGCTGGTGACGAAAAATGACGAAAAATGCTGGTGACGAAAAAGTGCTGGTGACGAAAAATGACCCAAAAAAAAGTCACTACCAATCAACTTTAAATTGCCTGAAACGTACTCCTTACAGGTTTTTGGGGGAACAAATTTTTTTTCGTTTCGGTAGTGTCACTACCGAAACGGAAAAAAAATTACTAAGTCAAGAGCTCGATGAATGTTAGGGACCAAAAAAAAAGTCACTACCAATCAACTTTAAATTGCCTGAAACGTACTCCTAACAGGTTTTTGGAGGAACAATTTTTTTTTCGTTTCGGTAGTGTCACTACCGAAACGGAAAAAAAATGACTAAGTCCAGAGCTCGATGAATGTTAGGGACCAAAAAAAAAGTCACTACCAATCAACTTTAAATTGCCTGAAACGTACTCCTAACAGGTTTTTGGGGGAACTTTTTTGACAAAAATGACAAAAAATGCTGGTGACGAAAAATGACAAAAAATGCTGGTGACGAAAAATGACGAAAAAATGCTGGTGACGAAAAATGACGAAAAATGCTGGTGACGAAAAAATGCTGGTGACGAAAAATGACGAAAAATGCTGGTGACGAAAAAATACTGGTGACGAAAAATGACGAAAAATGCTGGTGACGAAAAAATGCTGGTGACGAAAAATGACGAAAAATGCTGGTGACGAAAAATGACGAAAAATGCTGGTGACGAAAAAAATGCTGGTGACGAAAAAATGCTGGTGACGAAAAATGACGAAAAATGCTGGTGACGAAAAATGACGAAAAATGCTGGTGACGAAAAATGACGAAAAATGCTGGTGACGAAAAATGACGAAAAATGCTGGTGACGAAAGAATGCTGGTGACGAAAAATGACGAAAAATGCTGGTGACGAAAAAAATGCTGGTGACGAAAAAATGCTGGTGACGAAAAATGACGAAAAAATGCTGGTGACGAAAAATGACAAAAAATGCTGGTGACGAAAAAATGCTGGTGACGAAAAAATGCTGGTGACGAAAAATGCTGGTGACGAAAAATGACGAAAAATGCTGGTGACGAAAAAATGCTGGTGACGAAAAATGACAAAAAATGCTGGTGACGAAAAATGCTGGTGACGAAAAATGACGAAAAATGCTGGTGACGAAAAAATGCTGGTGACGAAAAATGACAAAAAATGCTGGTGACGAAAAATGACGAAAAATGCTGGTGACGAAAAAATGCTGGTGACGAAAAATGACGAAAAATGCTGGTGACGAAAAATGACGAAAAAATGCTGGTGACGAAAAATGACGAAAAATGCTGGTGACGAAAAATGACGAAAAAATGCTGGTGACGAAAAATGACGAAAAATGCTGGTGACGAAAAAATGCTGGTGACGAAAAAATGCTGGTGACGAAAAATGCTGGTGACGAAAAATGACGAAAAATGCTGGTGACGAAAAAATGCTGGTGACGAAAAATGACGAAAAATGCTGGTGACGAAAAATGACGAAAAATGCTGGTGACGAAAAAATGCTGGTGACGAAAAATGACAAAAAATGCTGGTGACGAAAAATGACGAAAAATGCTGGTGACGAAAAAATGCTGGTGACGAAAAATGCTGGTGACGAAAAATGACGAAAAATGCTGGTGACGAAAAAATGCTGGTAACGAAAAATGACGAAAAATGCTGGTGACGAAAAAAATCCTGGTGACGAAAAATGACGAAAAATGCTGGTAACGAAAAAATGCTGGTGACGAAAAATGACGAAAAATGCTGGTGACAAAAAATGACGAAAAATGCTGGTGACGAAAAATGACGAAAAATGCTGGTGACGAAAAATGACGAAAAATGATGGTGACAAAAAATGACGAAAAATGCTGGTGACGAAAAAATGCTGGTGACGAAAAATGACGAAAAATGCTGGTGACGAAAAATGACGAAAAATGCTGGTGACAAAAAATGACGAAAAATGTTGGTGACGAAAAATGCTGGTGACGAAAAATGCTGGTGACGAAAAATGACGAAAAATGCTGGTGACGAAAAATGACGAAAAATGCTGGTGACGAAAAAAATGCTGGTGACGAAAAAATGCTGGTGACGAAAAATGACGAATAATGCTGGTGACGAAAAATGACGAAAAATGCTGGTGACGAAAAAATGCTGGTGACGAAAAATGACAAAAAATGCTGGTGACGAAAAATGCTGGTGACGAAAAATGCTGGTGACGAAAAATGACGAAAAATGCTGGTGACGAAAAAATGCTGGTGACGAAAAATGCTGGTGACGAAAAATGACGAAAAATGCTGGTGACGAAAAAATGCTGGTGACGAAAAATGACGAAAAATGCTGGTGACGAAAAAAATCCTGGTGACGAAAAATGACGAAAAATGCTGGTGACGAAAAAATGACGAAAAATGCTGGTGACAAAAAATGACGAAAAATGCTGGTGACGAAAAAAATGCTGGTGACGAAAAAATGCTGGTGACGAAAAATGACGAAAAATGCTGGTGACGAAAAATGACGAAAAATGCTGGTGACGAAAAAATGCTGGTGACGAAAAATGACAAAAAATGCTGGTGACGAAAAATGACGAAAAATGCTGGTGACGAAAAAATGCTGGTGACGAAAAATGACGAAAAATGCTGGTGACGAAAAAAATGCTGGTGACGAAAAAATGCTGGTGACGAAAAATGACGAAAAAATGCTGGTGACGAAAAAAATGCTGGTGACGAAAAATGCTGGTGACGAAAAATGACGAAAAATGATGGTGACAAAAAATGACGAAAAATGCTGGTGACGAAAAATGACGAAAAATGACGGGAATGACGAAAAATGACGAAAAATGCTGGTGACGAAAAATGACGAAAAATGCTGGTGACGAAAAATGACGAAAAATGCTGGTGACAAAAAATGACGAAAAATGCTGGTGACGAAAAATGCTGGTGACGAAAAATGACGAAAAATGCTGGTGACGAAAAATGACGAAAAATGCTGGTGACGAAAAAATGCTGGTGACGAAAAATGACAAAAAATGCTGGTGACGAAAAATGACGAAAAATGCTGGTGACGAAAAAATGCTGGTGACGAAAAATGACGAAAAATGCTGGTGACGAAAAAGTGCTGGTGACGAAAAATGACCCAAAAAAAAGTCACTACCAATCAACTTTAAATTGCCTGAAACGTACTCCTTACAGGTTTTTGGGGGAACAAATTTTTTTTCGTTTCGGTAGTGTCACTACCGAAACGGAAAAAAAATTACTAAGTCAAGAGCTCGATGAATGTTAGGGACCAAAAAAAAAGTCACTACCAATCAACTTTAAATTGCCTGAAACGTACTCCTAACAGGTTTTTGGAGGAACAATTTTTTTTTCGTTTCGGTAGTGTCACTACCGAAACGGAAAAAAAATGACTAAGTCCAGAGCTCGATGAATGTTAGGGACCAAAAAAAAAGTCACTACCAATCAACTTTAAATTGCCTGAAACGTACTCCTAACAGGTTTTTGGGGGAACTTTTTTGACAAAAATGACGAAAAATGCTGGTGACGAAAAATGACAAAAAATGCTGGTGACGAAAAATGACGAAAAAATGCTGGTGACGAAAAATGACGAAAAATGCTGGTGACGAAAAAATGCTGGTGACGAAAAATGACGAAAAATGCTGGTGACGAAAAAATACTGGTGACGAAAAATGACGAAAAATGCTGGTGACGAAAAAATGCTGGTGACGAAAAATGACGAAAAATGCTGGTGACGAAAAATGACGAAAAATGCTGGTGATGAAAAAAATGCTGGTGACGAAAAAATGCTTGTGACGAAAAATGACGAAAAATGCTGGTGACGAAAAATGACGAAAAATGCTGGTGACGAAAAATGACGAAAAATGCTGGTGACGAAAAATGACGAAAAATGCTGGTGACGAAAGAATGCTGGTGACGAAAAATGACGAAAAATGCTGGTGACGAAAAAAATGCTGGTGACGAAAAAATGCTGGTGACGAAAAATGACGAAAAAATGCTGGTGACGAAAAATGACAAAAAATGCTGGTGACGAAAAAATGCTGGTGACGAAAAAATGCTGGTGACGAAAAATGCTGGTGACGAAAAATGACGAAAAATGCTGGTGACGAAAAAATGCTGGTGACGAAAAATGACAAAAAATGCTGGTGACGAAAAATGCTGGTGACGAAAAATGACGAAAAATGCTGGTGACGAAAAAATGCTGGTGACGAAAAATGACAAAAAATGCTGGTGACGAAAAATGACGAAAAATGCTGGTGACGAAAAAATGCTGGTGACGAAAAATGACGAAAAATGCTGGTGACGAAAAAAATGCTGGTGACGAAAAATGACGAAAAAATGCTGGTGACGAAAAATGACGAAAAATGCTGGTGACGAAAAATGACGAAAAAATGCTGGTGACGAAAAATGACGAAAAATGCTGGTGACGAAAAAAATGCTGGTGACGAAAAATGACGAAAAAATGCTGGTGACGAAAAATGACGAAAAATGCTGGTGACGAAAAATGACGAAAAAATGCTGGTGACGAAAAATGACGAAAAATGCTGGTGACGAAAAAAATGCTGGTGACGAAAAAATGCTGGTGACGAAAAATGACGAAAAATGCTGGTGACGAAAAAAATGCTGGTGACGAAAAAATGCTGGTGACGAAAAATGACGAAAAAATGCTGGTGACGAAAAATGACGAAAAATGCTGGTGACGAAAAATGACGAAAAAATGCTGGTGACGAAAAATGACGAAAAATGCTGGTGACGAAAAAAATGCTGGTGACGAAAAATGACGAAAAAATGCTGGTGACGAAAAATGACGAAAAATGCTGGTGACGAAAAATGACGAAAAAATGCTGGTGACGAAAAATGACGAAAAATGCTGGTGACGAAAAAAATGCTGGTGACGAAAAAATGCTGGTGACGAAAAATGACGAAAAAATGCTGGTGACGAAAAAAATGCTGGTGACGAAAAATGCTGGTGACGAAAAATGACGAAAAATGATGGTGACAAAAAATGACGAAAAATGCTGGTGACGAAAAATGACGAAAAATGACGGAAATGACGAAAAATGACGAAAAATGCTGGTGACGAAAAAATGCTGGTGACGAAAAATGACGAAAAATGCTGGTGACGAAAAATGACGAAAAATGCTGGTGACAAAAAATGACGAAAAATGCTGGTGACGAAAAATGCTGGTGACGAAAAATGACGAAAAATGACGGAAATGACGAAAAATGACGAAAAATGCTGGTGACGAAAAAATGCTGGTGACGAAAAATGACAAAAAATGCTGGTGACGAAAAATGACGAAAAATGCTGGTGACGAAAAAATGCTGGTGACGAAAAATGACGAAAAATGCTGGTGACGAAAAAGTGCTGGTGACGAAAAATGACCCAAAAAAAAGTCACTACCAATCAACTTTAAATTGCCTGAAACGTACTCCTTACAGGTTTTTGGGGGAACAAATTTTTTTTCGTTTCGGTAGTGTCACTACCGAAACGGAAAAAAAATTACTAAGTCAAGAGCTCGATGAATGTTAGGGACCAAAAAAAAAGTCACTACCAATCAACTTTAAATTGCCTGAAACGTACTCCTAACAGGTTTTTGGAGGAACAATTTTTTTTTCGTTTCGGTAGTGTCACTACCGAAACGGAAAAAAAATGACTAAGTCCAGAGCTCGATGAATGTTAGGGACCAAAAAAAAAGTCACTACCAATCAACTTTAAATTGCCTGAAACGTACTCCTAACAGGTTTTTGGGGGAACTTTTTTGACAAAAATGACAAAAAATGCTGGTGACGAAAAATGACAAAAAATGCTGGTGACGAAAAATGACGAAAAAATGCTGGTGACGAAAAATGACGAAAAATGCTGGTGACGAAAAAATGCTGGTGACGAAAAATGACGAAAAATGCTGGTGACGAAAAAATACTGGTGACGAAAAATGACGAAAAATGCTGGTGACGAAAAAATGCTGGTGACGAAAAATGACGAAAAATGCTGGTGACGAAAAATGACGAAAAATGCTGGTGACGAAAAAAATGCTGGTGACGAAAAAATGCTGGTGACGAAAAATGACGAAAAATGCTGGTGACGAAAAATGACGAAAAATGCTGGTGACGAAAAATGACGAAAAATGCTGGTGACGAAAAATGACGAAAAATGCTGGTGACGAAAGAATGCTGGTGACGAAAAATGACGAAAAATGCTGGTGACGAAAAAAATGCTGGTGACGAAAAAATGCTGGTGACGAAAAATGACGAAAAAATGCTGGTGACGAAAAATGACAAAAAATGCTGGTGACGAAAAAATGCTGGTGACGAAAAAATGCTGGTGACGAAAAATGCTGGTGACGAAAAATGACGAAAAATGCTGGTGACGAAAAAATGCTGGTGACGAAAAATGACAAAAAATGCTGGTGACGAAAAATGCTGGTGACGAAAAATGACGAAAAATGCTGGTGACGAAAAAATGCTGGTGACGAAAAATGACAAAAAATGCTGGTGACGAAAAATGACGAAAAATGCTGGTGACGAAAAAATGCTGGTGACGAAAAATGACGAAAAATGCTGGTGACGAAAAATGACGAAAAAATGCTGGTGACGAAAAATGACGAAAAATGCTGGTGACGAAAAATGACGAAAAAATGCTGGTGACGAAAAATGACGAAAAATGCTGGTGACGAAAAAATGCTGGTGACGAAAAAATGCTGGTGACGAAAAATGCTGGTGACGAAAAATGACGAAAAATGCTGGTGACGAAAAAATGCTGGTGACGAAAAATGACGAAAAATGCTGGTGACGAAAAATGACGAAAAATGCTGGTGACGAAAAAATGCTGGTGACGAAAAATGACAAAAAATGCTGGTGACGAAAAATGACGAAAAATGCTGGTGACGAAAAAATGCTGGTGACGAAAAATGCTGGTGACGAAAAATGACGAAAAATGCTGGTGACGAAAAAATGCTGGTAACGAAAAATGACGAAAAATGCTGGTGACGAAAAAAATCCTGGTGACGAAAAATGACGAAAAATGCTGGTAACGAAAAAATGCTGGTGACGAAAAATGACGAAAAATGCTGGTGACAAAAAATGACGAAAAATGCTGGTGACGAAAAATGACGAAAAATGCTGGTGACGAAAAATGACGAAAAATGATGGTGACAAAAAATGACGAAAAATGCTGGTGACGAAAAAATGCTGGTGACGAAAAATGACGAAAAATGCTGGTGACGAAAAATGACGAAAAATGCTGGTGACAAAAAATGACGAAAAATGCTGGTGACGAAAAATGCTGGTGACGAAAAATGCTGGTGACGAAAAATGACGAAAAATGCTGGTGACGAAAAATGACGAAAAATGCTGGTGACGAAAAAAATGCTGGTGACGAAAAAATGCTGGTGACGAAAAATGACGAAAAATGCTGGTGACGAAAAATGACGAAAAATGCTGGTGACGAAAAAATGCTGGTGACGAAAAATGACAAAAAATGCTGGTGACGAAAAATGCTGGTGACGAAAAATGCTGGTGACGAAAAATGACGAAAAATGCTGGTGACGAAAAAATGCTGGTGACGAAAAATGCTGGTGACGAAAAATGACGAAAAATGCTGGTGACGAAAAAATGCTGGTGACGAAAAATGACGAAAAATGCTGGTGACGAAAAAATGACGAAAAATGCTGGTGACAAAAAATGACGAAAAATGCTGGTGACGAAAAAAATGCTGGTGACGAAAAAATGCTGGTGACGAAAAATGACGAAAAATGCTGGTGACGAAAAATGACGAAAAATGCTGGTGACGAAAAAATGCTGGTGACGAAAAATGACAAAAAATGCTGGTGACGAAAAATGACGAAAAATGCTGGTGACGAAAAAATGCTGGTGACGAAAAATGACGAAAAATGCTGGTGACGAAAAAAATGCTGGTGACGAAAAAATGCTGGTGACGAAAAATGACGAAAAAATGCTGGTGACGAAAAAAATGCTGGTGACGAAAAATGCTGGTGACGAAAAATGACGAAAAATGATGGTGACAAAAAATGACGAAAAATGCTGGTGACGAAAAATGACGAAAAATGACGGGAATGACGAAAAATGACGAAAAATGCTGGTGACGAAAAATGACGAAAAATGCTGGTGACGAAAAATGACGAAAAATGCTGGTGACAAAAAATGACGAAAAATGCTGGTGACGAAAAATGCTGGTGACGAAAAATGACGAAAAATGCTGGTGACGAAAAATGACGAAAAATGCTGGTGACGAAAAAATGCTGGTGACGAAAAATGACAAAAAATGCTGGTGACGAAAAATGACGAAAAATGCTGGTGACGAAAAAATGCTGGTGACGAAAAATGACGAAAAATGCTGGTGACGAAAAAGTGCTGGTGACGAAAAATGACCCAAAAAAAAGTCACTACCAATCAACTTTAAATTGCCTGAAACGTACTCCTTACAGGTTTTTGGGGGAACAATTTTTTTTTCGTTTCGGTAGTGTCACTACCGAAACGGAAAAAAAATTACTAAGTCAAGAGCTCGATGAATGTTAGGGACCAAAAAAAAAGTCACTACCAATCAACTTTAAATTGCCTGAAACGTACTCCTAACAGGTTTTTGGAGGAACAATTTTTTTTTCGTTTCGGTAGTGTCACTACCGAAACGGAAAAAAAATGACTAAGTCCAGAGCTCGATGAATGTTAGGGACCAAAAAAAAAGTCACTACCAATCAACTTTAAATTGCCTGAAACGTACTCCTAACAGGTTTTTGGGGGAACTTTTTTGACAAAAATGACAAAAAATGCTGGTGACGAAAAATGACAAAAAATGCTGGTGACGAAAAAATGCTGGTGACGAAAAATGACGAAAAAATGCTGGTGACGAAAAATGACGAAAAATGCTGGTGACGAAAAAATGCTGGTGACGAAAAATGACGAAAAATGCTGGTGACGAAAAAATACTGGTGACGAAAAATGACGAAAAATGCTGGTGACGAAAAAATGCTGGTGACGAAAAATGACGAAAAATGCTGGTGACGAAAAATGACGAAAAATGCTGGTGATGAAAAAAATGCTGGTGACGAAAAAATGCTGGTGACGAAAAATGACGAAAAATGCTGGTGACGAAAAATGCTGGTGACGAAAAATGACGAAAAATGCTGGTGACGAAAAATGACGAAAAATGCTGGTGACGAAAGAATGCTGGTGACGAAAAATGACGAAAAATGCTGGTGACGAAAAAAATGCTGGTGACGAAAAAATGCTGGTGACGAAAAATGACGAAAAAATGCTGGTGACGAAAAATGACAAAAAATGCTGGTGACGAAAAAATGCTGGTGACGAAAAAATGCTGGTGACGAAAAATGCTGGTGACGAAAAATGACGAAAAATGCTGGTGACGAAAAAATGCTGGTGACGAAAAATGACGAAAAATGCTGGTGACGAAAAAATGCTGGTGACGAAAAATGACGAAAAATGCTGGTGACGAAAAAATGCTGGTGACGAAAAATGACGAAAAATGCTGGTGACGAAAAAATGCTGGTGACGAAAAATGACGAAAAATGTCCAGAGCTCGATGAATGTTAGGGACCAAAAAAAAAGTCCCTACCAATCAACTTTAAATTGCCTGAAACGTACTCCTAACAGGTTTTTGGGGGAACAATTTTTTTTTCGTTTCGGTAGTGACACCATTGTGTCACTACCGAAACGGAAAAAAAATTACAAAGTCCAGAGCTCGATGAATGTTAGGGACCAAAAAAAAAGTCAAAAAAAAAGTCAAAAGTGACACTACCAAGTTTCGGTAGTGTCACTACCGAAACGGAAAAAAAATTACTAAGTCCAGAGCTCGATGAATGTTAGGGACCAAAAAAAAGTGACTACCAATCAACTTTAAATTGCCTGAAACGTACTCCTAACAGGTTTTTGGGGGAACAATTTTTTTTCGTTTCGGTAGTGTCACTACCGAAACGAAAAAAAAATGACTAAGTCCAGAGCTCGATGAATGTTAGGGACCAAAAAAAAAGTCACTACCAATCAACTTTAAATTGCCTGAAACGTACTCCTAACAGGTTTTTGGGGGAACATTTTTTTTTCCGTTTCGGTAGTGTCACTACCGAAACGGAAAAAAAAAATCACAAAAAAGTCACTACCAATCAACTTTAAATTGCCTGAAACGTACTCCTAACAGGTTTTTGGGGGAACAATTTTTTTTTTGTTTCGGTAGTGTCACTACCGAAACGGAAAAAAAAAATCACAAAAAAGTCACTACCAATCAACTTTAAATTGCCTGAAACGTACTCCTAACAGGTTTTTGGGGGAACAATTTTTTTTTCGTTTCGGTAGTGTCACTACCGAAACGAAAAAAAAAAATCTAAGTCCAGAGCTCGATGAATGTTAGGGACCAAAAAAAAGTCACAAAAAAGTCACTACCAATCAACTTTAAATTGCCTGAAACGCACTCCTAACAGGTTTTTGGGGGAACAATTTTTTTTTTGTTTCGGTAGTGTCACTACCGAAACGAAAAAAAAAGCTTAGCTATGTATAAAGTAAGTTTGAATCAGGCATAAATCCATTTAAATAAAATGAATTTCACTGGTGGAAAAAGTACTCAAATGTTTGACTTAAGTCAATACTGCAATGTAGAAGTTTACTTGAGTAAAAATGCAAAAGTATTGGTATCAAAATGTGCTTAAAGTACCAAAAGTTAAAGTACTAAAATGTTTGAAAATAGCAGATCTAAAAGCTCACAACGCGTCGCATCAGCACTCCCCTCTAACCTAGTGTTACTAGCATAACATTACTGCATTTGGAAAGGACCCCATCATTGCATGTAAAAAAAAACTGAACATTCTGAACACAGAACAGACTGTAGGTCTGAACAAGTGTCTCAGGACATGGTGATGGAAGGTGCAGTGCGAGGCTTCATAGCTGAATGGAGAGAGAATCCACCTGGAGAGTTCATCGGAGTGTGTCATCGTGTCTATGAGCAAGGCATTGGACCCCTAACTGTGGTAAACCATCAGCTGGGTAAAGCTGGAAACTGAGTCTACGCCACAGGATCAAATAGGTCAAATTATTATTATTAGGGTGATGTAATGGTATTTTTTATTCCCCTAAATGCACAGGACAGCAGTTTGTCTGGTTTCCTCCTCTCTGTGAATTAAAGACACACACACACACACACACACACACACACACACACACACACACACACACACACACACACACACACACACACACACACACACACAAACACACACACACACACACACACACACACACACCCACACCCACACCCACACCCACACACACACACCCACACACGTCACACACGATATGTTGGGGTCTTGTAGATCGCTTATTTCTGCTACTTTTGACACTGAGTTTTAACTGACCATGATACTGACCATGTTACTGACATATGTCATTGAGTGAGTGAAAGTGTGAGGAGGGATATACACTTTTATGAGTATGAATTTATCTTGATTTTGTTCACCTGTGTGATACTCATAGCTGCACGTTATTATATGGGCATACCTAACAATAGATGCCCAAAACAAATTAAACTAATTTTTGTGTATTTTTGTATCAAAAGTCCCTTAAAAAACAATCTTAATTACTCAATCTTAAAAACGTGCTCCTTGTCAGAATGTAGTTGTATAAAAATATCAGAAAATGTCATTGCACCGGACATTTAAGATTCAAACCCCCAATCATCAGATTTGTGAAGCATCTCCACCTTCTCTTGTGCAGCCAGGCCTTTCACATCGATGAGATGTTTAAGGGCATATTTGAGGTTGAAGGGAGAGGTCAAAAGATGGTTTGTGTGGATCGGCAGATTCGTCACTCCGCTAAATAATTCAAGATGTAAACTCCCGACAATGGCGTTGAGTGATGCTAGCGGCGGCGATGATATTTTGACTGCAATTGATGTTCTCTTTCTGTAATCAAACTGGGGAGGTTGTGGCTTCATGTGGTGTTGCTTTTACACTATGGAAACATCCAACGTAGTATGACAGCATATACTTTCTTTTACAACATAATATAGTCTTGACTTACTTGACTTAAGTGTCCTCCATTTCACTCGGTTCTTAGCGGTTCTTTCAAGATCTCCCCAGTTGAGCCCACTCTCTAGTATGGAGCCTTTCTTTACACTCACATACACAATGCACTTTGCAATGCTTTTTTAACACATGTTTTCACCTCTTTCTTTCATCTTCGCTTTTATGTGTATGCTTTTTACAACGCTGCCTTTTCCCCATGCTAATTCACACCCTTTCTATTGCACATGTACGATTGTCTTGGTGTTCACTCTCCATTCCGACATGTCACCACTCCGACTAGTGGCTTCCGCGTGCGGTTAGGGTTAGGGTTAGGGTTAGGTATAGGGTTCGTCAACGTCGGAAAGGCGACATGTCGGAAAGGAGAAATGCACCCGATTGTCTTTACAACGGATGCACGTTCTTTTGCCTCTATTTCATGCCTCTTCACATTCATGCCATAACATGTTTACAAAGCACCACAGCACACACCACTTTCACACAACGCCACTACAAATGTTTCTCATGCTATCACGCCTTCACAAACCAACAATGTAATGTGTAATGCCTTTTTAACACTCATGTTTTCACCTCTTTCTTTCATCTTCCCATCTTATCTCCATGCTTTTCACAACCTCGCATTTTCTCCATGCTAATTCACACTCTTTCTATGCACATGTATGATTGTTTTCTAAACGGATGCTTTTTTCCCCTGTATTTCATGACTGCTAACATTAATGCCAATACATGTTTACAAACCACCTCAGCACACTGCTCTTTAACACACTGCCACTACAAATGTTTCACATGCTATCACGCCTTCACATACCAACAATGTAATGTCATCTCATGCCAAGGCAGTACATCATTCAATACAACATCTTCACACACAAAACTATACTAAGGAGCCGTTGCACACCACAACTGCCACCATGTCTCCATCTAACTGAATCACAACAACGCCATACACACCCATCACCTCACACGCTGTCTGTGGCCCCACTTACTGCACGTGTGTTTCTAAGCACATGCCGACACTTCTTCCTTCACTCTAGCACTCAGTTCCATTCCTCTCTTCCCACTCTCTATGTTCTAATTCATCTCTTCACTCTTTGCCTCACTGCCTGTTATGTTGTCTTGGACCCATTACTTTCAAGACATTGTTTTCTTCGGCCCTCTTTTACGTTGTCAATCCTATTGTGCCTTTTGCTGCTTCTCGTTGGCCACAGCACTTTGCACAGCATGTCTATGAGGAACGCAGCTGTATTGTACACACCGTTATTACATTTTCATTTGCCCTCACAAGGTGTCACACCACACTTACACTGCCTCACAATGTTCCCTACTTCACAGTTTACCTACAACCACCCCACTCCTGCTTGGGACCGTCACATTGTCTGGCAGTCATGAAAAGGAAAAGGCCTGCATTGGCTAGACGACGCAAGCGGCCACACTTGCCACACACATCAGGTAATGCAGTACTTCCATTTCACCACCTTCTCTGTACGTCTCTTTCACTATGCAGTCCCCTCCATTGCATGTCCTTAGCTCTTCCCTTGCGCATATCATTACACATCATGCCACAGCCACTATGCATACATATGTGTGTGTGTCACCACACATGCAGTCAATCCTATTCAACACCTATTAACATGCATACCTCACTTCTCAGCTAACAAGCACGAAGTGAGTCCACATCACCAGCCCTACCTCCCACACCTTCACCGCAGCAGCCTGACAGCCAAGGTGATGACTTCTGTTGTCCTCATCCCTTCCATGCAGTCTTTCCACTCTACACTATTTCCCACCTATAATCTCTCATCACCAACATATGCTCTGCCCAGCACAACAACACACCACCACTTCTTTTGTCTCACTGATTCACATATATCGCATTACTGCTCATTACTGGCGCACACTTTCCCATCATGACTACACTCACCTTCTCGCACATTCTATGTCCACCCAAAGCACGCCACGTCTCCCACCTGCACTTAATCCTTTTCATCCAATGTTTACCTCATATACTGTACATGCCACATCACTTCTCAGATGCCGGTCATGATGCCACACCACAACGCCAGCTTCACACCCCTTCATTGCAGCTGCCTGACAGCCAAGGTAGACTTCACTGCATTCCCAAACTTCCAGCCATTCTCTTCGCAAAAGCATATGTACAACCTTTTCCCTCACATCACCAACATGCACACAGAGGAACACTGCCAGTCTGTGTGTCTGTCTATGTGCGTGGCCCTTTATCGTCTGCAACACGCAGCCGTCCTTGCAATAATCACATCCACATGCCATTACTGCTCATTCCACTACCTCATCTCTAACTATCTTCACTTCCCAGCTCAACTCCTCGCAAAGGACACACACCCGCACAACCAGCAACAGCCGCCAGACACACGGACACGCACATTCACCCAGCACCATGCCACAGGTGATGACTCATGCTATTACATTGACCCTCCAACACATTCTCTTCACTTCAGGGACCTCTTTATTTCACATCCTCACCACATCACCCTCACCTACTTCTCTTCCACAGTACACCTACCATGTCAAAAACACATTGCTCATTGATGCCTTTACTTGCCTTTCCAATGCAACAAATATATCCACCTCAACTGTCTTCCATTATTAGGTGCAGACCATCAACCCAATCGCCTCAGCACACACCTGCCTACTGGCACAGAACAACAACAACACCATCAACACAGTCACCACACACCGGAGCACGCTGCACACACAGCAGGCCCTTCCTTGCAGCTGCCTCACAAGCAAGGTACTGCCTAATGCAATTCTCATTACTTCCACTCATGCAGTCCGCTGTCATCCATGTACTACCTACTCTTTCACATCACCACCATGCACACACAACTACAGCCTGTGTGTCTGTGTGTGTGCGCGCGCGCGCGCGCGCGCGTGTGTGTGTGTGTGTGTGTGTGTGTGTGTGTGTGTGTGTGTGTGTGTGTGTGTGTGTGTCTGTCTGTGTGGCAGTGTGTGTGTGTGTGTGTGTGTGTGTGTGTGTGTGTGTGTGTGTGTGTGTGTGTGTGTGTGTGTGTGTGTGTGTGTGTGTGTGTGTGTCTGTGTGTCTGTGTCTCTCTGTCACACAGAGTGTCTGTGTTTCACTCTATTGTCTGCATGACACAGACGTCCTTGCGCACATCTGTTGTCCTCAGGTGGACGTCCTCTGCTGTTGCATTGGCCTTCACATCACACTCTTTGCCCTCATTGCCTTTCACCTTCACATTGCTTCACCTCCACAAACAGCACCACACACTATATACACCGCAACATACATGTGTGTGCAATTCTTTCCGTCTCCACCCCACATTCCTATGTACATCTTCACACTGAACACTAGCTACCTACTACACCAGCCCCCAATATCTATCACTTACATCACACAGACTGCCTTACTGCCAATTCACGCACCTCTCATCCACACTGCATAATTGCTCCTCACACTACTTCATAGCCAACTGTCTTCACTTCTCAGCTCAACTCCTCGCAAAGAACACACGCTGCCAGCAGCACCAACCGCAGCCCAACACACAGAGACGCTCCTTGAGACTTTTGCGCCAGGCTGCAGCCACAACACAACCTTCCTTGCAGCTGTCTCCCAAACAAGGTAATGACTTATGCTCTTCTCCACTCTTGCACACATTCTCTCCTCTGCACTGTCATACACCCTATACTCACACACCACATACATGCACACAGTCTGGGTATGTGTCTCCCTGTGCATTGCGTGTGTGTGTGTGCATGTTCTGTCTGCAACACACAGCCCTCTTTGCCCTTATCTCTGCTCCTTAGTTGCCCCTCCTCTGCACTTCCATGCACTTCACATTCCACATGACGGCAGAGTCATTTCACACATGCCCTATAACTAATACACTGCTTCCCCCTCCACAAACAGCACACCACACTACATACACACCAACATGCAACGCCTGCATTTACTACTCTCTACACCCACACCCCTATCTACATTTGCCTGCCAAAGGGCATGACCGTGCAATGGTATCTGCTGAAGCGGACGGTCCAACAGGCACGTGATGAGATTCGCGAGTATGTGGATCGCGAGTTGGATCCAGTGAGGCCTGCTGGAAACTCTTCTCCTTCAACATATCAAAGAACCACCCTCCTGTCAAAGCCCTCCGCCTGCATCTGAAAGAGCAGCAGCAAGTCTATTTTGCCCATGGTCATGAGGAGACTGTGGTGCAGCAGGAGAGGGCCACAGAGTTGACTGCTTTCTTCGACAACAATGACAAACAGAAAGCCCTCGCAGGTCCACACTTCGACCCTACAACCATGCCGCGCTATGTTGACATGCCTCAGAAATACACCTACCTACCACAAACCAAAAAATGGAAGCTCAGGAAAAAAAAGGCAGTCACCATTGGTCGCGTCCACACCGTCAACCCCGTGGCAGGCGACGTCTTCTACTTGAGAATGCTACTCCACCATGACCACTGCAGAGGGAAAACAAGTTTTGATGACCTCTACTCCATCAATGGCAGGACCCTGGAAACCTACAAGGAAGTGTGCAGGGAGCTCGGCCTATTGGATGACGACAACGAGTGGGCCACTGTCCTCACTGAGGCTGCAATCACACAGCTGTGCCCACAGATTCGTCTCTTATTCGTAATCATCCTCCTCTTCTGCCAACCAGCTGACCCCAAAACACTGTTCAACGACAACTGGTCACAGTGGACTGATGATTTCAAGCGCACAGCACAGCTTAGGAATCTCTCCTTCACTGAGGACCAGCTGAAAACCATGGTCCGACTGGATCTACAAGCCTCACTCCAGTCACATCACCAGGACCTCCACAACGTTTTCCTGGAACCAATGACTGATGCTGAAAAGGCCAATGTCCATGGGCTGGTCAACATGGAAGACGCCCTCATCCGTGAAGAAATGAACTACGATGTGCGCGAGCTCTCCGCCACTGTGGAGGCAACGATACCAAAGTTCACTACAGCACAACAACAGATTTACGACACAGTCATGTCAGCTGTCACACAACAACAAAGCCTACAAGTCTTCATATCTGCACGTGAAGGCTGCGGTAAAACCTTCCTGCTCAATGCCCTCCTAGATGCAGTGCGGAGTCTGGAACCAGGTGGCTGCATTGCCCTTGCCATGGCCACCACTGGCATTGCAGCCCAACTCCTTCACCTCGGCAGAACGCTCCATTCGCGCCTGAAAGCTCCTCTCCACCTCACAAAGAACACTACCTTGAACATCACAGCACAGAGCAGCCTGGCCAAACTACTACGCCGCTCACGCCTCCTGCTGATTGATGAAGCCACCATGATGCACCGCCACCTGCTAGAGGCACTTGACCGCTCACTGCAAGACCTACTCCAGAAGACAAACACTCCATTTGGTGGCAAAATTATTGTCTTGGCAGGTGACTTCCGACAGTGTCTCCCAGTGATTCGAGGGGCCAATGAGGGCCAGATTATAGACAGCTGCCTGAACAATTCCAAACTCTGGGAAAAATTCTCCGTCTTCTCCCTCACAGAAAACATGCGCGTCAAGGCCAGTGGAGACCCACGTCTGGAGGACTTCGACACGTGGACCCTCAGCCTTGGCGATGGCACAGCAAATGATGCCAACGACTTTGTCTCCATCCCTGAAAGCATGCGTTTCCACATTCAACCTAACACAGATCGCAACAACGTCGCAGAGGCCACATCCATGAAAGAATTTTGCAACACAGTGTTTCCAGACTTGCCAACCAATTACGCACGCACTGACTGGCTGCACGGCAGATCACTGCTTGCCCCTACCAACAAAGAGGTGGACACCATCAATGACATCATGGAGACCTGGATGCCAGGTATGGCTACCAAGCTCACCAGTGCTGACACCCTGGTGGACTACCAAGATGTTATGCGCTTCACCATCAAATATCTCAACACCCTCTGCCCCAGTGGATTTCCCCGCCACATCATCACCCTCAAGCCTGGAATGCCCTTGATGCTACTCCGCAACATCAGCCCTAAAGACGGACTGTGCAATGGCACCAAACTCTTCTTCCAGAGGTCCCTCAACAACAAGCTCCTGCTGTGCACAATCGCAGCCACACAACAGGAAGTCTTGATCCCTCGCATCAAGTTACTTCCTGAAGCTGGACAGTTCCCTTTTGACTGGGCCAGACGACAGTTTCCGATCCGCACTGCTTTTGCCACCACCATCAACAAGTCCCTCAGAAGAGTGGGAGTCTGGCTACAGTCCCCTGTCTTCAGCCACGGACAGCTTTATGTTACCAGTTCAAGGACGGGTGACCCAGCAGCCCTGACGTTTGCCATTCCGCACCAGACAGACCACACTGAAAATGTGGTTTTCAAACAAGTGCTTCTTCCACATTGAGGTAAAAGTCTTGCATTCTTCCATGTGCCATTTGTAATTGCTCTACATAATTGACAATACCTACCGCTTCAAACACAAATCACTGTCTTCACTGTCACATGATCCATGGTGGACGTCTCACATTGTGTGCTTCCTTCCCGCCTTCTCCATTTCTCCCATTCTGCAGCCTCTGTCATGGATGACTATCTGTGTAACCTCAGCCCGTTGCAACTTCCCTTCATGGTCAAGTGCTCCTTCACAAAGAGGTACGTCTGCTGCATTGTCACATGTGCCATTTCTCATTCATCTACATAAGTGCTGCTGACAATGACGCAAATTACCACTTCACAGACATTTCACTGCCTTGCCCGCACACCAGTGCCCGTTCCACAGACCATCTCACAGCAGTCCTCCACCACCTGCAGTTGCCCCCCGTCAAACAAACAATCCACTACTATTACTACAGTTTTCCCCCCTAATCAACGTGACGATGAGCTGACCAATTGGTGGTTGCCAAAGTCGTTGTGATACAGGGATACACTTTTATCCCGTACTGTTCCAACAACTTCTGGCACCACATAGGTCACAACCCCCTTCTGCTTATCACACAGCACCACAACCGCTGTCATCAAAGTCACCGCTGCCATTCAGCCATTCTGCAGAGCCTCTCATGACAACCCGCGCCACCTGCCGGCCTTGCTGCTTCTTTCCTGGACTACTGCTTCGTCCCCCTTGAGGCAAGGTTCATGCATTGTTACATTCCTTTCTCATGAATCCACATAACTAATAGTGCTGCTGCTTAACACTTCACACACATATCACTGCCTTTCCTTTCACATAATCCCTCTTCAACATGTCACATTGTGTGGTTGATTCCTGGCTGCTCTTTCACTCCCATTCTGCAGGCCCTGCGTTGCCAATCTCTGGAACCTGATGACGTGCCAACTTCCTTACAACATGGACATCTGCTTCTTCCCCATTGAGGTACATCTGTTGCATTCTTCCATGTGTCATTTATGCTTGCACTACATAATTGTCAAGGCCTACCACTTCACACAAAAGACACTTCCTTACACTGTTACATCTTTTCAAAATATCCATTCCTATGCAAGGCCCAGTAGCAAACAAAAAAGCACACAACCCCGCAAGCTATTCCGCCCTACGTACACACAACACTCACTCACACGATCAGGTGGCAATAAGGTGAGTCTGCAATGAGACAATATTC
This sequence comes from Gymnoscopelus microlampas, assembly GCF_963454915.1. NCBI lineage: Eukaryota > Metazoa > Chordata > Actinopteri > Myctophiformes > Myctophidae > Gymnoscopelus > Gymnoscopelus microlampas. The sequence goes on from NC_139947.1 coordinate 25,170,720, forward strand.
ACAACGCCTCTTTGCAAACAACAGAATCCCACGATCCACCTCCCTTAAAGGAGCATACATCCCATCCTAATGCCCACTCTGTGCTACAGCGACACAAACACAAAGACAGACACACGTAGGCACCAGCAAACGCAAAGCCCCGCGCAACGGCTGGGGTCTCGGGGGGCGTAGTCCCCCGAGACTCTAGTAAATGGATAAAGTGGTTAAAATGTTTATGATGCTACCTTAACTACTCTAGCTGGGAACCCCCTGAAATCCCCCCAAGGACCCCTGGGGGTCCCCGGACCCCACTTTGAGACAGGCTAAGAGCTTGTAGCTGCGTTAGCATTTGGAACCGTATCCATCACACTAAGAGCTGGTGTGTGGACTTCACGTCTGATAAACCATTACAATACCAGTGGTCTTCAAACTTTTACGTTTCAAGGACCACCATAACGGGTCCATTTGGTTCCATTTGTACACTAAAGAGTTACAGACCTGTAATGGTCCATTTGGTCATCAACAATTATAATGATAATGAAGGATCCCAACCCTACACAATGAACATAAAGAATAAAACAAACCATGTAAGGGTAAATACAACACAATGAACAAAGAATAAAACCATAAAGGGTAAATACAACACTATGAACATAAATAAAACAGACCATATAAAATGGTAAATACAACACTATGAGTAGGGCACTGCAGGGAATTGAACCCCATCCCGGTAAACCAGGAGAACCACACCAGAGCCTTTGTTTTTATGTTGTTATTTACAAATCACATGGTAACATTCACTCATTTACATTTCAACAGTAAAGTCACTTCACAATTTTCAATGTAGATATTCATCTATACTCTTTGTCCAGAGTGACTCACAATAAACAAGGTAAACACATACATAGAATACCATCACATTCAAATACAGTAAATGGAAGTTAAAACAAAACATACATTACAACTGAAATATTTTTTGTGCAAATATTACATAATTTCCAATGATATTATCCATCAAGACTAATGCTATTATGTAATTTTGACAAGCCTATGAAGTCATGACGACCAAGAAGAAAACAGGAAAACAATAACCCAAAATACATGTCAATAATTAACATTACAACAATAAAAAAGGAGAAAAACTAAAACAAAATACAGATAAGATACAATAAACTAACAGATATTCAAATTAATATTTGCACAAAAAAAACTCTTGCTGACCTCCCTCATCTATCCCGTCACAGTTCATCCATTTACCAATTTAGTTTATCCACTTAACAAGGCTGCCATGTTAAAGGACAAGTCCGGACTAGAATAACAGCCTTTTTTCCTACTTTTATTGATCCCAAATGTCTGGCCATGGAAAATTCATGAACAGGCCATAAATAGGTAGCCATGTTTTCACTCCACACAAACTTTAAGGAAAACTCCTTAGACAGAGATTAAGAAAATATATTTGCATTTTATTTGTTCATGCTCATAAAGTGCTCCAAGAGCTAAGTGAAAAGTGCAGCAGCAAACTTTTGGGTCAAAGGACCATCGTCAGTGCCTCGCCTACTGACCGCCGTGAATAATGAAGCTTTACCCGCAAATGACAACACATAAATCCACATCACATACAGCGCCTATGGTCATATGTGATGTGGACTGACGTGATGAAGACTTACCTGCACATGACTGAAGTGACGTGAAATGATAAGACGAGACGCAAATCAAATTACGCAAAATGAAACGAGACATAAATCCACATCACAGACTACACTACACTACACTACACCAGACATACACTATGGTCATATGTGATGTGGACTGACGTAATGAAACTTTAACCGCAAATGATTAGATCTGATGATATAGCACTGACGATGGTCCTATGACCTAAATGTTTGCTGCTGCACTTTTCACTTCGATCCCTTGGAGCACTTTATGGTCATGAAACGAATAAAATAAAAATAGCTTTTCTTTGTCTCCGTCTAAGGAGTTTGTGGAGGGAGTCTTTTTTTCTGCCAGTTTTGCTTTGTTTTTGAGACCAGTTACAGTCAGTAAATATTCCTCTTTTTCCTTTTAGTTTCCTACAATAAAAAAAAAGAAAGAAATGTACAGAAATAAAACGTTATTTTTCAAAGGAACCTCATATATTTAAGGAAACATGGAAAAAAATGGACCCTTGTCCACTGTTTCCCAAGTTATGGGTCGGGACTCAATAATGGGTCGTGGACACATTTTCTTGGGTCATGAGTAAATAACCCCCACCCCCCCCCCCCAACCTGTTAATTAAGTATTCAATCAAAGCTTCCAGCAGGTTATTGGCCTGTGGATTACGGTTCATTGAACATTGTAATGTATTAAATACATTTGAAATGACATTGGTTTGTTCTGAATGGATTAGATATGACATATTGGAATATTGTTGATGTCCAAAAAACATTATAAAAAGTGAAAATAGCCGATCTACAAGATCAATGTCACAAAATAAAGAAAAACATTCAAAATAATGTAATTTAAGAAAATGCTAAATAAGAAATTCCATGAAGAAAAGAAAATAATGAAAATCTACAAGAGTGAAGATCTACAAGCTCAAACTAATTTCATAAAGTAAATTCAAAAAAGAAAAGCAATTCCATAAAGTAGGGGAATCATTTGTTTAACATACAACTTGCATTTAGTTGAAATTTAAACCAGTGGTTCTCCTCCTAAATATTTGGCAAAAACATTAAGATTTAATATAAAAAAGTTAAAGAATTTATACTAAGTTAGTACCAATGGATTGATTGGTCTTTAAAGCATGCTCTGGAAAGGCCCACCCATCTGTCCACTTAACACGGCTGCCATGTTAAGTGGTCAGATCCAGAATAAGGTTGAGAACCACTGATTTACACATTTCAAAGATCTACAACTACAGCAGAAATGAACATTTAATTAAAGATCTACAACTACGGCAGATGAAAACCTAACCCTATGGATTAAGTACATGAGCAACATGTAATTAAGTTTCACAATTAAGATTGACATTTTTAGAGGAACTTCATTTTATTTAACACTTTTTTAAAGCTCTGTGGACATTGTTTTAATAAAAACCTGATAATGCTTTTAATCGGGTAAACGACATATAGATCATATTTGTTATCAAAAAACAAAAATGTCCACTAAACTTACAAGTGTGAAATAAAATCTTGACTCCTCCAACCAATTTTATATTTTTGAAAATTGTAATAATGTAATCATTTACAGACCATAAATGGGTAGCCATGTTAACATCTTTATAAAAAATAAAAAACGGTTGAAGAAAAGACTCACTCCACAAAAACCTTATGGAAAACTCCTTAGACAAAGACTAAGTAAATATATTAGTGTTTTAATTTTTCATGCTCATAAAGAGCTCCAAGTGCTAAAAGTGAAAAGTGCAACAGCAAATGTTTGGGTCAAAGGACCATCGTCAGTGCATCGCCTACTGACCGCTGTGAATAATGAAGCTTTACCCGCAAATGACAACACATAAATCCACATCACAAACAGCGCCTATGGTCATATGTGATGTGGACTGACATGAAGACTTACCTGCAAATGAATTATAAGTGACGTGAAATGATATGACGAGACGCAAATCAAATTACGCAAAATGATACAAGACATAAATCCACATCACATACTACACTACACTACACTACACCAGACATACACTATGGTCATTATGTGATGTGGACTGACGTAATGAAGCTTTAACCGCAAATGATTAGATCTGATGATATAGCACTGACGATGGTCCTATGACCTAAATGTGTGTTGCTGCACTTTTCACTTTGAGCACTTGGATCACTTTATGATCATGAAACAAATAAAACAAAAATAGATTTTCTTAATCTCCGTCTATAAATCTTCCTCTTTTTCCTTTTAGTTTCTTACATTTTTTTTAAATAAAACATTTACAGAAATAAAAAGTTCTCATATTTCAAAAGAACCTCATACATTTAAGGCAACAAATGGACCCTGGTCCACTGTTTCCCAAGTTATGGGTCGGGACTCAATAATGGGTCGTGGACACATTTTCTTGGGTCATGAGTAAATAACCCACCCCCCACCCCTCCCCCGAACCTGTTAAAGTATTCAATCAAAGCTTCCAGCAGGTGATTGGCCTGTGGATTACGGTTCATTGAACATTGTAATGTATTAAATACATTTGAAAATGACATTGGTTTGTTCTGAATAGAGCAGATATGACATATTGGAATATTGTTGATGTCCAAAAAACATTATACAATGTGAAAATAGCCGATCTACAAGATCAATGTCACAAAAATAAAGAAAAACATTCAAAATAATGTAATTTAGGAAAATGCTAAATAAGAAATTCCATAAAGAAAAGAAAATAATGAAAATCTACAAGAGTGAAGATCTACAAGCTCAAACTAATTTAATAAAGTAAATTAAAAAAGAAGCAATTCCATAAAGTAGGGGAATCATTTGTTTGACATACAACTTACATTTAGTTGAAATTTAAACCAGTGGTTCTCCTCCTAAATATTTGGCAAAAACATTAAGATTTAATATAAAAAAGTTATACTAAATAAATAATTTATACTAAGTTAGTACCAATGGATTGATTGGTCTTTAAAGCATGATCTGAAAAGGCCCACCCATCTGTCCACTTAACACGGCTGCCATGTTAAGTGGTCAGATCCAGAATAAGGTTGAGAACAACTGATTTACACATTTCAAAGATCTACAACTACAGCAGATGAAAACATAACCCTATGGATTAACACACTGTACATGAACATTTAATTAAAGATCTACAACTACGGCAGATGAAAACCTAACCCTATGGATTAAGTACATGAGCAACATGTAATTAAGTTTCACAATTAAGATTGACATTTTTAGAGGAACTTTATTTTATTTAACACTTTTTAAAGCTCTGTAGACATTGTTTTACTTTGTTTTAATAAAAACCTGATAATGCTTTTAATCGGGTAAATGACATATAGATCATATTTGTTATCAAAAAACAAAAATGTCCACAAAACTTACAAGTGTGAAATAAAATCTCGACTCCTCCAACCAATTTTATATTTTTAAAATTTGTAATAATGTAATCATTTACAGACCATAAATGGGTAGCTATGTTAACATCTTTTAAAAAAATAAAAACCGATTGAAGAAAAGACTCACTCCACAAAAACCTTAAGAAAAACACCTTAGACAGAGACTAAAAAAATATATTAGTGTTTTATTTGTTCATGCTCATAAAGAGCTCCAAGTGCTAAAAGTGAAAAGTGCAGCAGCAAACGTTTGGGTCAAAGGACCATCGTCAGTGCCTCGCCTATTGACCGGCATGAATAATGAAGCTTTACCCACAAATGACAACACAGAAATCCACATCACATACTACACTACACTACATTACGGTCATTATGTGATGTGGACTGACGTGATGAAGCTTTAATTGCACTGACGATGGTCCTACGACCTAAATGTGTGTCGCTGCACTTTTCACTTTGAGCACTTGGAGCACTTTATGAACATAGAAAAAATAAAATAAAAATATATGTTCTTAGTCTCTGTCTGAGGAGTTTTCCTTAAGGTTTTTATGGAGTGAGTCTTTATTTCTGCCAGTTTTAATTTATTTTTGAGATCAGTCAGTGAATATTCCTCTTTCCTTTTAGCATCCTACATTTGTTTTACATGAATAAAATACAATATTTAGAGTAGTAAAACGTTCTTATGTTTCAAAAGAACCCGATACATTTAAAAACAAAAATCAAAGAAATTCAATTTAAAATATTAAAATAAGAGTAATGAAAATAGCAGATCTACAAGCCGAGCTTGTAGATCTGCTATTCTCACTAGGTCCCAGGGAGACATCACATTTCTCTTTTGGGTCTCGAGCTAAAACGTTATGAAAATCTTTACACTGAAATGTTTACATTCCAGTGTGTTTTTGCCATTGCTTGTTTATTGATAATTTCAGATCCAGATTCAAACAGTGACTATTTTTTCTGGGGTCAAATAGTAAAATGAAAATGAATTAAAAGCACATATAAGAAGCAAGCAAAATAGAACATGTGCCATTTCGTGAAAACAACAAATCTAAGCAATAAATTAGAAACAAAACAAAAAAAAGAGGTTGTGAAAATAGATTTACATGCTCGTTGTGAGCTTGCAAATCTATTATCTTCACTAGTTTGGGTCCTGAGCTAAAAGGTTTGGGAACCTCTGCAGTGGCACAATGCCTGGTAGCTGTTAAATATAGAGCTTACACATTTTGAATGACATCAGTTATGACTGTAATGTTTAGAATGCAATCACACAGTTATGACTAATGTTTATTTTATTTTCCAGAAGTAATACAGTCTACAGTGACTGAACTGCCTCTTACACAGTGTCACAGTGGCTGCTAGCTGATGCCTATGAGTTCAATTCAAAGTTTCAATTTAAATGGTGCATTTATCTATAGTCCCTTTAACCAAAGCACTTTGTAATGTGCATTACATTCACCAACATACTTAGCAGGGGGAGAGATAGAGAGATGAGGGATGAAGAGACAGAGAGAGGGATAGATAGAGAGACTCGTATAATTTACATCATTTGTGAACGATTGACATAAATCATACGAGGCGCACATGACGCAATGGCAGCAGCATTCTTTGTTTCATGTTCTCTGCATCAGTCTCAGTCCAGCATCAGTCCATTTTCTTCATTATTCTCCGGCCAAATGACGAGCATTGTACGCAAACAACGTGAAACGAAGTCCACATCACATACTGGTCATATGGTTGTATGTATCGTTTATATTATATTATTATATTATTATTATTATTATTATTATGTGATGTGGATTGACGTGATGAAGCTTTACTCGCAAATGACGGCACAAATAACGAGTAACTATACGTGATGCACATGCCGACATCCGTCAAACACCTTCACATCACATACTGGTCATATGCGATGTGGATTGGCGTGATTAAGCTTTACCGCAAATGACGCAACGCAAAATCAATTGTGCCAATATTTGTCAACAATACAGCAACAGCATGAATGACATTAGTACACAACACTATGAATGACATTAGTACACAATATACAACACTATGAATGACATTAATACACAACATACAAAACAAGCAACAGGAATAACCAAAGTCATTAAATGCATATGATATGAATGATGGCCCTACATCTCTCCCTGTTCTGACCTACTGTAAACAATGGCGTGTACCTCGCCTAAAAGAAAAAATTGCCGACCGATGTGAATGACGAGCTATCCGCAAATGTCGTGAAATAATCACAAAATCACATAAATCCACATCACATATAACCCTAACCCTACGACCAGTAATGTGATGTTATTATTATTATTATTATTATTATTATGTGATGTGGATTGACGTGATGAAGCTTTACTCGCAAATAGCCTGAAACGGTACAACGGCAATACAATTACGCGAAACGACACACGACGTAAAGGACGACATGCATCACATACCTCCACATATGTTCATATGTGACGTGGACTAACGTGATGATGTTTTACCCGCATATGTTGTGAAATGACACAACACAAGACATACATCACATCAATGCACATCACATACGGCCCCCGTGTACGGTCATATGTGATGTGGGCTGACGTGATGAAGACTTACCTGCATATGACGGAAGCGACGTGAAATCAAATGTAATTTTTACCCGCATGTGTTGTGAAATGACAACACATACATCACATCAATCCACATCACATACTACACTACACTACACCATGGACTTATGTGATGTGGGCTGACGTGATGAAGACTTACCTGCACGGATATGACGTGAAATCCTGAGACGCGACGCAAATCAAATTACTTAACGCAAATGACGCGAAATGCTACGAGACATAAATCACACAAACGCTGGCCGTGACCCAATAATAAAAAAAACTGGTCCAGTCCCTTACATATTCTTCACGAATGACGGGCATTGAACGCAAACGACGCAAACCGCTGGCCCGCCACCCGTTAAATGACGCAACGCAAGCGGCGCTGATAGTGCAAATTTTACAGTTAAAGCTAAAAAAAATGTTTAGTTGATACTATGACAGGGCAAAAAAAAAGCTATATTTTTAACTTTATCAAAAATAGATAAAGCACAAATAGGTTTAACTATGTGAGTTTGCTATGTGACCAAGAGCCACATATACTATACCCTGTCACTATATTATACAACCTAGTATACATATACTGTACCCTGTCACTATATTATACAACCTAGTATACATATACTATACCCTGTCACTATATTATACAACCTAGTATACATCTAATGTACCCTGTCACTATATTATACAGCTTAGCGTAGGCCTACATATACTGTACCCTGTCATTACATAAACAGCCTGGATACGTATACTGTCAGTACTACGAATAGAACCAAATGGACCACGGGTCCATTTGGTTCCATTTGTAAAAAACTCAGACACACTAGAAGGAAAAAAAGTTATAACTTTATTCAAGCAAATAATGAAGAGAAAAGAGGGGAAGTTAAAGTATGGAGGTCAGGCAGAAACCTTGTATGTCCAAAATTGTTACTTTTTAAAATGGACACAAAATAACCTGTGTTCCAATGGATCCAATATAATTATCATGATCTTTGCGTTGTGAGCTTGTAGATCGGCTGTTTGTACTGCTTTAGTATGTGACACTGTCACACGGTATGACCAAGTAAAGAAATGTCTTTACGACCAAAAAAAAATTATATATATATATATATATATATATATATATATATATATATATATATATATATATATATATATATATATATATATGGTGTCTGCCCGACAACCAATGATAGACCGTGTCACTACTATCACTTACCTTGAACAGCAGCCACGACTCAAACAGCAGATGAAATTAAAAAAACACTAAGAAAGAAGCAAATGACACGACGCACATCATTTGCTTTCTCTTTTAGTTTGCACAGACCTACAGCATAGATGACTGTTAACACAGTGTTAATGGGGCTACATGCTACCATAATGATACCAGACATAAATCACATAGCTCCACATCACATACATTTGTACACACAAACCACTAGTGAAGAACTAGTGCAATAGACAGGCAAGAAGAAAGAAATGTGTTTGTGAAAAGAAAGATAGACAAAAATAAAAAATCGATCAAATAACTCAGACACAAAAGTAAATAAAAACAAATAATCTTGTTATTGCTTTATTAAAGCAAAGAATAGAGAAAAAGAGGAGAGGTTACGACCACATATGACCATATGTGGTCGTAACTTCTCCTCTTTATGTGATGTGGACCGATGTGATCAAAGTTTTGGGCGCAAATGACGTGAAACAATAAATAAAATCACATTAATCCACATCACAGAAAGGCACATGGTCCTATGTGATGTGGACCGACGTGATGAAGCTTTACCCACAAATGACGCGATGCAAATGACGTGAAACGATAGACGACGCAAATTACCACATACATGGTATGGTAGCATGTAGCATGTAGCCCCCTTAACAAGCAGCAGCTGCAATCAAAAGGTTCCTACCTTCCTGCCATCTTCACTTACGGACGTCTACTTCTTGTCATCTTCGTGTTCTGTAAAGACACAAAAAAGAAAACAAAAACGTTGAGTTGAGCAGGCCTTACAGGGTGACATTTTGGAAGCCAAGATGGTCTGTAGAGCCATAAGCTGGTCACTGACAGGGCTGTGTCACCATTATGGCATTTTACTTGAGTAATTGTCACAAATAATTGTGATTAAGGATTTAATTGTATTGTACATGAACATTGAACATGTTTGAAAATAAATCAACATTTTTGTAACTAGAAGAGTGGGCACCCGGGAAAAGTGGGCACTTCAATGTGTAATTGGCCATTTCTATTCCTCAAAGTAAGTAATTAAGTAACTTAAAGGAGTAGTTCACCCACAAAATGACTTATTTTCTATCAATTGCACACGCCATGAAGCCTTAATTCATGGATTTGTTTTTGTCGCATTCCTATGCCAATAATTAGATTCCCGTCTCCTACCGGCTATTGTATCCGGTAGGAGACACAAAGTAAATTATTTGTGTCTCCTACCGGAAATACACCCGGTCATCAAATGATTGGCTTAGTAATGAGACAAAAACTAAATCATGAATTCAAGGCTTCATGGGGTGTGCAATTTATAGAAAATAAGTGATTTTTTGGGTGAACTACTCCTTTAAGTACATGCTTTGAAGATGCTTGACTGGCCTACAGCCACTGTGGGCATAAAACAATACGTTTTAGGTCTGATAATGATGTACCCACCCGTACATGTTCACATCATGTATACTTTACATTACTTAAAAAGGGATAGTTCACCCAAAAACATACTTTTTTTTCGATTAGTCACCCCACGGAGCCTTGAATTATGGACCGGTAGGCACAAAGGAGACTCTTTGTGTCTCCTACCGGAACCGCTTCCGGTCATCAAATTATTGGTTTAGGAATGAGACAAAAACAAAAACATATTCATGAATTCATGTCTCCATGGGGTGACTAATCCATAGGAAAAAGTGTTTTAAACCGTTGGTTCTCAAAGTGGGGTCCGGGGACCCCCAGGGGTACTTGAGGGGGTTCCAGGGGGTCCCCAGCTAAATGATGGACAGGAACCAAATGGACCCTTATGGGTCTGTAACTCAGAGAGTGTACAAATGGAACCAAATGGACCCTAACGGGTCCATTTGGTTCCATTTGTACACTCTCAGAGTTAAATTGACATTGGTTTTACAATGTGAATTGGGGTCCCAGAGGTATAAATGCCACTAGATGGGGGTCCGTAGCCTAATGCATGTCAAACTGGGGGGTCCTTGAAATGAAAATGGTTGAGAATCACTGCTAGAGAGCCGTAAAAACCTTCTCTTATTGGGGTCCCTGGCTTATCTTTTCAAATGGGGGTCCGCGGGGTAATAAGTGTCAATTAGGGGGTCCTTGACATGAAAAAGTTTGAGAACCACTGTTTTAAACTATCCCTTTAAGACAGGGGTCTTCAACGTTTTCAGGCCAAGGTCCCCCTAGCTGAGAGAGAGATGAAGCAGGGACCCCCTCTATATTGTATAAAATTGTGTTTGGGATAAACCTTTGCTGCTCTTTTTTCCCTCTACACCTATAACTCTTTGCTAAAAAATAGCCGATCTACAAGCTCACTACGCCTTGCAGCGCGAGGCGTTGTGAGCTTGTAGATCTGCTATTTTTGGCTTAAGTTCTCCTCAGCAAAGGGATGCTAGGGTTCAAGTGGTTAATGTAAAAAAAGATTTGGCGGACCCCCTGTAGTAACTCTGGGTCCCGGACCCCCTGTTGAAGACCCCTGCTTTAAGAACATTTTGCAAATTCTTCATTTGCTTTACATTTTGGGAGAAACATTGCCAATTTAGCAAAGAGGTGCCGTCTATTCCTGTATCAAACACCATGTTCAAGTAAAGTCTACAATGCTTATCATTTCATCAAGTTTCAGAAACAACTAAAGACAGTGGCTCTCAAATGTTTTCATATCAAGGACCCCCACATGAATATTCATTTGGCCAAGGATTGGACCTCTTCCTTACTTCCTTCACATGTGTTACCAATGATACTAATGAAGGCTCTGTTCTATTTAGTGTAGCACAGTGGTTCTCAAAGGACACCCATAACTCTGAGTGTACAAATGGAACCAAATGGACTGTAATTTGTTTCCATCTGTACACTCAAGAGTTACACACCCGTAAGGGTCCATTTGGAACAGAGCCTTCATTAGCATCATTGGTAACACCTGGGAAGGGAAATGAGGAAGAGGCCCGATTTATTTCCAATATGGCCGCTGATTCCAAAACTCCAGTTTGTGCCTCCTACCTCCAGCATGGTTGTGTGTTACAGTGAAATTGGTGACCTTCAGAAAACATGCGACCATCACGTGGACTTCACAAAAACATCACCACGTCCAAATGTAAATAACAACCGTTTGTTTAAGAACAGAGCAACTCTGTTCATGAACTAACAGCAGTGATTTACTTTGGATGTTTGACATGTGATGGACACGATGGACACATCTTTTGCCAGGTCACCAATTTCTCCATAACACTGGAGGAGGCAGAATGTTGAGGGTTGGGATTCGGCTTGAAAATAAAACCACAGACGTCTTGGTTCAGCTCTCAGCCGCTAGACCAGTGGCTCTCAAAGTGATGTCTGATACCAGTCATCAGTTACCATGAGTATAAACCCTAGGGTTTATACTAGACCGGTCACAATTATTACGCAATAGCCTAATTGCAATTATTTGAATTTGCAATTATGTTTTGCATAATCGTCATAATCATTACCATGTTAATAATGTTCATATATTTTCAAACATTTTGTGGAAATAGCAGATCTACCAGCTCAAAACGTGTTGCGATGCGACACGTTCTGAGCTTGTAGATTGGCTATTTCCACTCTGCTAATCCCACTATGAATGTATTTGTTGTAATTAAATGATGTATATTATGTGTCATATCTACCTTGTGCAACTTTTGTTTACGAAGCCCTAAAAGCCAAAAATAAATTACATTTGTATTCATAATGTTCCCATGCTCAACGTCAAACACAATTAAATCTTTGATCGCAATCAATCATGTGACAATGAATCGTCAACTTCCATTTTGTAATGGTGACACAGCCCTAGTTTATAATGGCCAGCAGTAGTGGAAGAAAATACTGATTTGTTTTTACTTAAGTAAAAGTATCACTACTGCAATGTAGAAATACTCTGTTACAAGTTAAAGTCCAGAATTCAAAATTCACTTGAGTAAAAGTACAAAGGTACAGGTATCAAAATGTACTTGAAGTACCAAAAATAAAAAGTACTCATTATGTAGAATACCCGTTTCAAAAGTTTTCAAAATATATTAAAATCTTTTAAAAATAGCCGATCTACAAGCTCACAATGCGTCGCATCGCATTGTGAGCTTGTAGATCGGCTAATTTCCGATGGCCAAAATGTATATAGGGCTGAAGTGGTTAATAATTGTTTTTCTTAATTATAGTAAAAATCTACAAAGTAACTAAAATAAAGTTTTCAAATAAATGTAGTGAAGTAATAAGTACAATATTTGGATCCGAGATGTAGTGGAGTAAAAGTAAAAGTATTGAAATTTGGAAATACTCAAGGAAAGTACAAATCCCTTGAAATTGCACTTAATACAGTACTCAAGTAAATGCACCTAGTTACTTTCCACCACTGCTGGCCAGGTGTGATCCAGGTACGTACCGTGTGGGGCCTCCCGCCGCGTGGTTGAAGATAGCTGGTATTAATAGAGCCGCGTAGGTTGTATGGCACCACGTCCCGAGCACCGTACGCCTTGTATCTCAAACGGAGAACGTTCGTTGGCACCGTTATACGTTTCAGCTCTCAGGGCCTCGTTGTTGCGTCGACGCCATCGAGGTTCCATCTTCAAGCCCCTTGTCCTGAGTTACAGACACTCTATTACCAGCTATCTCCTGATGACTCCATCCATCCTTTGAACCTTCCCTGAAGCATTCATACAGTGAGTCAAACGCTGAGTCATAGCTAGGAGCCATGACTCAGCGTTTTTAACTCACTGTATGAAGTAGATTTAGTCCACTCTGCAGAAGGTCACATGATTAACCTGCAAGACACAGATATATACCAACATTAAATGTAATATATTGTATAATAATAATAATAATAATAGAAAATACAGTTTTTAAGTAGGCTATAGTGCAGGGGTGATACAACTTTGATGGTGTATAGGGCCACTATATTTCCACACTCACTCCAGAGGGACACATTGCATATTATTGTTACTGTCGGGCCGACGCCTCTTATCTCCATATTTTTACTTTTTTTGTAAATTAAATTCGTCATTCTAGTATGTCACACAAAAGTAGCAAAAAATAGCTGATCTACAAGCTCAAAGCGTGTCGCATCGCGACGCGTTTTGAGCTTGTAGATCAGCTATTTTGGAATTGGAATCCTGACAGTTTTTTTTTTAATTTAATTTCAAACGGATTTGCTTATAATTAAGTTAACTTTATGAACTTAAATACAAATACATTGGATATAAAGTAATTGAACTAATAATATAGACTGGAGTAATTAAAGCGGGTCATGATTGCATGTTTGGAATTGGAACAGCTGAAATCAATAACATATATCACTATTAACCTGCGGGCCGCATTAAGTTAAGGTGAGGGCCGCGTGTGGCCCCCGGGCCGCCAGTTGCCCATGTATGCTATAGTGTTAACCCTTTAAGACCGGGAACGCGTCAGTGTAAACACTTTAACCATTATCTTACACTTTGGCTATTCAAAAATAGCAGATCTACAAGCTCACCGAGTGCGGCGCTATGAGCCTGCATATCTGCTATTTTTTGAAAAATTGTGAAAATTTCTGAATTTCTTTTACTCAAATTTTTGCTTCTGGGGGGTCCCTGGAACAAATATACATATCATTTTGGGTGGTCCTTGTCCTTGACATGAAAAAGTTTGATTATAGCAACATAAGTTTTTTTCAAAAAACGAATGATTTAGAACATTGGTTCTCAAAGTGGGGTCCGGGGACCCCCAGGGGTACTTGAGGGGGTTCCAGGGGGTCCCCAGCTAAATGATGGACAGGGACCAAATGGACCCTTATGGGTCTGTAACTCTGAGAGTGTACAAATGGAACCAAATGGACCCTAACGGGTCCATTTGGTTCCATTTGTACACTCTCAGAGTTAAATTAACATTGATTTTACAATATGAATTGGGGTCCCAGAGACATACATGCCATTAAATGGGGGTCTGTAGCCCTAATGCATGTCAAACTGGGGGTCTTTGAAATGTAAAATGGTTGAAAATCACTGCTAGAGAGCCGTAAAAATCTTCTATTATGGGGGTCCCTGGCTTATCTTTTCAAATGGGGGTCCGCGGGCTAATAAATGTCTATTTGGGGGTCCTTGGCACGAAAAAGTTTGAGAACCACTGATTTAGAAGACATTTGTAGAATCCCCCCAGAAGCAAATATTAGTGTTAAAAATGTTCGCTTTAAAAAAACATATTGAAAAATGTGGACACATTTTCAAGTAGTACCATCAACAGTAGCAGATCTACAAGCTTGAAACGTGGCACAAAGCAACACGTTTTGAGCTTGTAGATCTGCTACTTTTGCCATTTTTTAAATCCTGAAAAGTAACAGTTTGGGACATTCTATGGTTTCCTCCCGATAGACCAATTAATTGTTTACTAACATTGAGACTGGATGCGCAGGTGATTGTTTCACGCAATCAATTTCCAACCTGTTGTTTCGGGGTGCGCTAGTTTCAGCACACCCCAACCCCCTCTTGTGTGTTGGCTAGTGTGGCACGTCCTGGCGAGACCTGATAGAATGGGTTTCATTTAGCGCATACTGGTTGCACGCATACTGGTTCTTATCAGTGTGACGTCGTCTGTTAAGGGGTCTATAGAGACGATATTATAGTTTCATCTTAGCCTTAGATCAAGACTCAGATTTCTTATCGATTTTGATATCGATATTTAGTTTAGATTACTTATTATCCTGCCTGAGTGTTATTTATCTTATGTTACAATTTAGCTCAGTTTAATCTCTATCCATAGGCTTTTACATTTGTTTTGTTCTAGATATTTCATGAAAAGTATGAAATGTGAAAAGTGCTGTACAAATAAAATGACATTATCATCATTATCCTATCTTTGACATTCTTAACACTCTCCAAAAATAGTGTTTGTTAGTTGGTTCCATGTTGTCTCAAACATCTTGATAAATGTATGTTACTCTAAATATAACGTGTTTATCCCAAAGCCACAGATGTTATCCCACCATACAGACCCTTTATGTTCGGTAATATTCCGCATTATTCGATAAATAAATGTTTCAATCTGGTCTGTCTGAACATCACTGTATATATATCATTCAATGGGTGTAAGTGGCGCTGTTGCAGGTGAACACCGGTATTACACCCCATGTAATCCAGGAAATACAATGACGTTCATCCACAGAGGGGATTAAAACACTTCTTTATTAATCTATACTGAACATTAACTGAACACCAACACCCCGTATGTACGGATAACATCTGTGGCTTTAAGATAATCACTTTATATTTACAATGCATACATAAGTATAGACGCACGAGCCTTAAACACAGAACCACAAACTATTTGGTAAAGTGGCTGTTGCAGCAGGTAAATGTCCATGTAAATGTGGAACTAGAACGGCGTTCAGACGCACACGGGACTGACGCGTCTTTATTAAACTCTACGTAATATTACGGAACACAACCGACCCGTATGGACGGGTAACACCCGTGTCTTTGTGTTTAAACACTTTATATGTTGGATTGGGTTCATTTATGAGGATTTATGATCCGTTTAAAACTACCAACAAACATCAGACTCGATCACCATAAATAATACAATCCCTGACGGGCCGTCTTGATCCAAGACTAAAGTAGATTTATAAACACACATGAACATATGGCAGGGTTAGATCTACAAACCCCCACACAGTGAGTGTTTAAACTTTAGATATAATCAAACATTACCTTCAGCAGAGCGGCGCGACGTGGTTCAAGCTAAAATGTTTGAAAGCA
The DNA here is from genome assembly GCF_963454915.1 of Gymnoscopelus microlampas. Classification (NCBI taxonomy): domain Eukaryota; kingdom Metazoa; phylum Chordata; class Actinopteri; order Myctophiformes; family Myctophidae; genus Gymnoscopelus; species Gymnoscopelus microlampas. The sequence continues at coordinate 25,187,290 of NC_139947.1, forward strand.
GACGTAGTGCGCCTGCGTCATTTTTACATCCATATTCACATCCGGTTTAAAGCCCCGCCTACTGGATCCGGTGCGTTGAACACGTTCAAACGAACGTCACATGGACAAACCATTTGCGTTTTCTGACCGGATCTTCATCCTGCAGAGTGAATAGATCCCCACAGACTGCTTTTTACTCATCAACACTAAATCATCTTCACCTGTGCAGAGCAGCGGTGTAAAGTAACTAAGTACATGTACTCCTGTACTTACGTACAATTTTGAGGTATTTGTACTTTATTTGAGTATTTTCAATACTTTTACTTCTACTCCACTACATCTCAGAGGCAAATATTGTACTTTTACTTCACCACAATTACTTGAAAGCTTTAGTTACTAGTTACTTTATAGATGTTTAATATGATTACAAAACATGCATTAACCACTACAGTCCTATGCATACTTAGGCTATTTGAAATCTACAAGCTCACAATGCGTTGTGAGCTTGTAGATCTGCTGTTTTCAAAGCATTTTTGAAAATACAAGCACACGATTCCCGGTGAAGCCGGTCATTTTGACATATGGCACTAAATTGGGAAAAATAAATTGTGGGAGGAGATGCGGTTCAAAATAAACTGTTATGGCCTCGGAGGATAACAATAGTCTGGTTGCCCTGTTAGGGCAACCACACTAATAATGTCAATGACATACAACACAAAATACTTTGCTTATTATGTAAATGTATTACGCTCCTCCCACTGGAGGTGGGCTTTACCCATGCTCAAGCCCCCAACCTTCCACCTGCGAGGCCTCTCCTTTTCTCTTGCGCCACCAGGCTTTTCACACTAATTAGAAACTCGAGGTAATATTTGAAGTTTAAGGCAGGTGAAAAGTTGAAAGTCTACAGCAAACACCTCTCCCCCTGACAGAATGACTGAATCTACTAGATTCACTGATGATCAGGGTTCATTATGACACAACTTTTTTGAGTTTTAGGTTATTGTTAAAAAACATCTGTTGAAAAAAAAACATGCAACAGATGGTTGGAGAGCAAACAGAGGGATGTTTAATGTTATCAAACCACATATTCGTTATTGTCATATCTTAAAGTCATTTATCAATTTCAGAAGACCAAAACTAGCAGTTTTAATCAAGAGTGTGAACCTGGCTCAGAGTTCAAACAAAATAAGAGCAATACACTTAAACACAGAATTGATTATGAATATAAAGACAAAGGCTAATTCACTCAAATATGGGGCGGCCATAGCTGAGTGGTTAGTGAGTGCACCTAGGGAGCCAGAGGCCCTGGTTGCCGCAGGTTTGATTCCAGGCCACGCCAGCATATGTGTCGATGAAATGAAATTTGTCCCTGAGCAAGACTCTTAACCCCTAATTGCTCACAGGTTCTCATTGGAAACAAGACCGCAAGGACTTTCATGAACGACCTGTTAAAAGGAATTATCCTTATCCTAATTGTTTATGAGTGAGTTAGTCTGCAAAGTGGGGTCCAGGGGACCCTCATGGTTTCTTGAGGGGGTTCTGAATGTCCCCTTACATTTCTGTAACTCCCGAGAGTGTACAAAATGGAACCAAATGGACCCCTAATGGTCCATTTGTACACTCTCAGAGATATGGGGGTCATTGAAATTAAAATGTCTTAGAAGTAAGGAGTTGGATGATGGATGCAAACCAAAATGACAAACAAACAAGCCAAAATGTGAGAGGGGAGAATGAGAGACTCCAAAAGTAATGAAGACTGCTGTCACTATGCGAGTCAGGAGGGAGTGCAGGACAGAAAGACCAAGGCAGAGTAGTTCAGATACAAGGAGTTTTCTTGTTTTTATTATGACAAAAACCAGGGGACACAAGGAGCACAAGAAGGACTAGGAGGGCACTTGCAAGTTTCATTTGTAAAAGCACAAGAAGAAAGCCTACATACACCGAATCAAGGAGACTAACTCAAACACTAAGATACTCACAGACTACAAACAAAAAACAGACTGGCAGTGAAGGGCAAAAAGAAACACATTGGGGACACAGGTGCTTATCTATGGACAATCAACACACGATTGGCTAGGGCTAAACAAGACACAGGTGAACAACATTTGCAAATGACAGGGTGAGACAAGACAGGTACTGTCATAGACATATAAAGGTAGACGCCTCCTCTGGCTCTGAGGCGTCTGTATCTCGGGCGCGCACCAGCTTCCGCCCTCAGTCGCGTGCGTCACAGAAGGGGACGTTCGGTAGGCCAATCAGAGGCCTACTGAACGCCCCCTTCTGTGACACACACGAATAGGGAAAAACTTCCTTGGACCAGGGGCGGAAGCAATACAAGGGTATTGCGATACAGGTCGCTCCAATGAACTGCAGAGGCCAATGAGGTATCTAGGTTTCTATATCTATGGGTACTGTAGCAGCAAACAGGAAACACTCAGACAATTACCAATTACTCCCGCGGACACGTCAAATTTCTCTTTTGGGCCTTGAGTACCAAGACTCAAGGCCCAAAAGAGAAATTTGATGTCTCCGCGCGAGTCCGCGGGAGTAGTTGGTTCGACTCAAGACCCAAAAGAAATTTGATGTCTCCCCGGAATCATACGAGGAAGTAAAATGTATAAGAAAGGAGAAAGCGTGGCAAAGTATTGCCGACAAATTAAATGCACAAGTCGTCCAAAAATATATACAATTTATATGCAAGTTCATAAATATATAATTCAGTTAGGCTTAAACATGAGGAATGTATAGTGAATATTGGAATTATCGCCTACTAATCTACAATGTGATAGCCTATTATATGCGCCATGCATCCAACCAATATGTCTGAGTCTGTGCTCAGGAATGTGTCAAAAACAAAAAAAATCTCCATGAATTCAAGGCTTCATGGAGTGTGTAATTGATAGAAAATAAGTAGTTGGACGCGCAATAACCCCACATTTGCAAGACCACTTTGGTAGAGGTTTGGGTTGTGTAGTTACCTTGCCATCATGATGTAACTCCAAAGGTGGACAAGAAATAAAAAATAATTTCTCCATTGACTAGAAATTGATCATTTAAAATATGCTCCTCATTGACTTACATTCAGTGAAGAGGCTCTTTTAAACCCCTAACTAATATTTGTTTATATCTATATCTATATCTATATATATCAGACATTTTTTATAATATAAAAAAAATCTGTAATATATTATCAAACATCTAACAACAATATGAACTATCTATAACAAACTAACAATAATCATTATCTGAAGATGTGCAGCTCCATCCACTCCTTGTTTAACTTAGAACTGAAAAAGGCTGTATCTCGCTTCCTAAGCACTTTTTGTTTTCTGTGAAAAAAACTCTGGCACTTTTCAGAATTAATTCTGAAATAATTCTGGCAATCCTGGCACTCTTAATATTTCTCTCATTACACAGTAAGTTCTGACATTTTCAATGTATGAGTGTTGAGCAGAATTTACCATGTGTAATGTTTAATTTTGTTGGGTGCCAATCATGCAAGTTGAAATGTTTGTTTTTGAGCTTCGCTATCATGGTCTAAATTCACATTTCAGTAAACTAATGCATTAATACTTGTCTCATACGTCATATGACAGTTTGAGAGATTTCGTGTTAAAATTAATATCAAGAAATGTACAAGCGTTTTTTGTAATTCACATGTATATACAGTTAGTTATGGCTTGTGACAAAAAAACTGCAGGATATTTTGTGGAGAACTTTTAACCCAATGTCCACAAGGGTATTGTCCATGCAACATACCACATACCATTTATTTAGCTACTAAGCTTTTGGCATGTGATTTTGGATGGGGCCATAGCCATCATGAAATGCAATGAATGTTTGTGTTAACATAATGAATAGGATTACTTGAAATTATAGTTATTGATTTGATATTATGGAACAATATAGCCTTCATCAGTCTCATGCAAGATGAAAGGAAAAGACCAGTTAAAAAAAAAAAAAAAGAGTACTTTATTTAGTGCTGTTTCACTCAGCCAACATGATAGTAAAGGTGTGAATATTTGCTACCATCAGTTTAACCAATCTGCCAGCTTGAGAAACATGCACTGATGTAACTCTAGCCATTATCAACCACCAATCATTACTTTGCATACACACTGTATAAACAACTTAAAACTTTGAAAAGCAGTTGCTCCAGCTATATGTCAATACTGATGTATCGATCAGACAGCATTGTTGGTCTCATGGTAACAACTGTTAACAGACAAAATGTGAAACACCTCAGGACTTTACCTTTGGATTGCTTATTAACAAACCCACAAAGTAGGAATATGGAAATGTCACAAAAAGTGGAAAATGCACACAAAAACGTCAGCAGTGAAATTACTTCATTTCTTAACTTACATAACAAGTCTGCCCTGGCAGAGAACCTATGGTGCGCTAGTCCTGCATGTACAGAAACTATTGTTACACAATTGAGAAGCCATGGATGACAAACGATGTGGGATAATGTAGTTAATGCATAATATGGCTCATCACTAGAATGTGACAGCCGTGTAATTTTCCATTGTGAGCCATGTGGAACTGGTTTATCCTGCTATAGTAGCTCACCGTCAGGTGTGTAGTTCTGCCTTGAATGGTTGTGAAAGGGTCACATCTGTGGAATTCTTAAGATACTGTAGTCTAAAGTGAAAGTCGATGTCCTAAACAATTTGTGGACAAAATGAATCAATTGGATAATTAAAGACTCACTGAAGCGGCAGTGCTCAAATTAGCCACTGATACAAAGCTAAAGCTCACACATTCTTATCATGAACAACCTTAAGACTACATTGCCGAGCAGTGTACTCAGCGTGCAAGCATTCTAAAATGTCAAGGGCAACCATTCATTTAGACATTTTACAAAATTGGACACAAGTTAATAAGTGCAGCGTAATTCATTGTCAAATAGCAGAAAATGTACAACAGAACACCCACATGCTAATGAAAAGAAAACAGTGGGCTAAATAATGTACACCCACCCTCTCCAAATCCCTGTTAATAGTTCACCGCCTTTTTCTTCCTTTTAGTTTTGGTTCCCACGTGTGCGGTATGTGGGACACAAGCATAGCATAACGACACGTTTGAGTGACACCAGTATAAAAGCAGTGCAAGGGCTAATCAAACAATCCAAGCATTGCCACCATCCTCACCAATAGTTCTAAAGCAAGCAAACTGCACACCAATCAATATAAATACAAAAAGTGTTATTCCAGGAAGTCTTTAGCAGTTGGCTAACTCAATCCACCTACAAAATAAGCTTTGGGTAAAGCATGCAAGCAGGATCATTCCAGCATCGAGCAGTCCAATTAAAAAAGTGAGAAACCAGCCTCATAAAAAGAGCTCCATTGTTGTTCGTCTAAAATGCTGTGTATTACAATAACAGTAATATCTACACACTACCTGAAATTCGTCGTATTGTGCATATAAACCTACTATTAAAAAGGAGAGAACAAAGACACTACAACAACACCTGCGTAGTTCAGGCTACATTCCATTCAACCAAACAGCATTTTGGAATTATTGTGGCATCACATCTAAGTCATTCTCTGCAGATCTCAGTTTACATTCATTTCTAATGACAGCATTTGTGATATTATGGCCCTGTGGTTACAGAATTAAGAAGTTGAGGATCTCCAACTGAAAATTAAGGACATTACTTTCAACAATATTTTGGACAAACACATTGCAGATGGTTTCTCAAAAGCTGCCCTTGCCTTTGAAAAACAGAGAGATAACGACCTTGCCCTCAGGAAATGAAGAGTTAGCTTGGGGTCAACAGAGTGCATTGACCCTGAGTGTATTAAATTCTTGCTTTCTTATTTTCCCCCTTGGTAACATCAATACCATGCATAGAATTACCAGGCTTTTACAGCACAAAATGTTAACGAGTTGCTGGTGAAGAAAATAAAATGCAGTTAGAAAACAGCAGTTCATGGTTCGCGGTCAAGCGTACAATATTTGTATTATTAGGTCTGAATCACCAGCTGTTTTTTTTTCTCAAACAAACCTGATTCAGACTCCTGATTCAGAGCAGACTAATGCTTATGGACAGTTAGGGAGTTATGGCTGAGCGCAAATGCAATAAATATTCCAAATATAAATCATAATGAATAATTTCTGCGGGGTAGAAAAAGGCTGTGGGCTAGACTAGCACCCTCAGATGGCACAAAAGGTGCTACAGTTAACATACAAAACAGTTGCTTATCAAATTAAACTCCTAAATCTTGATGTATCTGTATTGTCTTAACCACTTTCACCTTGGCGACCCTATTTTGGGCATGTCATTATAGGAGAAATGTCCAAAAACATTCAAAAATAGTCATAGCACGTCACAGTGTGATGCATTGAGGTTGTATATCAGCTATTCTTGAAAATCTTTGAATGGGGCTGAAGTGGTTAAAGGTCTGGCCATCTGAGAACTTGGTGGTTCCACGTTTATCATGATGACTATTGCTATACATCAGCACAGCTACAAAACTATTAAGCCATGGAAGGTACTGTATAAGACTTAGAAGACAATTACATAGATTACAAACAGAGCAAGTAGAAACATAACTTCAGTATTTGTGATTCATTCAGCTCTCATTGTCTTTGGTAAGAAGTCATCTTAATAAAACCAGGCAAACTTAGGCCAAGTTGGAAGCACTTTTCTAAAAGATACTTCAGAAGAGAGCTTGTATGAAAAACACACTTTTTTTTCTTTTGAAAAATGAATTTGGACAGAATCCCCCCCTCCCGCACCAAAAACAAAAAAAATATATATATATATATCTGAATTTCACAATACACTCCAATGTGCTGTTTTTGAATAAGGAATTCAATTCCTACATAATATGTAAAGTGAAGGACAGTCCAGAAACAAAAACAAAGATTCCTGTACTGAAAAGGAGAAAAGCCCTTGTGTAGAACAGCGTGCTATGTATCAGTTCCTTGCTGGTCCAACAGCCTGTCAGACTTCATGCTGGTTTATGGAGAAGGAAAGTGAAGGATGCTGGTACCCTTTTGTCAAAGAGAAGGATTGACTGAGGTCCGTGGGTGTGGTAAAAATAGGTACTAAGGCCCTAGTGTGACAATATTTTTTCACCCCCACCAAGTACACACACGTTTGTCCATACTGACGTGTTTTGATAGACTGGAAAATAGAAGAGGGCTTCTCCAGGTTGCATGAAATTGCATGGACTCTTGACAATGACAAGAATCCTTGTCCATTCAGCGGGCAAAAGAATTGGAGTAATTCTCCATTTTAACAAGCCAGAGAGACGGGCGACTGCTCATTTCCACCCATGCTGGGTTCAAGTTCTTTACAGAACTGAGAACTAGTCGTTAGGTTTTCTGTGGTGGTATTATTGCTTCCACGCCAGTCTGGGGGTCCAAATAAGAGAGGCGTTCATCGCTTCCCTGACTTCATGTAGGAGGGGATGGCCCCTCGTGCGGTGAGGCCTTCAAAGCGTTTGTAGGTGTAGTTGATGAACACCCAGTCCTTGTTCTTCAGGTCAGCCTCAGTTTGGTTGGATACCACTGGTGCGGCTGTAAGGGAAAACGAGATATTTGGACTTTGGCCAACTGGGACAAGATTACAGCAGAATAAGGGATGTAATTCATTAAATGGAAAACAAGCTTACATTATTGTTATACTATATTATATTATTATCTTACACTATTATATTTATTATTATTGCTACTACTTGTATCTCCCTCTCTATCTCTCCTTCTCTCTCTCTTTCCCCCCCGACACGGCCGAGGTAGATGGCCGCCCATCCTAGAGCCTGGGTCTGCCTGACGTTTCTTCCAGCTAAAGGGGAGTTTTTCGTTGCCACTGTTGCAAAAATTGCTTGCTCAGGGTGGGACAATGTCGGGTCGCTGCTCTACATGTAAAGCGTATTGAGACAACTGGTTGTGTGATTTGACACTTTAATAAAATTGAATTGAAAGCTTGCAAACCTGTTGGCTGGAGGATGTCTGAATCAGGGAATTCGTCAAAGTTAGAGGTGTCGTCGATGCTTTTGATCTCTATAGGAATGGCGGCGGGTCTCTCTCTGGAAATGTAAAACAAAGAAGAAAATTATCAAATAACTTCTGTGATTAAAAAGATTACAGAGTAACATCTCTTGAGCCAGACTGCTGAAAATGAGACGGGAGTAAAGCGGATGGTGTCCCTCCCCCCATTCCTGTTTGGTCTTTTCAATGCTAGTGCATAGTCTTTGAGATTGTGGAATAGGTGTCTCGCTCGAGAATGGAACACCAAGTGTCTTTATGGAAACATTTAAAGCCAGTGTTGTTGTGTTGCCGAGTTAGCATCGCAAACACAAACCTGACCTCCAAGACCTGACCTTCTAAGCTGCAGTTGATGAATGTGTGAAAGCATCTTATGTCACATCATCATTAACCTAGACGAGTTACACACAGTGGTGGACAAAGTACTCAACACCAGTACTTGAGTCAAAGTAAAGCTGCTCTGTCTGGAGTACTTACATTTAAAAAATATTTTAGTATTCAAAAGTACCGGTACATGCTTTTAAAAGTACTTTAGTATTTTTAATAGAACAAATTACAAACAGGCATGCAAACAGCCCCGAGGTGAAAAAGGTGACAACATGTTGTTGTTTTTTTCGGGTCAGGTGTCACACAATTGCCCTATTTGGATTCAAAACGTCTATTGTAGCTGAAAAGCTACAAGTTTGCATGTCTGTACAAAGTACATTTTATTTGTAATATCAATGCATTGCTGTATTGAAATTGAAATATTAATCAAAATAATTCAAAGATTTTCCAGAAATGTTCAAAGAATATTCATCAATAATAGTGAAAATAGCAGATCTACAAGCTGCTATTTTCAACATTTGCGTTGTGAGCTTGTAGATCTGCTATTTTCACTACCGGTATATTTGAAATAGGGCTTAAGTTGTTATTTTCACACCGGTATATTTGAAATAGGGCTTAAGTTGTAAATTCATTATGTACTTTTTCCCTTCCTAGAAATGTAGTAGAGTCAAAGAGTAAAAGTTTTGTCTTTGAAATGTAATGGAGTGCAAGTCATCCAAGTCATCAAGTGTCCAAAAATACAAACACTCAAGTAAAGTACAGATACTAATAAAATATATACTTAAGTACAGTACTATAGTAAATGTAATTGGTTACTGTCCACCGCTGTCATTAACCTAGATGAGTTACACATCAGCCACACCTGATATGGTCGTAGTCGACCCCTTCAAAGAAGGCGTTGCTCTTGATCTCTGCCACGCTGGTGGCCCCGATCCTGTGCTCCTCCTCACAGCAGAACCTAAACACAGCAGAGGGAAGATGTCACATCTCATCAGCTGACCCCAATATAAAGCCAGCAATTGAGTACATGCTTTTAAAAAGCTGCTTCTTTTTTCTTTCTTTTTTTTACTGAATTTCGGGCTGCTCCAATTAATGAATGAATTATCAGCTAATAATCAAAAGTCTAAAATAGACAACCCATTTAGTTAGACCTTAAGCCGATTTTAAAAACGGCATCTAAAACCTAACCTAAGTTTTCAGGGGAAAAAAATCCTGTTGCTATATACATAGCAACATCTAAAATGACACCGGCTTTCCCGGTTTTAAAAAGGTATAACAACGTATAGGCTTTCCCGGTCTTAATGGGTTAAGCCAAAGAATGTATGTATGCTTTGTCGCAGGATGGTGTTGTGCGCCGAAAATAGCAGACCTACAAGCTCACAACACATTAAATCCATGGCACGTGGTGACCTTCTAGGTCGGCTACTTTTCGACGTGCGACATCGTTATGCGACTAAGTATGAATCGAGCTTAATGGAACAGTTGATCAGATGAGGTCTCACGACTTCATCCCTCTAATTCCCCACACAGAGAATCCCAAAACATTGGAAATTGTATTATTCCGATAAATGTAATGAATTGCTTGACTGGCTGTTGGACTCTGCTCTCAGAGTGTAATGGAGGGGTGCATCTAGAACTAATAATAGAGCAGGTTGGTGCCTTGCATGGTTTCCTCTGCCATCGGTGGGTGAATGTATGTGCATTACGTGAAGCACTTGGGATAAAGAAGGCGCTTATATAAATGCACCATTTACCATCTATGATCAAATCCTACCTGAGGATGAGGTCCTTGGCCTTCTCCGAGATGGGCACCTCAGGAGGAAATGTCAGGGTTTCCCTCCAGTTCATCACCTTCCTGTAGGTCTCCTGGGGAGTCTCTGAGCAGAATGGAGGGTAGCCTGGAATGCGGCACAGCAGTATTATAGTTCACTACAACTAACCAATAATAATACAAATAAAAACCAATGACAATTTAGGCATTTAGCAGACGCTCTTTATCCAGAGCGACTTACAGGAAGCAAGGTACACATAAATCAAATGCATAGACAGTGTAGCCTCAGTAATCTAGAATCATAGGTAAACCAAGAAACTAGAATCATAGGTAAACCAAGAACCTAGCATCAGTCTCAACAGTCAGAGAGCTTCACGTGGCCCTGCAAAAACACCAAAGATCAGGTAAACCAGTGGTTCTCAAAGTGCATTGTGTGCTTGTAGATCTGCTATTTTCAAAGGAATCTTTAAAGATTTTGAACAATTTTGAACAACACAAATCTTGTTGAGACAATATAGAAAAGTAATCAGTGATGTGAATCCTGATAATGACAACTTTTCACATAATAACCGCCTGCTTTCTGCCGAGCAGCCCGAAAGAAACCAATGACAATTTAGGCATTTAGCAGACGCTCTTTATCCAGAGCGAGTACAGTAAGCAAGGTAAACACATAAATCAAATGCATAGACAGTGTAGTGCCTCAGTAATCTAGAATCATAGGTAAACCAAGAAACTAGAATCATAGGTAAACCAAGAACCTAGCATCAGTCTCAACAGTATAATATCAAAACATAAATAATCTGTTAATTGAAATTATATTATACAAACTATAGGATGCCAGGTCAACAAATGAGCCTGGCATCTATCTAGATAACAGGCTAATGACATTTTAACCTTTGCATAAGACTGCCTTGCCGTCAAGGCTAGCTCAAGTGCTACGATCAAAACTATAATAACCTTGGAATGCAGCACACAACTAAACAGAAAATAAAAGCTGAATAGATCTCAAAATCAGCTGCTGTCAAATGTCATCATTGTCCAGGTCTGGATATTGTCAAGATCTAATCATTTTCCATGACAAGCCATTCATTTCCTCATTTTTAAATGGGTGTCTACGAGGGATGAAGCTATTGCTGTCAAAGTTTCCAGAGGGTGTGGGGAGTGAGAGAGATGACTCATTTCCATGGTGTTTCTTACCTATCAGCATCTCATACATGATGACGCCCAGGCTCCACCAGTCACACAGCTTGTTGTACCCGTTTTGCATAAAGACCTCTGGGGCGATGTAGTCAGGTGTTCCCACAGTGGAGAAGGCCTGACGGAGAGGCAGAAGAGAAGAGGTATGATGAAAGAGCATAACAGAGTGTGACGTAAGGACATTAACAGCAAAATGGCACAGTATGATATACTTTAAGAAACGTTCTTGAAAATAACACAAATAGCCCATCTACAAAAATGTTGGAAAATGTTCACCTTTAATTGAAACAAAGTGTTTAAGCAGTACTAATGAATTTCAAATGTGTGGAACTATCAGCACATTTTCAGACTTGAGACCCACCAGCTGTCTCCTGTTTCTCTTCCATGTCTCTGCTTTCCTCTTCGAGTTCATGTTCTGCATTGCTGTGAATAGAAATACTCATTTGTAATGCTCCTAACTCACTACATTCATTTTGTTTAATCTAGATACATGCATTACACAATTATATGTAAAAAAAAAAAAAGCAATATTTGTATGAAGCAACTAACTGCCATGTCTACATTTAACATACAATAATATTCAACATTAATCACACAACATGGCAATAATTTGAAATGACACACCACAAGGTGTCATGAATCTATAGAAGTGGTTAGTATTTGAGATTATATTAAAATTTCAGAATCACACAGTGTGTTCTAGAACAGTGGTTCTAAAAGTGTTGTCTTCCAGGGGATCCCCAGCAAAATGAATTACTATAGCTTCAAAATTCCCTTTATCAGATTTTTTTTCAACATGTCACAAATAATGTGACGCCTCTGGAAAAAGAAACAAAGCCGTTTTCACAAAATATTTTCAGATGGGGGTCTGTGGACAAATACATATTAATTTGGGGGTCCTTGAAATGAAAAAGTTTGACAACCACTGTTCTAGAAAGAGTTAGTGTAAAGAGTAATGAGTAATGATTGGAACGTTGTTGCCTGACTTTGCTTACTGAGGTCACTGGGGAGGCTGTGGTTGAGGTTCTTGTAGAACTCTGTGCGGTGAGCCCTCTTCAGACCGGTGCACAGGCCAAAGTCAGAGAGTTTCACGTGGCCCTGGAAAAACACCAAAGATCAGGTAAACCAGTGGCTCTCAAAGTGCATTGTGTGCTTGTAGATCTGCTATTTTCAAAGGAATCTTTAAAGATTTTGAACACCACAAATCTTGTTGAGACAATATAGAAAAGTAATCAGTGATTACCTGTGATAATCCTGATAATGACAACTTTTCACATAATAACCGCCTGCTTTCTGCCGAGCAGCCCGAAAAGGCTGCTGGTGATAACAGTCGCTCACAATAAAACGAGTGTGCAGAGTGCGGACGCATATCTGGTGAGTTCGGTCTAACGGTTTTATTGATGCGTCACAAGCGTTTGACCGCATTAATCATGAGAAATTATTTTTGAAATTGTCGCTATCAGGGGTTCCTAGTTTTCTAGTCAGAATCCTGGTCTTCTGGTATGCTCACCAGACGATGCGAGTAAAATAGGGGAGGTCAACCTCTGCTCCCTTTCGTGTGAACAATGGCAGGGGGGGATTGTCTCCTTTTCTCTTTAATGTTTATATGGATGATTTATCTTTGATTTTAAACGCATGTGATACAGGGTGTAGGGTTGGCAATTCACTAATTGATCACCTTATGTATGCGGATGACTTGGTCATCTTTAGTCCATATAGTGCTTCAACTTCAACAGCTTCTGAGTACATGCTCACAGTATGGTGTTGATTTTGATATAAAGTACAATGCTAAAAAGAGTAAGATGATGATTGCCGAAGCAGAGAAGACAGACAGTCAACCTTTCCTGACTTCTATCTCTCCGGCACTGCCCTTAGTGTCCGCTGTGAGATTAAATATTTTTTATAATATCAAATGACCTCTCTGATGACAAGGACATATGTAGACAGCGTCAGAAGCTGTATGCTCAAGGTAACATGCTGTGTCGCAAATTTAGCATGGGCTCAGTACTGGTGAAGATTTCACTCTTTAAATCTTTTTGTACACGTCTGTATACTGCCCACCTGTGGTGTCGCTACAAGCAAGGCAGCATCAGATGACTCACAGTGGCTTATAATGACTGTATGCAGCTGCTGCTGAGAGCTCCAAGAAGCTCCAGTGCAAGCCAGATGTTTGTTAGTGTTGGGGTGCCCACCTGCTCTGCTGTGCTACGCAATCTTATGTATAGATTTATGTGTAGGGCATCTGAGTCAGTAAATGACATCATTGCTGTCATAATTAACCCCTTAGGTAGTTCTGTCAGGTTCTCCTCTAGACTGTGGAACCATTGGCACACTTTTGTTTGTATGTTCGAAACTGAAAATGGTGGAAGTCTTTTTATTGTATTTCTTTTTCTTTTATTGTTATGTTCTTATTGTTATATGGATCCCCCTTGGTCTGAAATAAAGATTGAATTGATAACAGGAGAGCACACACACAGAGGTTCACATCATCTCCCACAGATCCCCTCCCTGCTGAACAGGCGCTCTGACCAACCAGTAGGGGCTGCTAGTGCAGCAAGGACGCAATCACCTGCCAGATTCCCACCCACAAACACTGGCAATTGCTCATTGGAGCTCCCAGCTAAGCTGGAGACAACAGTGCCGGGAACTGAACATTGGCCTCTGTGGCGGTGAACACAAGTGGTTCTTAACACATTACCTACTATCCACGGTTCTACTCGTGAATCAAAATGTACCCCTTTACCTGCCACGGGCTCATTCACGGTTTAAACCGTGAATGTGTTTTTTCATTGATTTACTGTATATTACACTGTTGCGCAGCCTGTGCGTTAATATTGGACCTGTAGATGAAGGGGTTAACCGAAAAAACACGTGATCAGTCAGCTGATCACAAACAGCTGTTTGCCCAAATGTGACAAAATGGAGACGGTAGTGCAGCATCGGCCATTGCGCCCAAACATTTGAGAGAGACAGAGAGTGACGGTGATCGGAGTGAAAAGAGTGGGGGTTGGTAACAGCAATAGAGTTAAAATTATTTTTGAGACAGGTCAGTCAGTGTGTGAGACAGTTTGTGAGTCAGTTAGTGATTGAGAGAGAGTGTGTGTGTGTGTGTGTGTGTGTGTGTGTGTGTGTGTGTGTGTGTGTGTGTGTGTGTGTGTGTGTGTGTGTGTGTGTGTGAGAGAGTGTGTGTTAGAAAGTGTGAGCGTTTGAGTGTCTTTAGTTTAGTTTTAGTTTTTTAGTTTTTAGTTTTATTTCAGTCGAGAGAAGAGAGGAGAAGAGAGGATCAGAGAGGAGAGGAGAGGAGAGGAGATCATTTGGTGTAGTGTGGTCGGAGAGAGAGGAGAAAAGCTTGTAGTTATCGGGGAGAAGAGGAGAGATCATTTGGTGTGGTCGGAGAGCGGAGCAGAGAGGAGAGGAGAGGTCAGTTATAGTGATCGGGAGAGGAGAAGAAAAGAAAAGAGGAGATCAGATATAGCGTAGTATAAGATAATACTGTCTCTCTCTGTGATAATATGAGGGCAAAAAAAACTCAAACAGGGGCGCCAAACAAGTGACCGGTTCGCTACGCCAGCAGACACTGTTGGAGTCGTTGATGACTCGGGCTACTGGGGCACAACCAGCGCCGCTTGTGGACGATAAGAAGCGGTTACGCCAGTTACTGGGATTGGGCCCATCTACTCCGGTGGACGGGGAGGACGAGCAACAGTTAGTGGGGGCGACCTCTACTACGCCCGCAACGGGCCCATCTACTCCGGTGGACGGGGAGGACGAGCAACAGTTAGTGGGGGCGACCTCTACTACGGCCGCAGCGGGCCCATCTACTGCCGCGGTACCGACCGATGGTGTTCGTCGGAGCGGCAGGACCCGTCCGGAGCCCGGAGCTCACTTCAGCAGTGGTAAGATTATTTTTTATTGTGTTTTATTGTGTGTGTTTGGTGGACTAGACACGAGAAGTTGTTGCCAGGTCTGCTTATAAGTTATAAGAGACACACACACACACACACACACACACACACACACACACACACACACACACACACACACACAGAGTAGCATGGGGACACCGTCTCTGATTATGATGTTAGCCTATATATTTACTGTGCTGGTGAGTGATGCCTCATAAAAATAGCAGATCCACAAGCTTGTGAGCTTGTAGATGGCTGCTATTTTTATTCTTTTTTTTTGTAGGGGGATGCAGGTGCACAAAGCACTCTCCTCTGACCTTGTCTATAAAAATAGCAGATCTACAAGCTCGTTGTGAGTTTGTAGATCTGCTATTTTTATGGGGGAGTAGGCAGGTGTGCTTTATTGTAAGTCACTCTGTCTGGATAAGAGTGTTTGCTAAATACCTAAATTGATTTGATCTTCATAATATTTACCAAGTATTTGATATTTCATTTCAGACTATGTGGAGGATGGCCGGACAACCCTGGCCAGACCATCTAGCAGAGGTAAGAACTTTTTCTGTATGACACTTGTACACAGGAATACAAAATTGCTAAAACCCCACAGGACAATGGTACATGTAGCCTATATATTTACCATGCATGTGTGTGGTGCCATAAAAAATGTCCAGTTCATGTCAACAAACCTTTTCAAAATCCTCTTTGATCTGAATTGGACTGACAGTAGATTCACACACAACACTGTAGCATGGGGACACAGTCTGATTATGAAGGATGATAATGTAGCCTATATATTTACTATGTTCTATTGTGTGATGCCTTATACAATTGCTAAAACCCCACAAAACAATGGTACATGTAGGCTATATATTTATCATGCATGTGTGTGGTGCCATAACAAATAGCAGATCTACAAGCTCGTTGTGAGTTTGTAGATCTGCTCTTTTTATTCTTTTTTTTGGAGGGGGATGCATGTGCACACAGCCCCCCTGTGTGTTGATCTGAATTGGACTGACTATAGATTCACACACAACACTGTAGCACCACCAACACACTCTGTCTGATTATGAATGATGATAATGTAGGCTATATATTTACTATGTTCTATTGTCGGATGCCTTATAAAAATAGCAGATCTACAAGCTCTTTGTGAGTTTGTAGATCTGCTATTTTTAGTCGCTCTGTCTGGATACGAGTGTTTGCTAAAAGTCTAAATTGGTATTTTGTGTATGTATATTTACAGCTATCCGACAGCCCTGCCGACTTTCTACAGCTACTCCTGCCTGATGTTCTGCTCCAGGAGATATGCAACCAAACCAACTCATATGCTAAGCAGAGACTTTCAGAGAAGCCACATGCCAGAGGAAAGCGTTGGACAGCATTGACCGTTGTAGAGCTGAAGCGTTTCCTGGGGCTGCTGTTTCTGTCTGGGCTTGTTTCCAAACCTGAGCTTTCACACTACTGGTCAACCGATGAGAACCTAGTAACACCATTCTTCGGCAGGACCATGAGCAGGAACCGCTTCCAGTTGATTTGGAGCAATCTTCACTTCAATGACACTCCTTCTAAAGACCCGATAAGTATGGCATCAAATCTTATATGCTCTGTGACTCAACGACCGGCTATCTTCACAACATGAAGCCAGACTGTGGCATCAAGTGTTCCATCCCGGATACCGTCACCTACCTGCTAGGAGGCCTTGCAGGTGAAGGATACCGATTGTGGATGGACAACCTCTACAATAGCAATCTCTACAATATAACCCTGTAACAATTGAGCACACACACACACACACACCCCCCCCCACACACACACACACACACTCTCTCTCTTTATTACTTTGAAAAGAAAGACTTTGAGCTGTGTTGCACTTGATATGCCATGTGATAAAATGTGTTCAAAAGCAGTTTTTTTTTTAAATAAAGTATTGTTTACATGACTGATGTCAATGAAGGCGAAAAATAAACGTCAAAGACTTGAAATCATTTTTTATGTCTAAACGTGTTTCTTTCACTAAAACTCTGAATCCAAGAGAAAGCTGTATGCAACTACCTCTAGCTAAAAAACAGAACATGCTATAAACTTACTTTTTTCCCAGATGAAAGAAGAGATTCTAAGCTTTATTTTGAGATATTCCATGTGTTCATAGTCCTAGCACAAAACATTCTGTGTGTCCCCAAAGATTTTTATGACTCTAAACGTGTTTATTTTACTAAATCGCTTATATCTCTGAATCTAAAGCAGTTTTTTTTTATTTTTTATTTTTATAAAGTATTGTTTACATGACTGATGTCAATGAAGGCGAAAAATAAACGTCAAAGACTTGAAATCATTTTTTATGTCTAAACGTGTTTCTTTCACTAAAACTCTGAATCCAAGAACAAAGGACAGTTTTTGGTGAAAACAAGCTGTATTCAACTACCTCTAGCTAAAAAACAGAACATGCTATAAACTCACTTTTTTTCCCAGATGAAAGAAGAGATTCTAAGCTTTATTTTGAGATATTCCATGTGTTCATAGTCCTAGCACAAAATGTTCTGTGTGTCCTCAAAGATTTTTATGACTCTAAACGTGTTTATTTTACTAAATCGCTTATATCTCTGAATCTAAGACAAAAATGACATTTTTTGGTGAAAGCAAGCTGTATTCAACTACCTCTAGCTAAAGAACAGAACATGCTAGAAACTCACTTTTTCTTTCAGATGAAAGAAGAGATTCTAAGCTTTATTTTGAGATATTCTATGTGTTCATAGTCATAGCACAAAATGTCCTGTGTGTCCTCAAATATTAGTCAGAATGGTCAAAATCCCTGGCACTGAGGGAACCTTTTCTGAAAAACCCCTCTGGCAGGGAATGTGTTAAAGGGGGTTCAAGGGGGTCCTCAGCAAAATGTGTTAATACAGCATTAAAAAAATTTGTAACCTAATTTTATGCTACAGCTATTCAAAAATAGCCGATCTATAAGGTCACAACACGTCTCATACTGTATATCTGCAATTTTTTAAGACATTTTAATAATACTGAAATAAAAATCTATTTCAGATGGGGGTCCGTGGCTTAATACATATCAATTGGTGTGTCCTTGACATGACAATGTTTGAGAACCATTGGGATACACCATCCAGATGTTCTTTGTATCTCATTCTTACCCTGGAGTCCAGGAGCAGGTTGTCAGGCTTGATGTCCCGGTGGATGAAGCCCAGCTGGTGGATGGAGTCTATGGCCAGCACTGTCTCTGCTATGTAGAACTGGGTGGCCTCTTCTGTCAGAGTGTCCTTCTTCATCAGCAGGGTCATCATGTCACCTACAGCAGGTCAGGACACAACCGTCTGTCACATTCTGAATGACATTCTAAAGATAGATATCTGATAATATGAACGACTTAAACTGTATATATTAAACCGTATATATTTCGTTTGACTTACTAGGCCACCTACCTTTGTCCCTCGACAGCAGTGGTAACCAACCTTTTCAAGCCCATGAGCACTTTATATTCCATTGTGTAAGCAGAGATCTACCACTACAATATGTTCCAAAAACCCACGATGAGTAAGACATCATATTTACTTTAGCAATTTCTGACAGGCTCAATCAAGCGTCCGTCGCCTCCTCTCCTAATACACAAACCTGTGTGTGATCGACTGTGACAGCTTTGAAGAGCAACATGTCGATCGTGATCGACCGGTTGGTTACCACTGCTCTATAGTATACCAAATCTCTTCTGATTAACAAGCTCACAATGCTTCACAACGTGCAGTGATGGACAAAGTACTTGTGCACGAGGTGTGACACTGGCACTCAAGCAAGCATTATTATCCTTTAGAGACAGACATGGTGACTGTATGGAATCCAAATGACTGAAATCAGTTGTGGCAACTGAGAACTTTAATCCAACGTTACCTCCTGGCAGGAACTCCATGATGAGGTAGAGGTTCATCTTGTCCTGGAAGCTGTAGAACATCTTCACCACCCACAGGCTGTCCGCCTCCACCAGGATGTCCCTCTCGGCACGGATATGGCCCACCTAAACCAGTCGGTCAAACACACAACAAGCTCAACTCAGGGATTCCGCCAGACCAGTTCAGTCTAGGTGCACCACTGAGACTGAATTTAGTAGTGAGCTAAAATAGCTTACAACTTGAGCTTATAGATCTGCTACTTTTGCAATTTTTGAACGTATAAAATAGGGCTAAATGGTTGTGAATCAGCAGAAAGAGAATTCACCCAGAGTCACAGCAGACTGGATGTGCATAGTTTATCAAGTTAATGTGCCACAGTAGCAGCCATGAGGAATGCATTCAATTGCACACTTAGCTCTTGTCATATATCTTACACAATATAGCACCATCCTATGCTATTCCGGGGAGCACTGTTGCTGGTGATGGCTACAGTTCTCTCTACTGTATGCTCTATGATAAGATTGTTGGTCTTGACTCTTCTCTGGCTGAGAGACACGATAATCATTGGTGTCGCTATATCTATAAAGCCCAGACAATTATCATAGGCCTATATAATATCAGATCCATGTTGCAATGGAACCGCAGTCCAGTGACTGGCTGTTTCTCCAGGTAACTAACGCCAGGACTGACCTTGAAAGACTTACTTTTATTATTATTTATGCAGCAGACTCGTGGAATCTTTTGCAACGTGACATAAAACAGAATAACCGCCATAACGATTGGATGATTTAGGAATGTACATAACCATCCATTACCTGGCTGTAACTGTTTTAACCAATTCTGTTGGATTTGTATGGTTTACATTCCCATTTTAACAGGTTTTGTTTGTTGAACGTTGAACCATTGCAGTTTGTATTTTCCACAGTGTAATCTCAGCATAATTTTAAAGGAGGGTCAACCGTAGCCTGGTTCCAGACGAATCTGCCAGTGCAAATGTATTTTTCGGCAATAAAGCCAAATCCCCCCTCGACGGGAGACTCCAAAGTAGGTCTGCCCCTCTCAATAGAGATTTGATTTCTCTCCCTCCGAAGTTGTGAGGGACCAATCAGGGCCCAGTATGTAAATATATAAATATGGGGCGGGTTTATCACCAGAGGCATTATTTTAATTTGCCCCTCGGAAATGCAGGTTCCACACAGAGATTACAGACCAATATCTACGTAGTGATATTAGTCTGGCCATCCTAGGCTAGGTCACCCTCAATGATTTCTCAGGGAATTTTAAAGGTTGAATGCATATCGTCGCTGTCGGTGGAAACCGTATGTACAAAAAAGTTACTTTTCAGGAAATTCAGGAAAAAAGAACATGCCTTCCAATGGATCCAATGTAGTTATTAGCACACTTCACCGGGTATGGTCTAGTTTAGTCAAAAGCTGTTAATATTTTTCATTGGTTAAGTTTTTATAAAACCCACACTTTTCATTGGTTAAGTATTTATAAAACCCACAGACACACTTAACCATTTTAACTTTAAAGAATAGCTGATCTACAAGCTCACAGCACATCGCAACGCGTTGCAAGCTTCTTTTTTTTTTACACTTTTTGGTCATTGGACAGCACTGTCGAGGGTGTAACTGGAAAAGATACGGGGTCGGAAGTCACTGGGCTAAGGAATCAAACCGGCGCACGACCAGTGCACTGCCTCCTTACCTGTTCCTTTTCCAGCATGTCTGCCTTACGGAGGATCTTCATGGCGTACACATGGCCTGTATCCTTCTTCTGAACTAATCGCACCTAAAAGGCAAACACATGGATGGATACAACTGGGAGTTTAGCTAGAACTCCACACAAAGAGGAAGCATGCTACACATATACTGTACTTTCTGCTGCTTTTCACAGCCAGGTTCTCTCATGTAGGAGTCGCAGTCGTAACATTAAAATGAAAGGAGTGTACATTTATTGCGACTCATTTCATCACACGACTCAGCCCCAAGCAATATTTGGAGCGCCACAATGGCAGCTTAAAACAAAAAGGTGCCAATAATCATTGCACACTAACAACTAAAATGTCACATGTTTCAACACTACCACTAGTATCACAGCTACTGTATTCATCATCTCTTGGATTGGATAGGATTTTATACAGTGCAACACTTTAATCCTGATAGTTACAATCACCAACACAAGCTCATGAAACTCCTGTACCTGATTCATGTCATTGACAAACTGCTTCAATGTAAACTTTTTATGCGACCTGAGGGCGATTCTAAAAACGGCTTCTAAATCTGAAAAACTTCTGATTTTAATTAAAGAATTCCACACTTTTTTTTTTGTTGCTATATAGCAACAGCTAATGTTACACAAAGGTGTTCTCGGATTGAAAGGTATAACAATGTATAGGTGTTCCAGGTCTAAATGGGTTAACAATACAAATGTAAATTCATGCTTGCTCTTGGTTAACTTTCTGTCCAGGTGTTACTCAACACACAAAACCAACTTAATGAGGAAAAAAAGGACAAAGAATAGACATCTTGTCTCAACTGGTTAGTGATATTGTGAAACTGTTTATCACTCCCGTTTTGAGTTTGGCTCACATTTTCAGCCGGCTCCGTTTCCAGTTGTGCCATGAATATTTCAGTGTAACATCTATCAGTGTACTTTGACCTAAAAATGCATACATTCAGGTTACACAAAGTTCATTGTCAGTCAAGTTTATTCTTTCACTGTGTCGAAGATCTAAGGAAACCTAAGGAAATTATTTCACACCACGTTTATGTAAACAGGTTCTCACCTCTCCAAAAGCTCCTCGGCCAATCACCTTGAGGGACTCAAAGTCCTCCAGGCCGAGCCGGGTCCGTTTCAGGCGTAGGAACTCTGTCTCTTTCCTTGCATGTTGAGAACGTCGGATACGTTTCTACAAGCCCACAGAGCAATAATTGTATAAATGTCATTTTTGTAATTCTATCCAAAACGTCATAAGTCATTCAACAACTTGAAATTGAAAACCCAAAAGCATCAAGAAACTTTTGCATTTTTTTTCCTGTTACCGTCTAAGAGTATACAAAGGTACATTTATAAATCCTTCAACATTTTACAGTACATGCAGTTGGTTCAAATAGCCTACAGCCTGCACCATGTCCCCAGTGTTCAGTTAACAGCTGGGCAACAGCATTTCCTGAAAATTGTCTATCAGTTAGCAACATGCTTGAAAATTCATCATAGAACTTTATTGCTCAACCATATTCACACAGTACCCATTTTGTACTTATGTCATTTTCGGGGGATGGGATGCTGGAATGGGGAAAGGACTGTGAGTGGACCCAGTTCCCTGAACTGACACTAGTCCACCACAATTACACAAACCTCGGCACAAGGTAATTACAATGAGTGATGAGTGGATCCTTATTTGAAAACAGGTGGTTCACTCTCACCTCTTCATCAGCCAAGCCTTCTTGATCCATCACTTTCTCCAATTTCTGCTGCCTAGAATACAAGAGTACATACATGCACACGTCTCAAAACAGAAACTTAAGAGTTGAGTCAAACTACTGCTAGTTTCATTTCTAGCATTGTTCTGGGTCCCTAGGAATAGGGTTGGGCAATTAAAAAAATATATATCGAAACCGATATTTAGAACCATTAATTGACTTAATGTTGCTCATGTAGGTTAATCGATTTATTGAGAAGCAGGGTTGTTCTCTTCTTATTAATCAACACAATAAATAGATTTTTTATAATCGACTAAATGAATTAATCTGATTAACAATTCTATTATACTTCATTGTACAATGGTGGCTTCAAAATGGCAGATGAACAAGCTCGCAACGCGACGCGTTGTGAGCTTGTACATCTGCTATTTTCACTTTTATTTAAATAACCGTTCATTAATCAGAATTGAGGTAAGAGTCTGAAATAATTCCCTGCAGTCCCTAGGACCATTGCTAGCGCACTAGAGCAATGCAGTTGGTAGGAACTACAACATCTGAGTAGTAATGCTGTTACACAGCAATATGACCTACAAAAAAGTTCAGTTGAGGAAATCTTCCTGTTATGGTGTTGCTGAAAGTTCTCACCATTAAGGCAACAGTCTTTTAGTATGTCTTTTAGTTTAAGGGATTTGTAGCTCCCCTGTTTTTCATTAACAACTCTGATGTCGAAGTGAGGCCTCATACAACAGCATATAAGCCTCTAGTGTTGCTACAGTGCCCAAGTGGGTTTGCATGAATGTCACTTCTTTCTTGTCTTCATGTGTCTCGTTTACAGTCATTTACCAACTTCCTATTACTACCAACTGCCGCACACACAAACCACACCCTCCTCCCACTGGCATCAACTGAACTAGCATTGCTCAACGGCAAGCTATTCAGTGTACACTGACTGTTTCACCCCTGCCTGACTCATGCATGGTACAATTCAGTGAGCATTTCTGGTTTTGTGGTCATTTAAACACAGGGTCGGTTCCACATATAGTCACGACCAAACTCACGGCACATTCAACAACATAATCCTATCAGCTGGCCAATTTACCCATCATGTTTACATGGACAGACTGTAAATTAAGGTCAGGTCTATACATTATAAGCACATTTATAATGAATTATAATGCACTTATAAGGCGTTATGACACTTGTTACAAATGTTTATAATCATGTATGACAACTTATAACATTGTTTATGCCGTATTATAAGTGCTGGTGCTCAGTGGAACTGGACATTATAACAATTGTCTTTGTTACAAGTTGTTATGCATAATTATAAACCTTTATAATGAGTGTTATGACGCGTTATAAGTGCATTATTAATGTGATTATAATGCATTATAGACCCATACTTCATTAACCTTGTCAAAAGTTGTTATGCATAATTATAAACATTTATAAAAAGTGTTAAGAAGCCTTATAAGTGCATTATAAATATAATGCATTATAGCTCCAACCTTAATATACATACGAATGGTTGTTTACTGTTCTAGAGCTAAAATGATGGAGTCATGATGGGGTTGTCAAAGAATTCTACAAATAATTGTATACCTTGAAAAGAGCATTGCGTCCACAAGGCTCAAACAGGAACATGACCCTCCATATACTCAATGTAAGAAAAGCAGATCATGTATCTCCACCTTACTCATTACAGTGTGAATTCAAGTGTGACATTAGCATGCTGCCTGCACACCTGTCAAAAGGCTGATATATGATATATTAAGGCTAAATGACATAATTATACGGGATGATATTAGTGTTAAGGGTTTGTGGCCTCTGTTCACAGTGTCTAGTTGAACCAATACATAGTAAATTCATTTATCCGTTTGTTACTCTGCGAGTGTACAAATGTAAAATATATTGAGTTAAATTCCACTGGTTATATCAGAGTTAAATTCACACTGGTTATATCAGAGTTAAATGAACACTGGTTATATCAGAGTTAAATGAACACTGGTTATATCAGAGTTAAATGAACACTGGGGTAATCCTTTGGGTGTAAATAGATAGTTCTGCTACTTCGTATCTGGGTAGGAAAATTCATGACCATATCTTATGATTTTTGTTTGTTTGTTGGTTGTTTTTTTTAATGTTTTTGTAACATATTTTTATTTTTTGTTTTTGGATGCCAGATGTTATGTATATGTATGATTGCTATGTGATGTCTTTTTGCTCTGTTTTTGTTTGTTGATTTGTTATAGACATTTACTACAAATGCCATATTGTTGTGTTATATACTTGAAAATGCCAATAAATATATAGTTTTAAAAAAAAACACTGAGGGTTTAGGTTTTACTGTAGTGTACACATCGGTGTGGACAGGAGTAGGCAACGGCAGTAATCTACACACATGAACTTCCATTTATACACCGTAATGTTACTGACAGTGTTTCAATCTCCTATGGCAGTGGTTCTCAAACCTTTTCATGTCAAGGGCCCCCAAATGAATATGTATTTGACCATGGACCCCCATCTGAAAATATTTCGTGCTAGAGTTGTTAAAATGTTTAGCTTTTTTTTCACGATTTCTGGAAAGTAGGAGAACTACAAGCTTACAACACGTTGCATCGCGATGCGTTGTGAGCTTGCAGATCGGCTATTTTCAAATACAGGATACAGGATATAGGTTTAAAGTAGTTAAACTGATGTTGATGCTATATCAATGTGAACCTCTGCCTCAGTCTGAGGTCCAGAGCGCTCTGGAGCAGGTTTTCATCATGGAAGTCTCTGTACTTCGCTGCATAAAATGTTCCCTTGATGCTGACTTGTCTCCCAGTTCCTGCTACTGAAAAATATTTCCACAGCATGATGCTGAGACCACCATGCTTCCTTGTAGGGATGGTGTTGGCCAGGTGATGAGCGGTGCCTGGTTTTGTCCAGACGTTACACTTGGCTTTCCGGCCAAAGAGTTCAATCTTTGTTTAAACAGACCAGAGAATTCTTAGGTGGGGATTGGCTTCCGTCTGGCCACTCTACCATGAAGGCCTGATTGGTGGAGAGAGATGGTTGTCCTTCTGGAAGGTTCTCCCATATCCACAGAGCTCTGTCAGAGTGACCATTGGGTTCTTGGTCACCTCCCTGACCAAGACCAATCTCCCCCAATTGCTTGCCCAAGTGACAAGCTCTAGTACGAGTACTGGTGGTTCCAAACGTCTTGCATTTACGAATGATGTAGAGTAGACGTATGTTGGGACATTCAATGCAGCAGAAAGTGTTTTGGTAACCTTCCCCAGATATGTGCCTCGATACAATACTGTCTCAGAGGTTCCTTTGACTTCATGGCATGGTTTGTGCTCCGACATGCACTGTTAACTGTGGGACCTGATAGAGACGTGTGTACCTTTCTAAATGATGTGAAGTCAATTTAATTTACCATATGCAGACTCCAATCATTTTTTTGTTTAATTTTTTTTTTATGAGGCTGTAACATAAAAAAATGTGGGAAAAGTGAAGGGGGTGAATACTTTCGCAAGGCACTGTATATTTTTAAGCGAACATTTTTAACTCTGCTTCTGGGGGTCCCTGTAACAACATATTTTGAGATGGGGGTCTGCGGCCAAATACATATAATTTTGGGGGTCCTTGACATGAAAAGGTTTGAGAACCATTGATATACTAGCAACATAAGTTTTTCAAAAAAACGTTAGGATTTAGAAGACATTTGTAGATTCGGCCTTAGGTCTTAATGGGTTAATAGTCCCATCTCTAGCCTATTCCAAAGCAGAAATGGATTTGCGACATTACCTCATTTCCCGTTCCTCGTGCTGGGCGATGAGGTTGCTGTAGAAGTTCTCCAGCGTTACTTTGGCCATGGTCACACGCTCCTTGGTGTGGTTACTCATTGAGGAGCAGGAACTCTGGCCCGTCATCGCCATGGTTACCTGGAAGGAACCCAAAGAGTACAAACTTAGCCTGACGACCCTCACAGCTGATATATTACTCTAAAGAGAAACAACTTTTATTCAGTTATTCAGGAAAGAGCAAAGAAAGGAACTAGCGTTAAAAAGTAATCCTTCGAGTGTTGCAGGGATCTTTTTTCAGTGCACTGATTGAAACTTCAATTTTGAAAGCATGATGCTTTAACATTTAACATCAACTTTTTTTTTAAACAGTAAGCTCAGGACTAAAACATGACAGGCCTCTTTGATTAACTGACTGACTGAGATCTGTTAGGAACTTGGTATTATGGCCGGCATTCAGAACACCTGCAAGTGTAACAAGACAACATATACAGACATCCACAACTTGCACAATATACATACAACACACTGGTTATACCATCTCTTCAGCGCCTACTAAAGTAACTCACTGACCATTAGTCTAGTGGTTTTCACATGCCTGACAACTGGAACACGGCACCCTTGAGATGGTCTAAGATGGGATAAGGGGGGTCAGGGGTAGACCTGACACAGCACTAGAATAAGAACATTGCACACTGTCTGATGAGCTATCTTTATATTTCTCTAAATGTCTGCCAGAGCAATTCAAGTATTAGAATGATCGACTGGACACTGAAAGAATAAAGGACTAAGGACTAATATGCGTCCAAGAGCTTAACCGTAACACAGCCGAGACAATAATACTGAGACAGTGCAGTTATGAAGAAATTGATTGGTAATTGTACTAGAGCCGCTGATGCTTGCAGGAACAGCAAGACTGAGCCTGGGTTTTACGATGCGGTCCAATGTGGCTCTAACTATAACTGAAACGTAGCCAAAGGCTGTGACTAGATTTATTTATAATTGTTACAAAATCGCCTGATCACAATTATTTGATTTAATCGCAATTTTTGCATAATCGCCAGAATGAAATCGTTTCCATTCATCTAAATGAATCAGTTGAAAATGTGCAAAAATAGCCATAACGCGTTGCATCGTTACGCATAGGTCGGCTATCAAATTATTAAATGCATGGCCTGTTTTGGCCATTGTAAATTATTTATTTTTTACGATTGTAGCATTGTCAGTCATTTCTGTGAATATTAAAGTTATTTGTCATATATCTACCCAGTGCAATTTTTGTTTACAAAGCCCAAAAGGCAAACATAACTGAAAGTTGTGTCAAATGTTCCAATGTTCAATGCCACACAATTAAATCGTTAATCACAAGTATTTGTACGATAATTAATCGTCAACTGAAATGTCACAACCCTAGCTGTGACGTTAACAACTAAGTCAAACTAAAAGGATGATGTGTCTGATGATTAAGATCCCACATGAATTAATAATGTCCATTATAACCACGGCATGGAAAAATAATCCAGTGTTTACACTGTGTCTTGTTTTACTCATGGCGTGAAATGGAGATAACAACAACACACAAGTAGAGGTATGCATAGTTGTAGCTGAGCTCCCAAAATGCTATTTGTCAACATCAATTCAATTACTAACATCTAGGAGAAACATAATGCAGGGGAAGTGAAATCGCTGTAAAAAAAATACACAATGAACAGTGCAGTAGTCATGTATGACAATGTGTTAATCAATAACTGACCTTCTTGACCGTGATCTGTGACCTATATCCACCAAATTGCACCATAAGTCAAATATTGAATTAGAGATATCATACACAACCGTGTGCTTTTTTTGATTATGTATATTGAGTGACTGCAGCATACAGACATACTGTTACAGTAGTGACACTGTGACAGTGTTATAACAGTTTAGAAAATGCTTCTCAGTAATGTCTTGCAACAAATAACTATCAAATAGGATTGGCTTATTATAGGTCATTATTGTAAGCAACATGGTTAGACTGGCTAGGCCAACTTTATGAGCCTTAACAGATAGATTAAGTATAGGGATGCAACAGTTAATGAAACTAATCGTTTTAGCCAATTAAAATAAAAAATAAAAATAAAAAAATATTGTATCATTTAATAAAATAATCAAATTAATAATATATCCCTATTTTGGCCATGTCTTTAATAGAGGAAAGGTTTTGCGGCGCATTGCGTTGTGAGCTCGTAGATCTGCTATTTTCATTATTATTGCATGACACTTTTGTGTGATGATATATAAAGAATACATAATATTAATAAATATTAACATAAATATAAAAGATGTCCTTCCAATAATTGTATTAATCAAAAAAGTCAAGTAATTGATAGAACAATCACTAAGAAAATAATTGATAGTTTCAGCTTGTACATTTTTATTTTTTTTCTCCATACAATATTAAAATATATGCAACAATTATGTACAAGAATAAAAACGATAATTACATGAGGGGCACTGGCTGCGACAACATAGTAAGTATAACATTAGTTTTTTTAGTATCTAATGGCAAAATAACCCACAGATTTTGGATTCAAGCTGAAGAGAGAAGCTGTAACGTAGACAAGGAACAAAGATATAGACCACAACAGTGGTGGAAAAAGTACTACATTTTTTACTTTAGTAATAGTATCAATACTGCTATTTAGAAATAGTTAAAGTCCGGAATTCAAAATTGACTTGAGTAATAGTACAAAAGTATTAGTATCATAAATGTATTTAAAAATACCAAAAGTAGAAAGTACTCATTATGCAGAATGTCCCTTTCACAACTTGTGTGTATGTATAAAATGTATTAAAATCTTTTGATCTACAAGCTCACAGTGAGCTTGTAGATCTGCTATTTTCAAATGGCCGAAATGTAAATAGGTCTGAAGTGGTTAATAGTAATAATAGTAATAAATAATCAAAATCTACAAAGTAACAAGTAACTAAAGTTTTAATATAATTGTAGTGGAGTAAAAGTACAATATTTCCCTCTGAGATGTAGTGGAGTAGAAATAAAAGTATTGAAAATACTCAAGTAAAGTAAAAGTACCTCAAAATTGTAATTGTAGTTACTTTACACCACTGACCACAAGACAGACTAGACTACAGTACACAATCACACACCGCAGGGTTGTTGTGGCACTGGTTCAATTCCCGTCCATAAACGAAACCAGCGAGCAAGTTTCATCATCAAGCGATGATACATACAGCTGGACAAAGTTGTTGGGTTAGAATAGACAGGAGGCTACGTCAACAGATAGCTTTAGTTTGGAGGAGGAATTTGACATAAAAGGTTTATCCGATTTCATAAAGTGTGTGTTTATTTTTCGACGTGTCCATTTTAATACAAACCAACTTTACACCAGCTCGCTTGTTAGCTAAAGCTAAAGAGTTGGCTAACTTTAGCTGCGCTGAAAAGGAAAAACTTAACCAGCCAACGTTAGCTTCTAAGCTAGCGTGGCTAACTTGCCTTCAACACTGGCTTTTTACACGTTGCGATGCGGTTCTAAGTCGTTCTTTTTGCACGACCGGTTTAAGAAAAAGTCCAACGCGTTGCCGTTCATCCCCCGCTGTTTCTGTTTTTAACACATAGTTTGATCTTTTGTTCTCTTACCCTCGAAGGACCTCTTGTCTGTTGATGTGGATCAGCCTGCTTCACTGTTCGTCTGTCTGACTGCCTGTCTGTCTGTCTGCCCCTTTCTGTCTCAGATACCACGACGCCCCCGATGGACAAACACCGCAAATGCAACACACGCGTTTTTTCTTAAAGGAGTAGTTCACCCCAAAAATGACTTATTTTCTATCTATAACACACCCCATGAAGCCTTGAATTGATGGAGATTTGTTTTGTTTTAAAGCCAATAATTTCATGACCGGCGGAGTCTCCTGTAGGAGAGTCAAAGTGAGTCTCCTATTGACCGATTACCCGGTAAAAAAAAAAAATATCTCCATGAATTCAAGGCTTCATGGGGTGTGTAGGCCTAATTGATAGAAAACAAGTCATTCTTTAGATAAACTACTAATTTAAAGGAGCACCTAAACCCCCATTTTCAACCCTATCTTCATATAATTGGTCCTCACTTATAATGCTCATTATAAGATGGCATCATGGCAGTGATGGCACAATGTCTTTTTTGGCTGATATTAGAGATGTAACATCATAGAGGAGTTGGGATGTTGACGGAGAAGTGGATATGTATTATACATATACTATAATGTATATACATGATAGTATATAAATAATGTATTTATGTGTGCTGGATATATATGTATTTACTGTACCTATATAATATATGCATGTATAATGACAATTATTGGTGTGCCAGGGTGGGGGTGGGGGGTTATTACCATTACTGCCTGACAAGTGGTTTGTGTTTTTTGTGTTCTTGTTTTTGTCTTATGTATTGTGTTTTGTTATTTAGTTTAGTTTAGTTTAGTTTAGTTTTGTCTGTCTTTCGTTTTCTTCTGGCTGTTGCGGCTGTTAATCCGTCCAGTGACATTTGAACACTGTTGAAGCCTTGAAGGGCCTTGTGAAAAAATTATTATAAAATAAAATAAAAACTTGAATGAAAAGATGGCACAATTTCCATCTACTCACTCTATGTCTAATTGGTGGGCTATTGGGCTCTCAACCAAGCCAGACAACTATTACACAATCTCTGTTTTATGACGGAATGCAATTGAAAATTGTGTGAGTCAACAGTCTGCCTTTTGATTGATTGAATACTTTATTTAGAAAGACATGGTAAAAGTACATGGAAGTACAATTCACAATACAAGGTCCTCTAAACTGGATCGCTCATAAAAGCACTTGGCTTATTTAAAATGAGATCCCTGTGCATTCAAATCATGATGACATTTAAGAAGACATACATACACATATACACTACTATGCAGAACGTCATACAATCAGTTTACAGGTTACTGGTATGAAAAACAAGAAATATGTACAATAGACAGTTTTAGGAGGAGGGGGGGGGGGGGGGGGTTGGTTAAGACTTTGACAGGGGCCAATTTGGAATTGCAGCCTCCTGAAGGTGATTCTTTAGGGCAGTTTTGAAAGTGAGTAGGGTTTTACACTCCTTTACTCCTTTGGGTAGGGCATTCCACATTTTTGTTGAATTAGTCCAGGGGCCAAGCCATATTTTGGTACCACCTGAGGTGACCGTAAAGTTTTTGTATTTTTGTCTTCCTACATGTCTCTAGTTTATATTTTGGTATGATAACCCTTCCAATCTTGTAGCTTAATGGCAGTTATCACTACCTACCGGCTAATGTATTCGGTAGGAGACACAAAGTAGAATCTTTGTGTCTCCTACCGGAAATACACCCGGGCATCAAATTATTGCGACAAAAAACAAAATATATCCATGTATTCAAGGCTTCATGGGGTGTGCAATTGATGGAAAATAAATATTTTTTTGGGTGAACTCCTCCTTTAAGTTTCCCAGGGGGACTCTCTACCCATTCAGCTATGACCACCCTAGACCGAAGGAGGGTCAACTTTTGCAAGCTTATGGAAAGCAGTCTTTTTGCAAACACCAAAAATCTTAGAAGTTATCAATTGCACACCCCATGAAGCCTTGAATACATGGATATATTTTGTTTTTTTTGTCGCAATAATTTGATGCCCGGGTGTATTTCCGGTAGGAGACACAAAGATTCTACTTTGTGTCTCCTACCGGATACATTAGCCGGTAGGTAGTGATAACTGCCATTAAGCTACAAGATTGGAAGGGTTATCATACCAAAATATAAACTAGAGACATGTAGGAAGACAAAAATACAAAAACTTTACGGTCACCTTAGGTGGTACCAATTTGTGAAAATATCAGTGTTGGCCCCTGGACTAAATAGCATGAGAAAGAGTTCAGCCTACCAATGACATCATCAATGGGGATTCCAAGCAAATTGCCAGGAAACCACAGCCTTTCACTTCTGGCAAGTTAGCATGCTGATATAGAATAGTCAAGAATAAAAAGTTTAAAAAAAGAAGAAGTTTGAAATCTTGTTTGAGTTGGTTTGAGTTGGTTGTCCACTGTCCACTGTCCACTGTCTTGTCTTGTCTTGTCTTGTCTTGTCTTGTCTTGTCTTGTCTTGTCTTGTCTTGTCTTGTCTTGTCTTGTCTTGTCTTGTCTTGTCTTGTCTTGTCTTGTCTTGGTGTGGTATGTTGTTGTTGTTGTTGTTGTTGTTGTTGTTGTTGTTGTTGTTGTTGTTGTTGTTTGTCTCACAACACATGGTGCACAAAGCATCCACATAATTTTCTAATGAATGGGGAGACCAGACTTCTTTCAATTAGTTAGTATTAGTAAATATTAGTTAAAAGTAGTACATCTTTACTGGAATGGAATGTTGCATCAAGGAGTCCTGGAGTTTGAAGTTGAATGGGCTTATAGCTATAGGAGTTTATCTGATCATATGAATATACAATATTGAAAGTATCACTCTAGGCTATGTATTATATTCATATGACAATCATCTTGACCCAACCCTTGATTCGTTCAATTAATGAGACACAGTATTTTAGGTCGCATCAGCCAAAGGCATAACATTGTAATAGACATTAGCAATGAGAACAGTTGTTTAAACATCCAAAACACACACTCACTAACATAAAGGACCTTCTCACCTTGTACTGAGCAAAAGAGACAGGGAAGCCTTCAACAAACAGACAGTATTGAGCAGTGTTTCCCATGAACAGGGGATGGGGGACCCATTTTTTGTGGGTTGCGAGTAAATGAAACACTTTCCCCCTACACTTTACAAAAAAATATTATTTCAAAAGATTTAAATTAATAAAATAAAATAATTCAGAAATGTCATTAAAAAAAATATATATATACATATAACCATAAATAAATAAAAACGTTTAAGAAATAGTGAAAACAACTGATCTACAAGCTCACAACAACATCGACTTGTAGATCTGCTATTTTTACTATTAAATAGGGCCTTCATAATATGTTTTTGAAAGTTTGGGTCTCTGGGGAGGCACCAAATGTATCTTTTGGGTCTTGCGTTGGAAAGTTTGGGAACCCCTGGTATAAAGTAGGACCTGTGTAACAGTAGATGATCCGGAGCTGGAGTGCCTCAAAGCCTCAAGCCCTAGTGATCTGCGATGTGCCATCAATAACCACATTCTTTTATTTTAATGTATTCCCCCCCTCCCTTTTTCTCCCAATTGAGTTATTCTGTCATACCCTTGTACTGTAGTCTCTTGTGGCCGCTAAACTCTACTGGTTAGTTGGTTATGGAAGGAGTAGGCGCCGGCGAGGATGTGTCTCCTCCGATACACGTGCCGCCACCACCAGTCCACTTCTTTTCATCTGACAGTTACAAGTTTACAGGTACATGCTATTCTTCTCAGTTCAGCTCCCCACTGAACAGATGTCCTAACCAACCTCTACGAGTCAGTGCAGCAACAGAGTAGGTGAACACAGCCAATTATGTTTGTAGGAAATGCTTGGCCAAGTCGGATGCACTGCAGAGGATTTGATCCCCTATAGTCTCTGTGGTTTACCCCTGTGTCACCCGAGTGCCTATAACCAGTTGTTCTAATCTAGTATACAGAAGGTCCAGGGGCCTTGGGCAACAAGGCTCCAATTTTCAAGAGGGCTCCTCCTGACCTTTGGGACCCTGGGCGGCTGGGCCTGTTCAGGGATCCAGCTCTCTGCATGCAGTATATCCTGGATTCACCAGATAAACTAGAACTCCACCCAGCAACATTGTTTAACTACTAAGGATAAGGATAATTCCTTTTAACAGGTCGTTCATGAAAGTCCTTGCGGTCTTGTTTCCAATGAGAACCTGTGAGCAATTAGGGGTTAAGAGTCTTGCTCAGGGACAAATTTCATTTCATCGACACATATGCTGGCCTGGCCTGGAATCGAACCTGGGGCAACCAGGACCTCTGGCTCCCTAGGCGGGCTCACTAACCACTCTGGGCTCGTCTGCCACCTCTAGATGTACTCCATCTTACAACAAAGATATTTCATGGTATAGACAGCAGCCTGTAGTCCAGAGGTTCTCAAACCATGGTTCTGAACCCCAAGTGTGAACTTGAAGGTGAAGGTGGGGTCACACATTGACCAGTGAAAAAAAAAAAGTATCCTACCCATTAAGTCTGTTTTATTTGTTTTTAAAAAGCGTAGCCTGTGAATGCATTTCCATTGTTTTTATTTTTATTATAGGTTCTGGCAACATGTCTAACGCTATTCTGTAGCTTTAACCTTTGTTGATAAGACACAATATCAGCAGAAATCACAGAGCTGTAAATCTATTTTTTAATACATATTTCTATTCAAGGCTGTCATGTATGCCTTATTTTTTTATATGCTGTATAAATCAAGTGTGGGGTTGCCAAATAATTTCCCCCAAAAAATGGGGTCCTGGCATAAGATTGTTTAAGAACCAGTGGTGTCAACCCCAGTACAAAGGTCAAATATTACTCAACTGCATGTGAAAGTTGCTCTGTCAAATCTTTACTTGAGTTAAAGTACTGGATTACTAGTGTAGTAGTCGTTAATGTACTTTTTCCCCTTCCTAGATTTTTTTTGGAGTGAAAGTCATGAATATCCCAAAACACAAATATTCAAGCAGCCTAAAGTAGGTTACAGAAAATGTACTTATTACACTACTCAAGTAAATGTACTTCGGTACTATCCATCACTGTTGAGAGCCCCTCTATAACATATGGCATGGGTCTTCAGGGGGTCCAGGGTCCCTAGGAGTCCTCACAGTTACTATAGGGGGGCCACCTAATCTTTGTGTGATAGAAATGTTTTGAACCGTAGCAGCCCTATTCTGGGGGGAACATTCGTCCCCTCGGAGAGGGAAAAATAAAGAGCAGTCCGAAGGTCAAGTTTAAGTATTGAGGGTTAATTACACATTAACATGAATCCAACATATTAATAGAAAAGATAATGTGTAAACAAACAAAAAACATTAACTTACACAACACTGATGATAGTGCTGTCAAACAAGTCTATGAAGCGGTTATGAAATCTATGAACATGTTTAATCTGCAACACAATTTTATACAATTAAGTCGGGGGACTGGGCCTGGCCCCTGCTTTATCTCTCTCTCTCTCAGCTAAGGGTCCTTGGCCTGAAAAATGTTAAAGACCCCTGAAATATTGACATTGATGTCAACGGATCTGTATGCAGTTAATACGATTACCCACCAGGCGGCTCGACAGCTTGACGTCAGACAGATAAACACATTTATTGCAGTTCACAATAGATACGTTCTCAGTTATTTCCACATATGGAAATCCATAGCGTACAACCCACAACTTACCAAGGTTTACTACTAGATAGCAAGGCAATTATTCTCGTAATATAATTCATCATTCTCATAAACAATTCATAACATTACATTTGATGTTTTTTTGAACGCAGTCCGGTGACCAAGCCTATTGTGTGGCGGAAAGACGCATCTATTTTAAAGCACCTTTGCCTTCAAAATAAAATCCTATATTTTGTCACCGCTCATCAATATTCTCGGGTAAAACAAAACAAAACAAAACAAAACAAAACAAAACAAAACAAAACAAATAAAATAAAATAAAATAAAATAAAATAAAATAAAATAAAATAAAATAAAATAAAACAAAAACATTTAAAACAACATATAAGAGTTATCTAGAAAATGCTTTGTGGTTGCCATGCTCTAGTTGAAATCATGTAGTGCCTGGTTATTGCTAGCAGTGTGATGTGCATGTGGTCTGCAATTCACATGCACCCATTATTTGGGCTGATATATTTTGTGAGTCCATCTATTCTTTGTTTTTTTTTAATTATTTATTGATCATACATTTATGTAATTATTTATTTAGCCGTCCTACATGCTTATGCATTGCTCAACCAACTTAATCACAAAACACAGAAACTGTACAGATTCCACACAATCGCATTGTGTGGCCTGTCAAAATATGTTTATACATTTTATACATTTGAAAACTTGTGAAATGGGATAAATACATAATGAGTATTTTTTACTTTTGCTACCAGCCTTTTACTTGTAAGTAACAGAGTATTTTGACATTTCAGAATTGATACTTTTACTTATGTAAGAGTACTTTTTCCACCGCTGCTTGTTACGATGACTTTCTTTTGAAAATAGACTCCCGGAAGTGGCATTTCCGCTACTCCTGGTATTTTGACACACTGTGCTGTTCTCATTGCGGCGGTCGTGTATGTTTTCCACCTGCTCCAACCAAAACCTGCCTGTAGTCTCAGACACTAATCCAGTTGTGTAGTAGTTCCTGCTCGGTCCAAGCATTCGGAGCTTGTCCTTTACAGCATCCCATCAATGTAAAAAAAAAAAACGGCAACATCGAAGCGATCAGCTAACACGGTAAGATGCCATGAAGAGATGTCGATGGACAATGTCAACATGCTAAGCTGTCACCAGCTCGTTAGCCAGCAGCAATTGACATTTGTTCACATCCGAGCTATTTTCCACCAGATAAGTCACACTGGATGCTGTGCAAGATCATTAGCTGTTATATTAGTCACACAGCTTTGAACCAGTCAGCAAATAATTACGTTGTTAAATGGTTATAAGTCGTTTATAGCCGTACTGTAGGTCAAAAATAAAAAAAATCCGTATCAATACTAGCGTTATGCATTTAATCAGAAACTAGCTCTGGTCTATAGAAGGAGTTCCCCTACCGCTATGGACCAGAGCTAATCAGGAACATGCTATATTCAAACATCTGCCTCTTAATAAATGTGACATCTAAATAATGCTAAAACAATGCTTTAATTAGCTTTTCAACTATGTTAAGCATGATGATGTTTAGCTCCATTGCAACTGCAAGTCGTCATATTGCCTTTATAATGTGGACATGTTACTGTGAACTTGTGCCTGTCAAATTGTAAAACGTTTTTGACTAGGCCAATACGGACAGCACCAGCTGATGGGGTTTGATGATGCTGTCAGTGTAGCCTTCGATCAATATTTCTTTTTATTGATTTTGACATTTGCAGATATGGAAATGTGAAAATGTATAAAGTACATCTATGATAGTCTTGATCCAAGGCTACTGTCAGTGCTCTCCAAAGTGAACTGTATTTTTATTTTCCATCCAGCACAAAGACCACACACAGCCCCATTTTGCCCAAATTGTGGATTACTAGGACTCAAGCTGTGCCAGGGGAGTGCAAGGCAAAGCGGTTTCAACTTCCTCCATGAGTAGTAGCGCTGGCCAAAGGAATCTACGGTCTCGAACTGCAAAAGCAGGCCATGGCACGGCTGGATCGGCAACAACATGGCCATCACTGGATCCATGCGTTGACACTCCCTATAAGCCAGCCACCATCAAGGGCCAGGCCACAACCTGTGGCGGTGGCGGTGTAAGTTGTGTCCTCCTGAGCAAGTTGGTTCAGATGCCCTCGCCTCCCCTCTCGGTTCACCAGCTGAAGAAGCTGGAGGAACACAAGTACAGCAGTGCAGGACGCTCCCTTCTGGAGCCGCTCATGCAGCACTTCTGGGAGTGGCTGGTAGGACACGTGCCAACCTGGATTGCTCCCAACCTCATCACCATCATCGGCCTGGCCGTCAACATCGTCACCACCCTGGTGCTGGTCTACTATTGCCCCACTGCCACTGAGCAGGTAGGTTCCCATTTTAATACACTGACTTCTGAGGTTCCAATCTTAATATGTTTTTTTTCCTCCTCTTTTTTTCATTTCGAAAGGATGAGCCTAACTGAGCCACCATTGATTTAATACTTGTGTTTCCTCTCTCGGTTTGCTTTGCCAGGCGCTTATGATTGAGGAGTGTGCATAACATTCAAAGCCATTTAAATGTAACTGATATTTCAGATGCAAGGAGAACAAGATGGGTGAAACTATACTGTGCGCGCTGCCCTTTGGAAAATGCACATTTCTCTGCAACATAAATATTATTTTAGAATACGTTTCAGCTTTATTTTACAGTGACAGTGGGTAGAGATACAGTAATGGCAGAAGAGAGATGGAATGACATGCAACAAAGGGCCTCGGGTTGGATTAGAAGTAGAACCCGTGCCCTTGTAGGGCACCCCGCTATTTAAGAATCCTGCAATAGGAACACATTGTTGAATGATTGCCAAGGGTTTATTTAACCACTTGAACCCTAATATATTTAGCTGAACTACAAGCTCACAATGAGTTGCAGTGAGAGCTTGTAGATATGCTATTTTCACAAAACGTTTGCCCCCATAAGAGGGACGCTTGGGTTCATGTGATTAAAATCCAAAGAAAAGTACCAACAGTTTAACTTTATCAACAGCAGTGGTTGAAAAGTTCAATCAGTAAGGTTATCTTTAGCTGACCCTGATCATAGTTGCATGCCCTGGGGTCAGGGTGATTCTGTACTTCTTGGAATAGTTTACAAGGGCTTTCGAGATAGGTGTCCACTGTCCCTAGTTGTCAAGTCACTTATTACAGATGGCCCAGTGACAGTTCTTAAGTGTACCTACAGTAGCACTGATTCTGCATCCAAATAATTACATCATCCTACCAGAGGGGTGTGACTTCTAAATGTTCAATTACTAAACGTTAACAAAAGATACATGTTTAGAAAAATCTGTTGTCATTTAAATGGACAAAATGTCAAAAAAAGTAATACATCATGTGATAATGTGGGTATTTGTAACTTTTCAATAGTGAGTTGGTTTACAGGAGTAATGCAAGTAATGGAATTGAAGCGATGTAAAAATAATTTAAGCATCACTGATCACTCTACTCCAGGCTGTAGAGGGATGCTAGTGGTGCCGATGACATCAGTTCAAACCTGATTGCTTCACAGCAAACATCAATGCAGGCTTTGGCTTTGAGAAGATTAAACAAAACTCAGTAATAAAGTGTGAAATGATCGCAATAGTTGTGCAGGGGATCTCTATTGTGGTAGATGAGGCTTAAAGAATAAGTCCGGACTAAAATAACATGTAGCCTTTTTATCCTACTTATATTGATCCCAAATGACTGTCCATGGGGTCTAAAAGCAGAATTTCCCCCGTCGTCCAGTTTCCTCAGCAGCCCCCATAGCATAGAGCAGAGCCCATAAGTATATCGCTACTTATGCTATTTTTTGCGGTCTTAATCTGTTGTTAGTTGTCATTACACACGCATCCATGCCATGGTTGTCCTACACAAGCCGCCGTAGTCTGCTAAACAGACCAACGTCGTATATACAGCTGTGTTTTGCCAAGTCCCGGAAAAGACACGCTGTGATTGGCCGCAGTAGTCACTTTGATTGGCATTTGTGCCAAACGCTCACCCCAATATAGTTCCTCTGAAATGTTTATTCTTTTTTATTTTGAACATCACCACCATTCGGGTCCATTTTACACTTGGTCTCCTCTCTCTCTCTTTCTCTTCCTCTTTCTCTTTCTCTCACTCTCTCTCTCTCACACCTTTACTTAAGATCTTCTGATATCCTTAACGTAAACATCCTAAATGTTTTTAATCTAAATTATATGATGACTGTGTTACCGTATATGAGCCTTGCATGTGTGTTTGTAATGACATGTTGTTGTTGGCCTAAACGTGTCATTGACATAACCCGCTGTAATGACACTCAGTGTTCTTACATCATCATTTTACAACACAGTGCTGCCACATGAACCTCCTGAAGTGCCACAAGTGTTTTGTTGTTGTCCCAGTTTGTATAACTTCCTGTTCATGAAACTTTTTGATTCCAACAAAGAAATGTTCTTTTTGCTGGAGTCAGTGTATACTCCATGTGAAAGTCAGCATGCACAGTCGGAGTGACACCCGTTGGAGCTTGCTAGTGACATAAATGTGCTTGCTCAAGAACACATCAGTATGTTGGCCCGGGTAGACGGGTAGTTATTGCTCTACACCCTGTACGACCACTCACCAGATTTTCTGATCTACTGAAGAGATTAATGAGTTACTGTGCAAACGATGTACAGGGCCATGTTTCACCGGTCATATGGATTCAACATTCTCCTGTCTAGTTAAGAAAAAACTAAAATAAGTAAATAAATCTGCTATTCTATTATTTCGTTATCTGGTCTCATATATATAATAATCATATAATGTACAAATAAACATATTTTGCTACTGTTTGCTACTGCGATTGTTTAGTCACTGCAATTTTAATTTGAATGCTGCTGGTTTAGAAAATTAACCTCATTA
The DNA here is from genome assembly GCF_963454915.1 of Gymnoscopelus microlampas. Taxonomy (NCBI): domain Eukaryota; kingdom Metazoa; phylum Chordata; class Actinopteri; order Myctophiformes; family Myctophidae; genus Gymnoscopelus; species Gymnoscopelus microlampas. Next base: position 25,227,760 of record NC_139947.1, read on the forward strand.
TGTTACCCTCAAAGCCTTTGTGGAGGAACATCAGGCAAATGCGTAACACTGCTTGGTCTGGTTAAACGTTCTATCCAAGTCTTGCATTGTGTATGTCTATTTGAAACAGAAAGCTTCCTTGTGACAGATGTTGTGGGGCTGAGTGTCTCAGTAGTGTGAGCCGTGACCGAATATAGTTATTCCACTGCAAAAGAGCTATACTGTAAAAATCCTTCATGTTAATATATCCATTTGTTACTCCAAGAGTGTATGTAACCATTTTGGTTACATTTGTACTCTCGCACAGTTTAATTAAGTGGGCCGGTACCAGATATGATAATAATAAGTAAGTCTTGCCGAGCCATGTCGAGGCTTGATGCTGAGTGCCATGCAGGTAAGCATTGGGTCTTCTTTTTTATGACCCGGCCGGGGAATCGAACCCCTGACCTCCCGGTTTCAGGGTGGACACTCTAACCACAAGGCCACTGAGCTGGTCCTCTAAACCAGATGAAGTAGTACAAAATAATTACTGTATAAATCTGCTATCTGAAATTCTAATGTGTCTTTTCAGGCACCGTTGTGGGTGTACATGGCATGTGCCGTGGGCCTGTTCCTCTACCAGTCACTGGATGCTATAGACGGGAAGCAGGCCCGTCGGACCAATAGCAGCACTCCACTGGGGGAGCTCTTTGATCACGGTTGTGACTCTCTTTCGACAGGTGGGAGAAAATCACATGACATCACAGCACGCACGTCAAATGTGTCCACCAGACATACTCACATAGAGGCAAAACATTCACTCACTTGTTGACAATACAACACTGAGGTGATAGACACAACACAAGATACAGCCAAGTTTAAAGCTGCCATCTGTAAGTTTCATGTCCTACTATACATCAGAGTCAAACCCAGGTCTCCCGCGTGGGAGACCAGACATCTACAGCTCACATTTCAGAAGTTATTTACCTACTCATGATATCTATATACCGTATATATTTATTTTATTTGGTGTTGGTCACATGTCACCGTCTTTAACTTTAACTGTACACAGTTCAAATCCAGAGTTGGTGATTTAACTCTGAAAGTTTACAGGCCACATTTTGTTGCACTTTCAGAGTTGAATCAACGCTCAGTATTTTAGCTGTGTAAATTGTATTTTTTCCCTACTCATTTCCCCCCCATTTTCTTTAGTGTTTGTGGTACTGGGTACGTGCATCGCCATCCAGCTGGGCACTAATCCTGACTGGATGTTCTTCTGCTGCTTTGTTGCCATGTTTATGTTCTATTGTGCCCACTGGCAGACCTATGTGTCGGGCACCCTACGCTTTGGCATGTAAGTTGTACTGTATGCAGCTACACTGTTAATAATGCTTTAACTAGACTGGTAAGCCTGATTTATATGTAGTCCTGTGCTGAAAATAGATCATCTACAAGTGAGCTTATAGATCTTCTATTGTTGGTACGGGACACTGTATAAATTTGGCATTACAGGAATTATTAATCCAAGCTTGTAAAATGTTCACAAGGCGAGTTACATTTAGCGTGACGTCAGAACAAAGATGTTTTAGGGCATTGTTGATAATCAAATGCTACTGCTGGGGAGGTTCAACATCCTCTGATTATACAGGGTATTTTAGTTTATTTTTAGCCAAATTCTTGTTTGCCCTCTTGAGTGACATTCTATCCGAAGGCTCTTTCCTAGTTATCTACAGTATATATTCTCATTTATTTGGCTATGATGTTCTCTTGTTTGCTCTTTGACTAGTTGTATAGTGGACACTCCTACTGTAGGACTTTATCGCCACACTTGGCTCACTGTTGTTGTGTTTACAATTATATATTGAATTGAACTGTATGTTAACAAATTATAGTATGAAATCACTAGAAAGGATTACTAACATTGTCAGTCACAGCAAACTCATAAAGTGCAGTTTGTGCAGGCGCTGCTAGGGGGAGTGGTGTGTACATTGTGTGTTTTGATGTGGCTCTATAACCCTTCTTGACTATTGGTCATAATTCCTCTGCTCTCTCTGTGCCCGCTCAGCATTGATGTGACTGAAGTGCAGATGTTCATAATAACCATGTATGTGCTGGCTGCCTTTGGAGGAACGGCTTTTTGGCAGTTCTCGGTAATGCCATTACCCATTACCCCATATGACTCACCAAATGAAACACTGAAGTTAGTGAAGAGTGTCATAGATTTTAATATTTATGTGGAGTGTGGTTTGTGTTGTAATGATCCCAAAATGTAATCTAGTTTACCATCAATATAGTATTTAGTGTGTAACTAACCACAGCATATGCCTGTTAATTAATATGAATAATATACATCTGAGCCCAAATTCATTCATTGTTAGTTGTGCTTGTTTCATTCCTTTAGATTCCTCTGCTAAACATCCAGGTGAAAATAATTCCAGCCCTCCTCACTGTGGCGGGAGCCATTTTCTCCTGCTCCAACTACTTCAGGGTCATATTCACAGGTGGAGTAGGAAAGAATGGATCCACTATAGCGGTAAGAAGCCGTTTTTAATTTTATTAGAATTACAGTCACATTAGATATACATACAGTACAGTATGTTGATTTTTATATTTATGAGGCCATATGACTGTACTGTAGTCCTGGAATCATGTGGCATTTGGCTTTGTCATGTTAGGAGAGTTTGAGGAACCAGGAAATCTTCCTCAGTTCCTACAGAAGGGACACTGTATATTGAAGCATATCGTGTCTTGTTGCCATGCAGGGGACTAGTGTACTGGGACCATTCTTCCACATTGGTGCCGTGATAATTCTGGCCTTCATGATCTACAAGAAGTCATCTGTGCAGCTATTCCAGAAGCATCCCTGCCTCTATGTTCTAGCCTTTGGCTTTGTGTCAGCCAAGATCACCAACAAATTAGTGGTGAGGAAAAACAAGACAAAATCCAAAATCACTCGCTCATTCACTGCTTCCTCCTCCATATACTGTATAGGGAGTTCTATGTAGGAGACAACACAGTGCATTTATCGGCGAAATTAAAAATCACATTTTACTGGTCACCGTTAATGAAATGAAAATATGCCAGATCAATGTGTATGTTATGATTTTCAATAATGTCAATAGGTTGTACCCTACTTTTCACAATGCATTGTGGAATAAATAAGTCCACTATATAGGGTATAATAATGATCACTATACATTTGGACACCACAAAAAAATGGCGTAATCACTATAGTGCACTATTAGTGAGTAGGGAGTGATTATGGACACAGCCTGAGTGTAATAATGGCGTAGCTATGTGTAGTTTGTGAACAACACTTAACATGTTCAAATGTGGAACCCCATTTTTTGCGGGACATACTGTACATAAATATTTGGGCAAATATTTGGGGGACATACATACAGACAAATGTTGTAGACGGCTGGCCACTTCGGTGCCACACCATAAAAATGATTTAAAAGACTTCCGACCAGCATTTTGATGTCATCTATTTGTTTAAAGGTGGCTCATATGACGAAGAGCGAGATGCATCTGCATGACCTGGCTTTCCTGGGGCCAGGGCTGCTCTTCCTAAATCAGTACTTCAACAGTTTCATAGACGAGTACCTGGTCCTCTGGGTGGCACTGGTAAGAACATTTCCGCTGTTTAACCCATTAAGACCGGGAACGCATCTGTTTAATTTTTAGATTTCTTTGGCTATTCAAAAATAGCAGATATACAAGCTCATAGCGCGGCACCGAGTGCCGCGCTATGAGCTTGTAGATCTACTATTTTTTTTTAAATCGTAAAAATGTGTGCAAATGTTTGAATATATATATATATTTTAAAGCGAACATTTTTAAGTAACATTTTCACTTCTGGGGGGTCCCTGGAACTAAATATTTTGAGATGGGGCCAAATGCATATCATTTTGGGTGGTCCTTGACATGAAAATGTTTGCACACCACTGATATAGAAACATACTTTTTCTTCAAAAAACTGTTAGGATTAAGAAGACATTTTGTAGAATCGGAACCTCAGGCCTTAATGGGTTAAGTCAAGATGCCATCCATACAAATGGGCTTTAATGTGTTCCAATTAAAATTCTCGTCGTCCTTCCATCCAGTTCCTGTCCGCCCTTGACCTGGTGCGCTACAGTGTCAGCGTCTGCAACCAGATCGCCACTCATCTGTGCATCTTCGTCTTCAAACTCAAACAAGCGAACGGACAGCCCGGCTCTCTCTCCGCCAAATAGCGCCGATGACGCCGGAGGCTCCTCCCGCTCAGGTGACAGGAAGCAGCGCGGGGACGTCGTAACCCGAAGCTCCTCCCCTTGCTTCTCGTTCAGTGATACGGTAATGAAGTGAACTCTGGGTTAAGATACGGGGTGGCTGAACGTTTTGGAATCACTCACTCCTATTCATTATGTGCTCACCATGACCACTGCCAACCTTTAGATATCTGCAGACGGAACACCATGGCACTTTGTATTCCACAAAGCCTCGCCGGATATACATAGGCGCAGGGGTCAGTAAGTTGAGGGATCAGGGAGTCCTCCTCCTTAAATCCATTGGTTAGCAATCTTGCACTTGTCCCTGTTTTTCCAGACTGGTCAGGCACCCCGTATTAGCTTATGATGTGATGGATGCATTGAGGGCAAGAAAAAGATGTCTGATAATGGGAACTAATTTATTTAAATCTCTGTGGTGTGCAATAATGCTGTTTTTTTTTTACTTGTTCTCTCTTTTGGTGTATGCTTTAACCAAAGAGAAGAATAGAGAATATTTGTTGTCATTTATTTTGTTTGTGCCATTAAATGTAACTACAGTACTTACCAGCTATTTATGAGAATTAGACATTGTCTAACCACAGTTACTGATAGGAGTCGATTTAAATCTACAATCTATACGTTTTATGTCCTCTCCTGACAGAGAGAGGTAGTTGCAAGTGTAACACCTGAGATTTGAACCTGGCTCTTCCTGTGTGGGAAACCAAGCATTCCAGAGGGAATGCTTGGGAGATATTGGGCTTATGAGCTTCAGGCAGGGCTACCTAGCAACCAATAGGTGTCCTACCCAATACGAGGGTCCAAATTTTCTCAATGGAGAAGTAGTTGTATTGTATTAACATAACATACTTTTACCATACAGGTTGGTAAAAAAAAGAAAAAAAAGGTTTTCATTAAAATAATTCCCAGATTGCAGATTTAAGGAAAATAAATTACCATACCACTGTTCATATATTGGATTGATCTTGGACTGAAACATGCTGTACATACAATGTATTGTTAAGAAGGGTGAGTTTCTACTTAACCAAATTAGGGGAGCCTATACTGTACCTAGCTTGTCTGACCAATATGAATGTCACTGTCACTTAAGTCACTTATTTAGGTACTTATTGAGGCACAAACTGTCACCATTTTCCTTACAGGTAAACCCTAGGTGAGGTCAAATAATGGGGTTGTGTATTATGAGAAAATTATACATTATACCTGCACATACATGTACATGGTGAAATCATTTCCAGCTTTGAAAATGTATGTATTTTGATGATCGATACGAACAGAAATTCAAACTTCGTTTTCTATACGCCACAGTACTGTAAATGGCTGGTTACTGTTCTTTTTTTTTGCCATTCAAAGAGATCAGTACACAGATTTATGTGATTGTCTTGTATGCTTCCAGTCAGCAGGTGCTGTAAAAACAAGGAGATGATCTTTAGTAGAATTTCAAATGGTTTAAGTTGTTTGCCAAATCTTAATTGGTGTGAGTAATTTGAGAAAGAGTCTTCATGTTCAAGTCTTTCCACTGGATCGTGAAAAGAGTTTGTCAAAGCTTATTTTGTTAGTTCTGTCTTTCCATAGACTGTAGACCAGCACTGTACCAATGCTTACGCTCCTCTTCTCTGCACTGTACCCATGCTTAGGCTTGATTTATACTTGCGTGCCGGTGTCGTGCACTGAAAATAGGCGATCTACAAGCTCACAACACACCGCGCGGCGATGCATTGTAAGCTGGGTTATCGGCTATTTCCGCAACACCAGCATGCAACCATGTATAAATCAAGCTTTACACTCCTAGCTTACACTCCTACACTCCATCTATACACATCAGTTCCCTGTGTTCATTGCTGCATACATTTTGTGGATAGTTTCCTTGAAAAAAGGACTTCTAATAGTGTACCATTCAATGGGGTATTCTATTCAAATACCAATTACAGATTACAGTCACCTTACCAAGTATTTGCATTCATAGGGTAAAGTGTGGGGATAAATAAAAGCCCCGATCTGTTATTTGTAAATGGTTGTCACCTCAAAATAATAGGGGTTGTCTGTTCTTCCACCTTGCTCCCACTGTTACCTCATCGTTAGGGTTCTGATATCCTGCACAACATTGTCCACTGCTGCTCACTTCTATGCTCCACGTTTTAGAAATTGTTAATTTCTGGTCTGCATTACATGCGCAGTATACACACCGTTCTCATTCGTTTTGATGCCGTTTACGTATTCTGAGTGTTACAAGTTTCGTGGCCAAATACCGTCCACAGTCGAAAATAACAATAGCTTGTTTGCTAATCCCTTCATATGGTTATAAAAGTTGTCTGGTTATGTCAATCTGAAGAGTCTTTTTTTCTGTATTCTTTGATTGTCACTTAAAAGTTGAAGGTATCAATTTTTGAGCGCTTCTTAACCCACAATTATTCAAACTGTGATAACAAACTAAAGTATGCATACACATTTAAATATAATCTGAGCCATCTAACCATTGAAGACCTTTTAAAACAACTAACAAAACACTTACTGTAACTTGTCATTTCCCCCATCATTAAGTAGACATAATTATGAGGAACATGCAGAAATGTTGTAGATGGATTATTAGGTAATATGTTTAAATGGATTTTAATTTGACCAATGTTCTTTTTCTTCTGTATAAAATAATTAATTTTGGGATTAAACAACCATACAGATAAACAACCTTACAGATAATAAAGATTGATATATTTATGATAATCTATGCCTTGTATCTTTTGTTGATTCTGGCATCATTTATTCTTGTGTTTAGCAGTGACACACAGTGTCCAGTTAATCATGATCCAATGACCAATGGTACCTGTTGAAGCCTCGCTTATATCGTTGAAGGCTATCCGCTATGCTCAAAGAAATATGTAGTGTTTGGGAGATCACTGTGTGTTGGTGTGCACTGCGCCTGTGTGGTGTGTAGGAGGCCTGCCAAAGTATTTTGGCAGTCTGCATCAATGAAAGTGAAATCATGCTTTAAGGAGTGTCAGCTGACTTCAGGCTGAAGGAGCAGCAGACCAAAGTCACAAGGCCTTGGCTTAAGCAGATGGAAACCTCAGGTCTCTGTGCAACTCATTCAAACACTTAAACTTTCACTTTCACACCTTACATCTCCGTCTCACCACTTCCTCTCATCTTTTGCTGATGATTTATTTGTGAGTTGAGAGATTTTTAGCTAAAACGCCCAACATCTCTCCACGTTGGAATTCCACTACTTTGGGGGACTCGAGTGGAGCGGTGGCGGTGCCGTTTGTGCGGTTGAACTGGAAGGAGGCCTGACTCCTCTCTTTTCACAGTGAGTAAGTTGACAAAAATCTTGGTATGTGACCTGCACTCCTCTGAGCTATTTGTGATCTTTTCTTTTTTCTGTTTTTTTGTAACAGTTGGGTTTTGCCATAACCACCTGAACCCCAGCATCCATATTCTGGGGGAACAGTAGCCAAAACTAGCGGATCTAGAAGCTCGCAATGCCTTGTGAGCTTGTATATCTGCTATTTTTGGCGAAGAGATTTGGTGTACACGGAAACATGTGGTCCAGCTACAGAGCCAACTCCGGTCCAGTTTAAGCAAATGTGGTTGACTGATTTAGTAATTATGCAGAACATGTCACACTGATGGCGACGTATTAAATATATACATGGATTAAAGTTCTCAGTCACCACCACTGATTTCAATCTTTTTATGAGATTCATGTGTTAGAATGGGTCAAACTAGCAATAGAATACATGTTAAAAGACTCAAATTATGCAATTTCTTCTACTGGTTTGCTGTATGTAGAACAGCAGAAACATATGTTTAGAATGATAACACCTAAACATCATAATTATACATATTGTGCTAAATGTTTAGGAAAAAGTGCTAGTGTGGGGGGCGTTAAACAAATCACAAATTGGGACTTGGCCTAACCAAAATTCTCACCTGTCTAACGGCCACTTCGTTCAAATGTGTTTTTTCTGTGTGTGTGTGTGTGTGTGTGTGTGTGTGTGTGTGTCGTCTGTCTTCCTATTCTTTCACAGCCTCTCAGGCAGTACAGCATGTGGTGGTTTCAGAGGGGGGTCTCTGTCCTCCCTGCTTTATTAGTGACCTGGGCATCAGCCACATTCATCATCAACTATGTCATTGCTGTGCTGCTGGGACACATTGATCCTCTGATACCTTACATCAGGTATGTGGGGACATCTATAGGCCCTGTGCCTCTGACCCTTTCCAGAAGGTGGCATTCCCGTTTCCTGTACAGTTGCTCATAACTTCATTTGATTGGCTCAGCAGTAGAAGTTCACATATGAAGGTGTTGTGTTTCCAGTTCAAATCTGCTGCTGAGCCATTGAAATAAAGCAACGAGAAACTGACTGGAATTCATAAAGGGAACTATACTAGACTAGACTATTGTCTGATCAGGATTACATACATTACATGAATTTACTTTCCCCAGCTAGAAGCCCAAGCCAGTGATGTGCTGTATGTAACCCAATTATTAAGCATAGTGTTGAACGTGGGTTAGAATAGAATCAGACTTTTTTTTTAAAGAACAATTTGAAAATAAATTGCACCAATCACCTTGGAATACATTGCATTACCATTACTCACAATGTGCACTAGTGCTGAAATCTTTCACAGCATTAGTCATTATTTCCTGTCAGTTAAGCTAGGCCTGAGTGTCTGACATTTGCGTTGGTGGATTGTTTACAGTGACACAAGCTTGGATCTCCCTGAGCGCTGTCTCTTCGGCTTCATGATGAGCATCTCATCCTTTTTAGGTAAAAAAAAGATATATATAAAAGTGACACATCCTGTTTGGGGGTCTGAGAGCGGGAGTGGAATTGGTGAAACACCATTTTGTAGCTGCAATTTAAGCCAGCAAAACTTGGATTGTAGCGCTGTAGATTTTGTACCAACTACAAATGTTGGTTCGGGTGTCGGTTTGTATCATCATTCATGTTGCTGGTTTCCATTGAAAATGAATGGTAGCCTGTAGCTTTGTATCTGCCAGTGTGAACCCAGCCTTAAGCCTGATTTATAAATTACTTACTTAGTTATGCACTGTAAATAGCTCTGGTATTTTTTTGGCATGGGATACCACCGCACAGCTATTACAAATCAAGCCTATACTGTTGCCCTTTTCAAAGCACACAAATCCAGTTTCACGGCTGTGATTTGTGGTTGTATGTTTGGTTTTTGGAGTGCTTAATTTGGGTTGTTGTTGTAAACAGTCACCTGATTTTGACTTGAAAACGTGTTCACAGATTCAATCAGTGTAATGGCTTGGCTCTCAGACCCGAAGGACAAATGCAAAAAGAAATACAAAAAAATATGAATTACAAATAATGCAAAATGTAGTCTTTGCAAAAACTGGCAGCGAAACTAAACTGCCCATAAACTAACAGCAAACAAAGGTAAAACAAAATGCTCTGGCGGGTTCCACGTGGAAGAGGAGTGCACTGTGAAGTGTGGATCTTTTACAGTGATTGGAGGCCCTGGCCGAATACAAGACAGGTGGGCACTAGGGCACTACATCTGGGCACCATATTTTTGGGATGACTGGGCACCTGGAGAGGTGGGCACCCGGACAACTGTGCACCAAAACCATCTGGGCACTAGGGACATGTGGGCACCTGGATGTAGAGATAGGGTTAGAGATAACTGGGCACCTGGAGAGGTGGGAACAGGGATAACTGGGCACTCGGACGAGTGGGAACTAGGGACCTGTGGGCACCTGGACGAGTACTTAGGGGTGGAGATGACTGGGCACCTGGATGAGTGGGCACCTGAATTTTTTGTCATTTTTTCCCCCAATCGTTTTTATGTAGGCTACTGTTTATCTAAAAAACAATCCATCATTTTATAGTGTACCGTTCTATTTATTTAACAGTAGGCTACAACTGTATGTTTTTCTATCATTTTATAGTTTACTGTTTAGCTATGTTTTTTCTATCCTAACATTGATCATTGAACCATTTTTTGGTATCCTTAATTCTTTTTGGTATTTTCCCATTTTGTTAAATGTTTTAACAGTGGCAAATACACTCTTATATTGTACTTTGAAACTCGTACTTTTGATGTACTTTTGACCTCAGTACTATTTTGGCTAATAAACCTTCGACCTTGTAGGGTTTAAAGAACAGTGGGTTAAATATCACTTACCACCAACAAAGCAGCATGCTATGTAAAGTAAAAAAAAACACTTGTGGACACGCATCCTAATTCAGGTGCCCACTTGTCCAGGTGCCCACATGTCCCTAGTGCCCAGATGGTTTTGGTGCCCACCTGTCCTGTTACCCCCTGGAATGCTGCCTCCGATCCCACACACAGAGACAGAGGCCATAGGGTCAAAACTAAATTAAAATAAAAAACAAATGAAAAATGCAAAACTATAATAATGTTCAGGATCTATCTCAGTAACTTTGCATCCACAATTTTGTTTTGTACCCAATGTCCCTTGCAGGTGTAGCTACAGTGTATGTGCGTTACAAGCAGGTGGAAGCCCTGGCCATAGGGGGAGAACAGAGGTTACATCGGCTCAACTTTGCAGGTCTGGCACTGGGCCTTCTCAGCTCCCTGGGCATGTGCATTGTTGCCAATGTTCAGGTAAATTCGATTTGCTTTAGTTTTCTTGTTCTATGAATATGAATCCAGCACCGCTGTACATTTACTTCTAGTTATACATGGTAGGGAACACCTTTTGCCAGCCATTAAAAGTGCAGTGTACCCTTTCAGACTTGTTCCTAGTATTTAGTATTAAAGACAATTAAAATGCTTTTATGATTGTGATCTGTTGTTAAAGGAACACAACAAATTTGCAACCGTATCTTTATATTCCTCACTCATAAGATGGCACCATCTTATGCTCTGCATCTGAGATGGGCTGTGGACAGTAAAGAAACCTACAACATCATTGGTGTGAATTCCAAACTAGTAAACTACAGCCTTTATCTTCCCTGAAGTTAGCACACTGAAATAGAACCCATTGTTCTCGCATCAATAAAAAATGTATTAAAAGTTTGCTATTACCACCAATGATGTCATCACTAGGTATTTGCGAACCATCCACAGACTACCTCTTTTTCTTCCAGCTAATTCCCATCAGGGGTCTTTCTTGGTCACTCCAGCCTGCATGTCCTCTCTCACCGCATCCATAAACCTCCTCTTGGGCCTTCCTCTTCTTCTCTTGCCTGGCAGCTCCATGTTCAGCATCGTTCTCCCAATGTACCCTTCATCTGCGCACCATACTCCGCGACACAGAGCATATGTTGACAGAAATAGTACACTCCCATAGTGAGCATTAGTGAGGACAGAGATAGAAAAAGGCAAAATGTTCCTTTAAATGTTTGCTCTTTCTCTTGTTCCTGCATCTGCATACCATCAGCAGCTGCCGGAACAATAATGTTTCCACTTGGGGACTTCTAGGTCTCTTATCTTGATCTCGTATTTTCTTTTTAGAAAAGTGCCATAATTTCTGTGCACCTGCTGGGGGCCGGGCTGACGTTTGGCGCGGGGTCCCTCTACATCCTGGTGCAGACAGGTCTGTCCTATCACATGCAGCCACGCTTCCACGGCAGGGACATCCTGTGGGCGCGCACCGTCGTGGGGCTGTGGACCATGGCCAGCATCATCACATGTGAGAACATCTCGTTGCTCGCGGGCAGAAAGCTCTTATCTCCATATTCTAACTTTTTTGCTTTCTCGTAAATTAACACCCTACTTGTTCATACTACAGCGTCACACAAAAGCATCAAAAGTAGCAAATATACAAGCTGGAAACGCTGCGTTTTGACCTTGTATATCTACTACTATTACTATAAAAAAAAATGTAATCCTGAAAAGTGTTTTGGAGATATGAGGTTTCTACCCGACGAGACAAATATTCTACAACAGTGGTTCTCAAACTTTTTAATTTCAAGGACCCCCATAATTAAATAAACCTGTAGAGTTACAGACCTTTAAGGTCTATTTGGAACTTCCTCAAGGAACCCTTAGGGTCCCTGGACACCACTTTGCCTTGACATGAAAGAGTTTGAAGAACCACTGATGTAGACAACTTAACTTACTGGCCACATGAAGTCCGAGAACTACATGGGAGCCGTGCCTTGTCCATGTGGATTATTCTTTTATCGCTTATATGTGCCCCTCTCTAACACAGCTGTGTCTCTTTCTATTCCACACAGTGTTTGTTTCATCAGTGGTACTTTATGATGACCTACCAGATATAGAAGTGACCAGTAAACTCAACTGGACACCAGGGGAGAAGGTCAGTGAACATTTATGATGGCCTACCAGGTGTATATCGTGCTCGTCAGGTGGAAACCTTTTATGTCCAAAACTATTACTTTTCAGGAAATGTGTTCCAATTGATCCAATGTAGTTATTATTTAGTCACGCTCATTAGCGCTTATTAATACTTTTCATTTCTTCAGAATTTATAAAACCTTAACCACTTTTACTTTCTAAATCATTTCTAAATCAAAAAGTAAAAAATAGCTGTCACGTTGTGACACGTTGCAAGCTTGTAGATCGGCTATTTTTGCAACTTGTTTTCGAAATGCTTATTTTTGCGTTTTACAAAACATTTCAACCTCACGTTGAAACGTTTCACTCACAAATTCAGCAATCTGATTTCAGTCAGTGCTATGAATTGACAACAGCAATCAGCATAGGAGGTGGAAATCTACTGTAAAAGCTTTTTAACTGATCATACAATATCTACTGCATGTGGTTCCTACCATTCGTGATTTGCATTGCGGACAGGTTTATGCAAACGTGTGCCAGAATTTAGGCTGTACCATTTCCCTAGTATTAGTAGATTGAAATCTAGCAGTTTCCTCCTTAGTCAGCTTTCCAAATTTATTTTGAATATAGAAAAGCTTCCACAAGATTGCAATTGGGTTATTATACCAGCCAGGTTTATGAAGCTATTGGAAATGGTGAAGAATAAAATCTGAGTGTTCATTTAATAGTCAGGATGTTGCTGTGTAGACACATGTACCGTATGTCCTATTGACCTTGTGTTCCAGGGTTACGCAGCCCATCTGGTCAGTACAGCAGCTGAGTGGTCCTTAGCTTTCTCCTTCGTCTTGTTCTTCCTCACCTACATCAAAGACTTTCAGGTAAGAGCTGCTGCTCCACTAACTTCAATCAAAATCCAAAAGAGTGTTGTTTCTCTGGAATAAATTGATGCACTCGGGTAGTGCAGGGGTAAGGTTCCTGCCCACTACTGTGGAGAACAAGGGGTTCAAATCCTCCGGTCATCCCAACCAACACAATGGGCCATGTTTAAGGGTGGGGGAGGCCAATCTCAGTGACTGCACTAGTGACTCCTACCGGTTGGTCAGGGCGCCTGTTCAGTGGTGTGTGGAGAACTAGGAGGAATATGTTCCTCCTCATAGGTTACGTCCTCCTGATGAAACTCCTCACTGTTCGAAAAAAGGAGCAAACTGGCAGTGACACATGCTCGTCTACATTCTCACTGAGACCAACCAGTAGGGGTCAGCAGAGACAAGGGATTACAGTACAAAAGGACTTGGAAATTGGACATAATGAAATTGGAAGCAGTGGGGGAAAAAAAAAGATAATCAAAGATAATCGAAAGAAGAAAACTGAACAAATTGATGTCTCAATCACTGGTCTTTACTGAATAGCATGAGTTAAATAGTCCTGTTTTTGTGCAGAAACTGGACATGCGGGTGCAGGCTGTCCTGCAGAGTAACCACCTGTATGACTACAATCACTATGATGTCAGGGCTCATGTGCACCACGAAGAACAGTCACCACTGCTGGCAGGGAGCATCTGACATGAAGACACCCAACCGCTGTTTCCTCATTGCCTTTGATGCAGAATTTGTATTTTCAGTGGAAATGCTGTATATATTATCTTTTTCATTCTGACATTTATTTAATGTCAGATTTTGCGGGTACCAAGTACTGGGGCTGTAGTTACAGAACCTTTTCATAATACTATCTTTATCTGTGACAGTTAACTGTGTGTTGCCACAGTAGACTGTAGGTCAAGTTTGATGTGAAGTCCATTTTGCTGCTTACCGAAGATTATGCAAAACCCAAAACAATTAAGTATATCCCTTTTTTATAATGAAAATGTTTCCATTGATTTGATGTGGATTAATTTAATTGTTGCCCTTTAAGCACATCATTTGTAAGACCACATTTGTGGGTGCAACTGGTTATAAATGTAATTATATTGACAAAGAAAATGAAGAAATGCAGTTGAAAATTAACTAGTCTTTATTTGAAATGATTTTTCCGCCTGTCATATTGACAGCGACTTGGCCACAGGAAGAGAACCAGCAGTGAAATTGAAAACTAAAAAAGCCTCGGACCTTTGAATGTCATCAACACAGGGTTTCCAAAAGCTCTGGAATCATAGGACTGGATGATGCATGTCAAAAACTTCAACGTCAGGTCAGGTTGGCTCCCGCACAGTACAATCACCAGTGTTAACTCTGACAGTGTATAAACGGAACCAGTTAACTCTTGAGTTAAATGAACACTGAGGATTTTTACTGTGCAGATCCCTTCACTTGAATCCCCTTATTCTGTGACAATTCAAAACTATCTACAGCAGTGACTGCTGTCAGTGATGGAAAGTAAATTTACTTAACCCATTAAGACCTGAGGCCGCTTCTAAACATTTTCAAAATCCTAAAAGAAAAATCGAAAAAAAATATGATTTTTTTTTTTTGAATTGAGTATTTCTATTTGGATCATTTAAACTTATACTCTGCTTTTGTACTTTTACTCAAGTTGAAGTTTTAATGCAGGGTTCTTGTAATAGAGTACTTTACTTCTTCCACCGCTGACAGTCAGTCTGACTATGCTGTGTCAAATACATTCTGGAAGGAGTGTGATGTATGTTCCTATGATTCCAGACTTCTGGAACGTCCCGTATGCCTCATACAGTAGCAGCAACATTTAAAGAAACTAGAACAAAGCTACACAATACACACAGTAACATTAATTAAAACACATTATTTACATCTCACTGAACGTACACATTTGTACTCTAAACCTTTAAATTCACATCTTAATCCCTTATATACAAATAGTGGTCACTTATACAGACAGTGTGTTTCCCAAAGTAATTAGTGTTTCTTTGGCTTTTTCTCCCGTTTCTTTTCCTGGTATTCAACAATCTTTTTGTGAAATATTCCTGGAAAAAAAAGAATGGGAAAAGGTCAGTCTAAATGGTCACACAATCCCACACATTACCTAGAATTGTTAACCTTGTGAAGGTAACCACTTTAAACCCTGGCATCCCAATTTGGGGTGACCTTCAAGCTCACAAAATAGAGCATAGCCTAACTAAACAAAAAAAACGCTGTTATAGGGATAACAGACAGATATTTTGGCCAATATCCGATTACTATTTGCATGGTTAAATGGTGTGTGGGTAGAAAAATTGGGTAGAAAAAGGGGCAAAAAGAGAAGCATACGAGTATATTAGTAAGGATAGTTCCAGCCCTAGGCTAGCTCTCACCTTGGTGCATCCCTGTGTGCCTCTGCTCCACCTCCTGGATGAAGAGGTCAAACATCTGCGTCATGATGAACTTCTTCACAAAGTGCCGTGTGGTCTTGGAGTCGATGGCCTTGTAGAAGCTCCTCTTCTCAAACACCCCGCTGGCATCCGCCGCGCCACGCTTCACATACGAGGCGTAATGGCCGACCGTTTTCACAAAGAATTGCAGGAAGGCTTCGGAGACGATCCTGTTCAACTCTTCCACAGCTGAAAGGAAAGTCACACACGTTCACAAAGGCATTTTGAGTAGTGTTCATCATTTTGAAATGCCAGTAGAATAGTGGCAATATTGGGAAATATTGTGCCAGGGTCCCGCATACAACATTTGTGTTAAAATATAAAAAATAAAACGTTTTGTAGTTTGTTACAAGCTCAGCATTGTGAGCTTGATATATTTAGGGTTAAAAGTGGTTAAACTAATTTAGCTGGGGACCCCCTGGAACCCTCCCAAGGACCCCCTGTGGGTCCCCAGACCCACTTTGAGAATCACTGGTGTACATCATTTTGAAAACCCAAAGAACTCTGTTTGCTCTATCTAGTACAACAATGTAAACATTTGCTGAGTTTGACTTCAAGCCCAGTTTACTCACTAGGGTTTTCTTTTCTCTGTTTTAATGCCTGTAATATCTCGTCTTGGAGCTTAGGGGGCAGAATATCCCTCTCATCACCAATCTGGAAACAAAGGGGTTTCACATTAACACTGACAGGGAGTGTAAGTTTCACACTATAAAAGAATATATATTTGTAGAATATTTCCTTTGAAACAAACAAAGCATCAAAACAGACTGGTTAAACTTACAGAAAAGAGGAACGTCTCCTGCCTATTTTCAGACAAGTCCACCACAAGTAACTGTAAGAAGAAATGCATGGATAAGTTCACTAGTGTTAGTTTGAATGACTGCATCATTTGAATGTTGTGACTGGATACAGGACAGGTTGAGGGAACTCTATTATTAATCACAAATGCTACACCAAGGACTGTCAGGGTTAGGAAAGGGCAATTAACTGAAAATATATTGAAAATGGTCAGTATTAAAAAACAAATCAAATACATGTGGCTGATCCATTGCTGGGACTTCCACGTGAAGGACTGTTGGGGGAACAGTAACTCACATCAGCACTTTGGTCGGTGACAAGATCCAGCAAGCGTTTCTCGACCCCCAGCACGTATGGGGTTGGGGCTGAGACCACATCGATGAGGATCTGTGGAACAATGGAGATGTAGGTGTGCTGCCAGGTGAATGGATAAAGGAGCGCCGTCATTGCATGAATGACCTGCGATAAGGTGCTGCAGAGAGACAAATGGACAGAAATCAGTTAACAGGAGGGGAATTCAAGACAGCCACCATTCAGACAAGGCTCAGACAACCCTTCCTCTAATATTGCTATTACTATCTTTGCTTGTTTATTATTCTACTCCTACTAATAATAATCCCCACTCCTTTGGTGTATTTTCATCACTGTACATTTACGTGAACTTCCCTCTGCATTTACTATTAGGAGCAGTAATAATGAGTATTAGTAATGAGTCTATAAAGGGTAAATGCGTTTATAGGTATTTAAATACCTACATGCCAAGAAAATATTAATGACATTAAAATGTAATAGTCTGTAACTGTTAAAATGCAGAAAGTTACAATTTGCGTTAAGTTGTGCATGTATAAGACTGAGACAAATAATAAAACAGGCCTATCTGCCCTGGCCAAATTGCAAAAGAGACGAAGAGAGTGATGTCAGGCACACCAAGGCCTCTTCCTCATGAACAATGTCTCTTTCCACAGACAATTCAAGTAAAAGTTTGCAACACCACTACGAGTTTTACAACTGCCAAGTGATGTTGACATACATGTGCATCCATTACAGATGCATGAAAGCGCACAGCAGGAGAAAGTAAATAAAGAAACCAAAAGTAAGAGGTGCTCGTCGTTTTGCTGTTTGTACGCTAGACAACTTAAAAATGCCTTGCTGTCTAAAATATATGAAATCATCTCATATAATTATTACTATTTATAATTGTAAATATAGGCTAGTAAATGTCTGAAAGTATACTTTAACATGAATCCAACATATTATTAGCAAAGATATTTGTAAACAAAGACATTTTACACTGATAATAGTGCTGTCAAATAAGTCTATGAAACCATCCAGGTGCAGCATCACCTGAGGGCAACCCTAGTTACATCAAAGAAAAACCTTCCAACAGTGGTGAGTGGTGAACTAGCTTTGAAAGCCTCTTGTTAAGTTGTATGGATGGCTTTCTGTAAAAAAAAGTTTGATATGCAACTCAATTTTATACAATACATGTAGTGGGGGTCTCTCTCAGCTAAGGGGTCCTTGGCTTGAAAAACATTGAAGAACTCTGCTGGCCTAGGCCTATATGCTTAATTTATAATTGTGTCACCCAGTGAAAATTCGAAGGAATGTGAATTTGGTTACATGGAAATTAGAAGCACAAGTTTGTTATTTACATTTGTTGACAGTGCTGGACGTGTACGGCGATGGGGCTCAAAGGTCATGACTCATGGTCACAAAAAGTCTGTTTCGCAACATAGTAACTGATAGAATAATGTATGATCAATCTAGGAAACTCGCACTGCTGTTGTTGACAACTGCAAGTAAGGTTTGCTTTGGATATCCTAACAACAGCAAGTACTTTTTTTTGCTTGATTGATCAAACGTGCTCCTTCCCAAAAACCTCAACTAAATTTATAGTACAGTAGATCAGTGGTTCTTTAAGTGGGGTCCGGGGACCCCCGGGAGTCCTTGAAGGGGTTCCAGGAGAGGTCCTCAGTCAAAATCAGCGTAACCACTTTAACCCTATTTTATACTTTGGCTAATC
This sequence comes from Gymnoscopelus microlampas, assembly GCF_963454915.1. Taxonomy (NCBI): domain Eukaryota; kingdom Metazoa; phylum Chordata; class Actinopteri; order Myctophiformes; family Myctophidae; genus Gymnoscopelus; species Gymnoscopelus microlampas. Next base: position 25,246,358 of record NC_139947.1, read on the forward strand.
AGAAATAGCTGATCTACAAGGTCAAAATCTTCAAAGAATGTGAAGATTTGGGAATAATTTAACAAAAATGTTCTCTTCTGGGACTCTCTGGCATAAATTCTTTTCAGATGGGGGTCCACGGCCCCAATTTCAGGGCCCTTGAAAAACATGAAAATGTTTGTCAAGGGGATTATTTGTCTCAGCTCTTCACACTGTATTAATGACATATAAGCCGGTTGATGGACTTTGCCTTGGGCAGGGCTTACAGTTACACAGGGTTAAGTATCCATGACGAACTCTATCTGTGTTTTGTGACTGTATGGGTGATTGCATTCTTAATACCCCAGCTCCTCAGCGATGAAGACGATCCGTCTCTCCAGGACAACAGCAGCAAACACCACCATCACCTCCTCGTCAGTCAGACAGCGGAAGAGCGTGTCGAAGCTGACGTGCTCCAGCCAGGAGTCCAGCGGACGCGTCAGCCTGATGATCTAAGTGCAGAGAGATGATGGATACCCTGAGTCACATGTCATCACAGAAGTAGGCCTGTCACTACCCCGAGTCACATGTCATCACAGAAGTAGGCCTGTCACTACCCCGAGTCACATGTCATCACAGAAGTAGGCCTGTCACAATTATTACCTAAAAGCCCAATTGCAATTATTTTGCATAATGGTTTCCATGTTGAAAATGTTTCACACATTTTCAAATATTTTCAAAACATTGCGGAAACAGCGGATCCTCAAGCTTACAATGTGTCACAAAGTGACACAAAAATCTTTTTAAATAGCAGCCTTTTCCGTATTTAAAGGACAACTTTGTTTTTTTACAACCAAGGTTTAGATTTTAGCTTGTAATTAAAGTAAATAAATGATGAGTGTAATTTTTTTTTCATTTACTGCTTTCTATAGTTTTAGCATTTTTTTGCGATATTTTTTACAGTGGGCGGGGGCATTCTGTCCGGTGGCTAAATATGCCTTTTTTACACAATAAAAAAGGTCCGGCTGTCTGAGATGGCCAGATGTGAGTTATTGGGGGCTAGAAGAGCTACTGTAAATAATAATAAAGAAAACGCCGGGTTAATGTGTTAAAAAAATGCATATTTAGCCACCGGACAGAATGCCCCCGCCCACTGTGAAAACACTGTAAAAAAGATTGTGAAAATTGCTAAAACTATAGAAAGCAGTAAATTTAAAATTTTTAACACTCATCTTTTATTTACTTTAATTACAATCTAAAACATAAACATTGGTTGTAAAAAAACAAAGTTGTCCTTTAACAAAAAAAAAGATTTAAAGTATAAAATTATTAAATATGTCAGTAATTTCTTTGTGTATTTAAGTTTTGTCATATATGCCCTGTGCAATTTTTGATTATGAATCCTAAAAGGCAAACAGAAATAATAAATAGTATTCATAAGTTCAATGCCAAAAACACAATTGAATCGTTAATCACAATTATTTGTATGACAATCGTGAAACTAAACAACTAAATAATAATCATGCATTGGAACACAGGTAATTTCTTTACATTTCCTAAAAAGTAACTGTTTTGGACAAACAAGGTTTCCAACCGACAGCAACGATATGTTATTGACCTGTCAACACTGAGTCAGCCCTGCTCACAACAAAACATTCCACTTGTAAGTCTCTCCTTTCTATTACTAATACAAAAAAGGGCCACACCTTCTGAAGAAATGATTCACACAGTTTGTTTGAAGCCTCCCCCATGTATCCCTAAACACTAAAATGGCCATCAAACATCAACGTTATCATCTTAAAGGAGCACTTCACCCATTTTCAACCATATCTTCATATAATTGGTCCTTAATAATTATCGTTATCAGATGGAGACACTTCTGTCTACTCAGTCTGTATACAGTATCATTGCTGGGCTATGGACAGTTCAGAAACCTGCCTACCAATGACAGTGGTAGTCAGGTGAAACAATGAAAGATAATTACAAGTTTTAAATCTTGTTTGAAATGACCAAATCTGGCCACCGATTATGTCACTGGTAGTCAGGTTGCTGAACTGTACACTGACTATAGAATAGACAGAAATTGTGCCATCTTAAAATGAGCATTAGTGAGGACCAATTATATGAAGATTGGGTGAAGTGCTCCTTTAACTGAACAGGGTAACTTATTATGCACCCCAAACCTCATTTTGTTTTGAAATGGTCTTGGAGTTTAAAGGAAAAAAGAAGAAAAATAGCCAACCTGGTGGCTTCAGGGGCAAGCATTGTAGATGGCCCACATTAACTGAAGCCAGCGTTTGCTTAGCTCATGTCATTGTGCCTACCTTTAGAGAAACCACGGACAAAGGGACTATTCATGGACAAGAAGAGTCTTTCTGCTCATCTGTTTACCCCAAGAGCTGAAAAAAGAACCCAAATTCTACCCCTCCTTCTTTGTTGTACTCTTCTTTACACTGGCATTCCCTCTTTGGATTACAATAACACTGAAAACTAACGCTCTGACCCAGTGACCCTTGTGCTACTTTCTGATTGGCTGTTTGTAGTGTTCCTGTACATGTAATTTGAGCCTTTCTTCTATGGATATACTGTCGGTCTAACAGCACCGATGCCAAATGCTTTACATAATACATATAGATGTAAAGTTTCTATGACTAAAGCATAAATAATGTATAATGTCATTTACACCAGTGGTTCTCAAACGTTTTCATGTCAAAAATGTATTTAGTCACAGACCCCCATCTGAAAAGATTTTGTGCCCGCCCTGGAGCAGAGACCCCCATAAGAAAAGATTTGTATTTAGATGTTTCTGCATTATTCAAATTATTTGAATAGCCCAAGTATAAAATAAGGTTAACATGTTATGTTATATTAAAATATATTTTGCATGGACCCCACTTTGAGAACCACTGCATTACACTGGGTTTGACTGTGCAACAGAGCGGAAGGCTGGAATGTCACATGGTAGAATAGGTAATAGTTTGACTGGAGGGGGAGAAGTTAAGGTAAAGAAGCAAGGGCAGGCCCAGACAAAAACCTTACACTGTAACTGTAACACACACCTGCACTGAACACACACTTCCAAGGTGCTCACTGGGCTGAGCTGTGCCGTCTCAGCCATTCATACAGAACCACTGAGCTGTGTACCTGAGGCATTATGTCAGGGAAGTGGGGGGGTGTTGTCTGGGGGAAAGACTCAAGAGTTCACCCAAAAATGAGCACAATGTGTTCATGTATAACAACTTTCACCCTGGTATCTCTATATTTCTAAAATCTTCTCTCGGTTATTTTCGCATACCTGAAGTATAAACACCACACTCCCCATACTTTTTACATTTTATTCACAACACGAGTTTGTTTTGTCTTTACATGAGTCTTTTTTACCCCTACACAAAATGACTGCCGTGTCATTTTATTTCAACCTGCTGATACTGTATTCATGGCTTTCTTTCTTTCTTGTCCTGACTGAGTCACAGATTCCTTCAACCCTTTTTCTGTATGAACTCTTTCTTACGGCAGCTTGGCTGGTTCCCGGAGTAATGACAGTTGTTAAAGAGGACTGGCTAACTAACCCTTTCAGCCCTCATGCAGCGTTCACACTGGCAGATACAAAGCAACAGGCTACCATTCATTTTCAATGAAAGCCAGCGACATCAAAATACAAAGCAATGCCTGACGTTTGTAGCTGCTACAAACTCTACAAATCTACAATCCAAGTTGAGCTGGCGTGAACTTCAAGTACACAAATACACAACGACCAAGTGTTTAACAAATTCCGGAAAACTAATTATTTCCATTGGCCAGTTGTTTTTTTTACCCCAGGCCTTATATATTTTTTTCGCTTTGTAAACAGCATTAGGTTGAAAGGTGAACACATAAAAAAGTATTGTAAGTCTACATTTTTAACATGTTTAAAATCAGAGAGGCTGGAAGAGTAATGCTATTCTCACCTCAGTGCCAGACTCTGGGATAAAGCTCTTAATCTCCACCGTGTTTCCTGGGGCGGGGAACGGAGACTCCCTCAGCTTCTGCATGAACGGGTAGATCATCGCCATGGAGATCTGTCGCCTTTTCTCAACCTCATCAAAGATCTGACATAAAAGCACATATAGCATTGTTTGATTAAATACCAATGACTGCCGACGCCAGCCAAGACAATTGTCTTTGGAGGGGAAAAAAGGCTTCTGTGTGTGTAAGACTGTAAACTTAACTGTACATTTTTACTTAAGGACTTACCTTGGAGAAAAGGCCAAAACATGCCAGTTTGCTGATAATGCAGTACGCTTCTGGTGGACGTGCTCCATTCCCATTGGGCTGGAGTGGGAAAAGAGAAACTAATCATAAATGTAGAATCCTAAATCACTACATTCAATTTGAATCTTGCAGTAGGAAAACTAAGACAGCGCCGTTTGGAAAAAAAGAAAAAAGATTAGCTCTGCGCACACGCACACACACACTTGCAGAGCCACACGTAAAATCATTTGAAATCTGGTGAGATCACCAGATGTTTCTAGTTGTCCATCCAATAGTATTCAGTTCCCACTCTTCCCATGCTTGTGATGAAAGCCTTTTCTGACGTGGCTACAGTATGTTCTATACTAGCAGGGGTGGCCATAGCTGAATGGGATAGAGAGGCCTCCTAGGAAACGTCCTGGGAAACAGAAGGTCCCAGGTTTGATTCGGCAATGTGTCGAGGTGTCCCTGAGCAAGACACTTAACCCCTAACTGCTCCCCCCTGCGCTCAAGTCCGACCACTTTAGCAGCAATCAGCTGGGTGAAGCTGATCCCCACAGGATCAAATAGGACTAATCATACTATGGTTTACCATTTATGTGCTTCAGCCCAGCCGAAGGAAATGCAACTATTTTGCATTTAATGTTCCTTTGTGACAATTCAAAGAGTTCACTTAAAATGTGCTTGAACAGGCGGCTTGTGGATAAAACTGACCAGTAATCTCCTGCAGTATCCATTCTTTCTGCTCCCATCCAGGTCAGTCAGTACAAATGAGAAGGTTTCGCTGGAAGAAGAGCAAACAAGGGATTTGAATTCATCTCTGACACACGTTTGGGGTGCATGTGCAAAGGCGTGAGGTCAAAAATAGCCAATCTACAAGCTCACAACACACCGCAATGTGATGCAATGTGAGCTTGTAGATCGGCTATTTTCGGCGCGCAACACTGCATTTTTTGAGCTGGCAGCACCTTGTCTGCCATGCAATTTCTATGGTAAAGAAAGCGGAGCTCCCTGGGCGATTCTCCTGATTGTGTGTGACCAGGTTATTTACGACCAGGCATTGAATCGTTACCACAACCATAGAAGTCCATGTTTACGTTGTTTCAGCTAAGCTATTTGAGCTAATAACGCAGATGACAAAACGTTCAAGCACAGCAATGCTTGATAGGTTTGAACGTTGCTGGGAACAATAAAGGCTGCATGCGAGCGCTCTGGACAAGATATTCAAGGGCTCCTCCGCTCATGAAATGCTTTCTGTGTAAAGCCCAAATCAGGCTGGAGAGCTGTGATACCTGTGGTATTCTGTCAACGGAGCCCAGTTGATGCCCTCAGGAAAACAAAACAGAGTGATCGCCTTGAGTGTCTTCTCTTCCTCCTCCTTCTGGAACCTCAACATCGCATCCCTCTGACAGAAAGACAAACAATACTGTATGTGTTTTTAAAATACATCAACCCATTTCCTCTCCATGTTTCACCAGTTGCTTCAGGCTTTCTTGCAACAGCTTCCTTTGTAACCATCAGCTATTGTCAGAGGTTAGGAAAACTAGTTCTGAAGTTAGCAAATCCTGATCATGAATTAACCCGAGGCGAGTGTCTATTTCACAATTTAAATGCAACCAGTTTAGTAAATTCAAGACCAAACCAAAATCTCAATTGAAACCAAGATTTGTTAACAACAAACAAGCAAATAGTTAAATGTGGCTGCGATATAATCAAAAGGTTAAAACATTAGAAAAGTAATTTTCATCACATGAACCCTATTGTCCCTATTCTGTGTATGTCATAATAAAAATTATGAAAATAGCCCAAATCTACAAGCTCACAATGCATTGCGAGCTTGTAGTTCGGCTGTTTTTGCTAGTTGATAAATACAACAAAGTATATATGGTTAATTTAAGTATATAAGGTTAATTTAAGTGGTAGTATGTTTGGACCAGCTATCAAACTCACCTTGGGGAACTGGTAGGTGATCTGGGGTTCATAGTTTCCTTCCTTGGACTTCTTCAGGCTGACCACCACCAGATACTCAAAGAAGTACTGGCCACTGGCATAGCACGGCTCACGTGTGCTGTCTGCTTCTGGGGGTGGAGGGGCTGGATCTTTCAGTGCTATACACACACACAGACACAGCAACAGGTCATACTAGGGCTGGGCGATATGACAAATCAATCAATATCATGATTATTTAAAACTTTCGCCTCGATTACAATTAAAAAACTTTTTTTAAAGTCAAAATAGCAGATCTACAACCTAATAATGTATCGCAACGGGCACATTGTGAGCTTGTAGATCAGCCATTTTCAAAATGTTTGTAGAAATCTAATAGTATAGACCAGTGGCTCTCAAACGTTTTGATTTGAAGTACCCTCATAACTCTGAGAGTGTACAAATGGAACCAAATGGACCATTATGAGTCCATTTGGTTCCATTCTCAGAGTTACAGACCTGTAAGGGGCCATTTGGAACGCCCTAAAAGGAACCCTGATGGTCCCCCGTCCCTACTTTGAGAACCACAGGTATAGACTAATGTCTTTCCTCCATTCACTTAAGCCTATAAAGGCAGGTACACATTGCAGGACCTTAAAGTGCTCGGGGGGTCATCTGATCGTTAAGCATAACATACTGCAGGAGTTTATTTCTTGAAATCGGCTGTCATAATGTCGTTGTGGTTTTCACAACACGATTGATCCCCGACAAGGGCTGACACACTGTAGGATAGTTCACTAGGATGCCATCTCCAGAGTCAGACCCAATACATACATTTGTGTGTCCAATTCATTTTAATCGACGTATCCCGTGATATGCCTATCTCCCTCTCCCTCGCCCTCTCTCGCACGTCAAGTGCGCTGAAACAGTTGCCATGTCCGCTTATTATAAGCGACTTTGGGATTGTTTTTCTGTAAAGTTGCTTGAAAGTGTAGTTGCTTTTTTTGGCCTTGTTTCCTAATATTGTTTGAACCAGTTGTTCTCAAACATTTGGCAAGGACCCCCAAATTAATAATAATAATGAATTGTCCGCAGAGGCGCAGACATCCCCCTTCTGAAAATATGTTGTGCCATAGACCCCCATACAAGATCTGTGTGGATTTGTCAAATATTCCACAATTTTCTCAAGATTTTTCTTTGAAAATAGCTGCGATGCGTTGTGAGCTTGTAGATTGGCTATTTTAAAATATCCAATGTATTTGTAAATAGGTTTAAAGTGCTCAAGTGGCCTTTTCTTGGGCTTGTTTTCATAGACCTGGTTGCTTATTTCTCTCGCAACATCAGACACAGCCCCACACACACACACACACAGAGAGAGAGAGAGAGAGAGCTCTCGCTCTCTGTCTCTGTCTCTCTCTCTCTCTCTGTACAATTCCTCTAAAATAAACAGCCCACCAGGCTCGCTCACTTTCTCATTTTGTTTTATAATGTTAACAGGACTGGACGGTAATATTGCGGTAGGGACTGTTTGTTGTGGTCAGATCCAGCGACGCTCCCATAGCCACGGTTGCTGTAACGTGCTCTCATTGGCTGTAGCGTGGATCTCCCCGCAGACCGTTTCATACTGTATGATACTGTCCGATCTCCTCTCTGCGACAGGGCCGAATATCTAACAGTTTAGTTATCTGAAAACGGTCGGAAAGCCGTCGCAGAGCGGAGAATCGCGGCCACATCGTGTCGCGGAGCCTTTCACACACAGCGAGCATTATCTCGCCGATCAAAGGCCGATCTGCGTCAGATCGGGAGGTTTTGTTGGCGAGCGCCAAAAAAGGTCGGCGGCAGCAATATCGGACCTAATGTCCTGCAGTGTGTACCTGGCCTAACTCATTTTGTTGATAGTCTGTGACCGAGTTGGATTCTGCTGCTTAGTGCCCTGCATTAAAATGCAGGGCACTAAGAATATGCATATTGGCCTTTAAGGCAAGGCTATTGCACCACATAAGCCAAGCACCACACAGTCAAAGCCATATAAGGGATTGTGACTATGCCGTGATGATTAGACTTGAGTTTTTGTTTGTTGTTGGGTTTTTTTCTTCCTCAAACCGTTAAGTTTAGTTAACTTCCTGTCACACCCATGGTTTATGTTTTTGGTAGGTTAACTTGTGGTACTGTACCTCTAACCAAACACAAGCACTGCACTCTCACCCACTTTTTATATGGGATAATTTCGAGTTGCACAATACTAACACATGAAGTCACTTATTCACATATTTTTAGGCAGCCAACTATTTGTACATTCCTGCATGAGTATGTATGTATATACACACACATCTATTCATTTCTCTCACACTATCTCTCTCTCACACACACAGCTGTAGTCGGTTTAGCTCATCTGATTGCTATGGTACTACACATACTGTACAACCAAAACAGTCACACTTAGGCTAATGATCACCTCCTCAATCTGTTGCATAGGTGGTGTTTGTAAAAACGATGTGATTGATGTGTTTGCTGCCTGAGTGAAACATATTACTGAATTTACACAAATGTAATTACACATCTAGAAAAAGTGCAGTAAGCCGATATTAACCACTTTCAACCTGGCGTCCCCATTTTGGGCATGTCATAATAGGCAGAACTTTTCTAAGCCTTTTAGAGGTTTTCGAAAGATTTAGGGGTGCAACAGATAATGAAACTAATCGTTTTAATTGGTTATAAAACATAATCAATTTGACAAGAATACATTTTTGAAAATAGAAGATCTAAAAAGCTCACAGCATGTCATGATGCAACGTGTTGTGAGCTTGTATATCAGCTGTTTGGGATTTTTTTAAATGGGCTTCAGTGGTTAATCTCAGAATTGTAATAGATAAATAGTGGGGGGTCTTCTGAAGCAGTACTCACGGTCATGTCTGCGTCTGCGGAAAGACGACCACATGGCACTGATCCTCTTGAGAGGTCCTCTCTCTCCACTTCCATCTTCACAGGATTGAGCTGTTTCTATAGTGGAAAACAAAGGCCAAGAGATTGTCTAAGGTTTCACTACTAAAGACCAACAGAAACATCTTTGTGAAGAGTGAAGACAAAATATGACAAGACACGTTTATTTGTGTAGCACATTTCAACAACAAGGCAATTCAATGTGCTTTAAATAAAACATTAAGCAAAATACATTTTGAATTCAGTAAACATTAAAGGGATAGTTAAACCAAAAAAATACTTTTTTTTCTATCTATTAGTCACCCCCATGGAGACTTGAATTCATGGATTTTTTTTGTTTCTGTCGCATTCCCAAGCCAATAATTTGATGACCAGCGGACCGGTAGGCAGCAGTTCCGGTAGGTGACACAAAGGAGACTCTTTGTGTCTCGTACCGGAACCACTGCCGGTCATCAAATTATTGGATTAGGAATGCGACAAAAACTAAAATAAATCTATGAATTCAAGTCTCCATGGGGTGACTAATCGATAGTAAAAAAGTCATTTTGGGGGTGAACTATGCTTTTAAGAAAGAGTTCAAAAGAAAACGTTAAACGCCAATCACCTATCTCAGGTTAAGAACAATAGTGAAGTCAAAATAAGGTGCTCTGCTCTTCAAGGAAGCATGTAGTCGAGTAAGAATTAAAAGACAATAACTGTCCAGCTTACTTATAATGGAAGTCCATGGTATTGGATGGATGGCAGTTGATAAAAGCCGAACAGATTATTATTAAAGAAATCCGTTAGTAAGTCATGAATTCAGATGCGTTTGGACTCAGAGTGTCTTCATCACAGGGTGTTAAGTGAAACTGAAGACAGGTGTTCAATATTTGAAGTGTTCAAGCGGTCATGTGACATAGGTCACATGTAGTGGTGGACAGTAACGAAGTACATTTACTTGAGTAGTACTGTACATTGTTTGAGTATCTGTACTTAACTTCAGTGTATTGAGTATATACTTACGAATTTCACCCCACTACATGACACATATTGTATATCTTTGGAAAATGTCCACATTTTAGTACAGCAATGCGTCACTACTAAAAAGAAAACGTACTTCGTAATTTGAACTTTTTTTTTGTAATTAAAAACAAGAACTCCAGTTCTTCAACTCAAGCACAAATTTTACTGAGGAACTTTCACTTGCAGTGAGTACTAGAGCAATATTTGACCAGGAGTATCTATACTTTGACTCAAATACTGGGGTAGAGTCTTTGTCCACCACTGATCACATGGCAAGACCACATAACATTAAAAGCAACAAACAAGTGCAAACAAATACTATGCCTACCTCACAAATACTGGCAGCAAAGGAAAAATAAAATTCAATCAATGAATGAATGAAAAGCATTGCACAGTGGACGCTACAATTATATTATACTGTAGGCCACTCCTAAGTCGTAACAGATTACCATTACTGTTGCAGTCAATTTGATTGCGGTTTATTATGAATATGTGAAGGTGCTATGATATTGTGATGGTGCTGTGATATTGTAAAGGTGCTGTGATATTACTGCTTGACCTGGGCATAGGTGGGAAATCGCCTATTTGGGGGGGTCACAGGTGCACAGATGTAGGGATTGGGAACGCCACGGGAAGCCATACAGTTTTTCAACCGTTTCTGTGTTTTCAGTTTGTTTTGAGTGTTTTCGGTTTATTTTATTGTCACTAGTTCGTTGTTTAATTATCCGTTAAACACCTGGCTTTTGTTTATGCTGTCATCATCCTGCATCAAAATAAACATTTTAAATGCACTCAAGAGAAGACCTTATTTACTGTCAACACCACGCGTTAGAAAAGGCTTCACACCATATTCCCTCACTTGCAATTTCTTTGTAGGAATGGAGAGAAAATAGAAAAAGTGCTATGCATAGCATCTAACATATTATCTATGGAAAATGATGATATGCATCTGCAAGTCAAAAGTTGTTGCACCATGGTACAGACAAACATTGCTTGTCTGTACACACTTTAAAACACAAGTGCGATGATTGATTAGGCTACACAAATAAATAAATAAATAGAGAGAGTCTCTACTTGCATCATAGCCTATACGTACACTTTCTGGGCTTTTAGCTGGTACACACAGGCATTCTAAATGGATAGTATGGTAACTCCAGAGAGGCTCTGTCCCATTGAGCTCCTCTGATAACCTTTAATCAGCTTCAATTTAGATTGGGATTGATAAGAAAGGCATAACAAATGCAGATCTTCCTGAAACCTCCAGTGATTATAGGTGATCTCACTTGGTCACTCCAGCCACCTGTATGTCCTCTCTCACTGCATCCATAAACCTCCTGTTTGGCCCTACGGTCCAGTTTCTTTCTACATCACAGATACAAGTGGACGAAATACTGTTGGTTATCTCAGGAGGGTGGCTGGCAGTGAGACTCGGAGTAGAGCTGCTGCTCCTTTGCATAGAAAGGAGCCAGTTGAGGTGGTTCAGGCATCCAGCAAGGATGCCTACTGGTTGCCTCTCTGGGGGGGTTTTCCAGGCACACCTAGTTGGGAAGAGACCACGTGGCAGACCATGGACCAGATGGGGGGATTATATCTCCACACTGGCCTGGGAATGCCTCAGGATCCCCCAGTTGGGCTGGCTAATGTGGCCAGGGAAAGGAGCAACCCGACTCGGGATAAGGGGACGAAGATGGATGGATGGATCGTTTCATTCTACATGTGTGTGTACCGTGTACAGTATGTTGGATATTCAACTGACTTAAAAAATAACTTAATTGAGGGACACAATTACCTGTATATTTAAGGCATAACACTTGTGTCATGATGTCATCTCCATTTTCCTGGCCTGGTTCATATTATCTTTATTGTTGTACTGTATAGTAAGTTATATACTGAACAATAAAATACATAAGTTAATTTTACTCCATGGGGTAACTCTATGAAGTTACTCTCAGAGCTACAAATGGATAAATTAACACAGGATTTTACTGTGTGGTGGCCCAGGTGGATTATATTACTAACATGCAATTTAGGGACAGAGAAGTAGCACATGAGTTTGTAAACAAACTATAATCTTTGTATATCCCGGACTAAAGACTTTATTTGTCTTCTCCATCTTTGCAATAAAACCAAAGCTCTACCATGATTAAAAATCAAGATAGAGATTAGACTTAGAGTTGCTGCTGCCAAGTCTGTTCAGATAACCAATGTTTTTTTAAACCTTGGTTTGAAAAACACTTAATTACATTCTGAGCCCACAACTTGAAACAGCTGCACCACTAAAGTCTAAACTGCCCGCATGGGACAATGACTTACCCTCCTTTCCGTTGACATCGGTATGGATTTTGGGCTGTTCACCTAGGACAAAAGAGGGAACATTTAGGTCAATGAGAAACAGAGACTACCCTAGGCCCTAGTGTTTGGTGTATTCTTCCATTACACAAAGCAATACATGTTTATGCACAGGTAGCAATTTGCTTCCCCCATCATAGACTGGCCTCCAAGTACTCTGTGCCAATTTCACCCACATGGGAACCCAGCTAGTATAGATCAGGGTTTCTCAAAGTGGAATGCCACTAGATTGCTATGACGCAAGTCCAGGAGTGCCGCAGAATACTTTGATAATATTTGGAATTGACCACTTAGACCCTCTATAGGCCTAATTAGTAAAATGGACCGAGTTGCACTGTACTTGGTGCGTTCTTTTTCAATCTACACCAAATCTCTTGGCAAAAATAGCAGATCTACAGGAATAAATATTTTTGACTAATGTTCACCCCAGAATAGGGGTGATTCAAGTGGTTAAATGTCAAGTATAAAAAAAAGAATCAATCTGTCCTAATGATGATGTTATCTCAAGTTTTCCTCCTGACTAACAGTATTTTAGGGGGGGAGATTTACATATTTATGAAGTCATTAATGTATAGGACATAAATGTAAGTAATGTAATTCAGGGGTGCTGTGGATGAAAAGGTTACATACAAGGGTGCCCTGAGCCACAAACGTTTGAGAACCACTGGTACAGATCACCACATAAGATTTCCGGGTAGATTTTGGAGCATTATTATTCATTAACCTTATTTATGAAAGAACAGGACTCTTATGGTATTGTTGAGCATTAGAATATTATTTTGATCTAAATATCCACAGATTGACAAACTTCTGAACACTTTATTTTATATTGTGTAAATATCCATAGACATTCTACCCCCAACACGTTTGTTTACAAACATACTGATCTGAATAGCTTGTTATCTTTTCTCTACTTCACTTCCTTCACATATGTTTTTACCACAAAGATGAAAGGATGAAAGAAAGACTGTAGTGAACTTGTACATCTTGTGGGAGCGAGCATTTAACTGGTGCAGGTGTGCTGTGCTCCGGGTGGAGACAGCAGACGGCTTAGTCTTTCATTCAACTATGACATCTGGCTCACAAAACACAATGTTAACGTTAAACGATTTCACAAAAAAATATTACAACACACCAGTACTACCTAATGTGAAGGCGTTAGTTTGTTTATTGTTTGTTTTTAAATGTTTAAACAATAAAAACGAAATTGCAACTATATCCACTCTAAAAGAAAATCTAACTGAAAGGAAAGCAAAAATACAAAACTATGATAATCATGCAGTGGAGTGAGTTTAGAGGGGGTTGAGGTCAACACTGCGTGCTATAGGCCTAGCCAGATAAATTATAGCTCATTATAGTAAATTCACTAGCTGTAATTACACCTCCACTTCACCCACCTTCAGGTGGTTGACTGGACAGGATGGAGTATATTCAATGCTCACGGTCTCATTACACTGTACCCACGAGCAGAGAGATTATTTTCAGTCAGGTATGGTAGAAAAAAGCTAAATACTACTGGTGGCTATGAGACATTTAACTATCTACATGCATAATTAATCATGCATGTTTGCTTTAGATTTAAGAATGATCAAGGTCAAAACCTACATGACTGGACACGGACAGGTGAATTAATTGGACATGGGCCAATTTTCACTTCCAGTCTAGCTCACATTAAATTGCAGCAGTGCGGATTTGCGGAAGGACAAAATGGGCTCGCAGCTACACAGTTTGTATAGTGGGTGAGGTTTGTCAACATAAGTGAGACACTTTTCAACTCCACCATGCCTGCACCTGAATAGCTTGCAAAAAAAAGCTCCTCTTTCAGGGGCAAACATCCTCCTGCAGTGTTTTTTTTTTTTACCATGTGAGATATGTGTTTTTTAATCTTTCCATTTAGCACAAACTGGTCTTTGAAACAGGATCTTAAGAACACCTGCCGCTTCTTTTTTTAACCCAGCCTCATGACAGCACGTTATGCACACACTTGCATATGCTAATGTTTCTAAAAGAACATGTATACACCTGCATATGACTATGCATTCTAGTGTTCATGCATATACCTACACTATCTGTGTGTATATATATATCTTTATTTGTGCTATTCAACCTGTTTAATTAAATCTCTTTCCGTTCTGCTCTCACTGCACCTCTATCTTCTCTGTTTTCATGTAATACTACAAAATGATGGACCACGCACACACACAAAAATAATTGCACCCACTCCCTTACACCTGTAAACCTGCGATGTGACAAATAACGCTGATTCTCAATCTTACTTGTTGCCTTTACGGCATCTGATAAAATTAAATGTTGCAGCACATTAACTGACAGACTCAATCTGATTACTGCAATGCATTTTCACAACGTTCAGTTTCTGTCTTGCTTGTTGTTGTCAGCAGCAGCACCCTGCTTCCACCACAGTCAGGAAATGTAGTCGCGTGGTGAGGTTAAACCACATTTTGATTTTCCTCTAGAGTCTGACAACTACATCAAAGCAAGCATCCAATACAGCAGGCTACTAGTCTATGCTGGCTAGTGGCTACATGCCCTAAACCAGTGATTCTCAAAGTGGGGTCCAGGGACCCCCAGGGGTCCTTGAAGGGATTCCAGGGGGTCCTAAGCAAAGTGAGTTAATAATATACCATCAAAATCAGTTTAACCACTTTAACCCTATGTATTTGAAATTAGCCGATGTAAAAGCTCACAACGCTTCACGATGCAATGCGCTGTGAGCCTGTACCATAGATCTGCTATTTTAAAAAAGATATTGAAAATATTTGGAAACATTCTAACACAAATTGTAGGGGGGTTCCTGGCACAAAATATTATCAGATGGGGGTCCGCGGCCAAATTAACTTGGGGGTCCATGACATGAAAAAGCTGGAGAACCACTGCTCTAGACCAGTGGCTCTCAAATCTATTTGGCTCAGGTCACACCTGTAAATAACCTTTTCATCCACGGCACCCTTGAATAACATTGTTAATTTATAGCACGTTACATTTATCACATTACGTCATATTATGGTACATAAATATGTTAATCCTTCCCCCTAAGATACAGTTTGTAACGACCAAATTTGAGAGAAGATCAAGTTTCCATTAGGACAGATTGAAAATAACTTTATACTTCACTTTTAACGACTTGAACCCCAGCATCCCTATTCCAGGGGAGAACTTTCACCAAAAATAGCCGATCTACAAGCTCACAACGCGTCACGTTGTGACGTGTTGTGACCCGTTGTGAGCTTGTAGGTAATAAGTATAAAGGGTTTGAAGTGATATTGATAAATTCCAAACATTAACCTGGAGTTGCGTACCTGGGTACCATGGCACCCACTATGAGAAACCCTGCTCTAGAGTCTAGATCAGGGTTGTCTATATAGTTGTCTAGACTATATAGGCTACATCAAAGCAAGCATCCACTACAGTAGCCTACTTACAGTCTATGGCTATATGCCATAAACTACTATAGCACAGCAAATGCTACACTGTGGGGTGTGATGCTTTTAACGCAGCCTGGGCGTGATCTTGGCCCTGAGGCAACTAAACATGTTCCAACATCTCTGGCAAGCCCGCTATGTTGAGCTGAGCATAGCATTGGGAGCTCAATCAAACCTGCATTCTTCCAAATTTCCCTGAGATAAATCCTGGTAGAATCTCGTCTTTGACTAGCCTTGGATGAAGACTTCTTATAAGATAATCTCTGCAGTCTTGATCCAAGGCTACAATAGGAAATGTGGGCACCTTACTATTTAAATTGGATATTTTTTCCAAAATATAAAGAAATCAGACTTTAAACTTACATTTAAACTTCTTGTTTATTCCCAAAATGACTAGCTATACAGCTTTCTTAGCATTTGTAGAAATATTAGGCTGAATGTTCAAATCATGTGTAGTCTATACTTTACATTGCTTAACCAATAAAGTGTAGCCTATATGCTCTATGTATGTGTAGGCCTATCTGTGTCTGGGAAGCGTTTAGCAGCTTGTTCCATGTACTGTATTTATTTTATCAGGTATTCCTGGTTCATCTCTATGTCAGCAGACACATTCCAGGCCCTAATATGTGCAGTTAGGACAGGTCTCCTAAAACCACAGCTCCACAGCCAGAGGCGTTTCATCTGGATGGCCTGCTTTATGGCGACAGGTGGTACTGTAGGCCAATGGTTCTCAACCTTTTAAGGCCGTGACCCCCCAAAATAATCATATTTGAACTGGGGACCCCCCAGATAAATATTGTGAAAATAACAGATCTACAAGCTGCTATATTCATATGTTTTGCCTCTTATATTATTTGACAATTTGACCAATGTTTGTCCAGTTTGTATAGTATAGTTTGTTGATTACTTTTGATGCTGTAATGGTATTTTTTGTTTTAGGTGTTAAAAGGCCTTAAAAGTCCTTTACTGTAACCCCCCCCCCCCCGGGACTCCCAATCATGTGGGGAGTCCCGACCCACAGGTTGAGAACCACTGCTGTAGGCAGTAGGCACCATCATTATTATGTATGCAAACAAACCCTAACCAAACATTAACCAAGCCTATACTTCTGAATGTCAATCCATTCATGCTTGATAGTTCACGCAGCTGAAACGGTTCAAACTCTATAGAGTACCAGGGAATAGATCTCGGCTGGCTCTGCATGCAGTGGGACATCGCACGTAACGTAACAGAAGAAACCCCTACTTTTTAAAAGTTACGAGATGGGTAAATACATAAGTTCGTGCGTGCAAACAACAGTGTTCGTATTGTAAGTTCATCTATGTCGCCTCGGTCATTTTATCAGTTTAATTTAAATCAAAACTCGTTTTCTATTTCTTACTCACTCCATCTGTTCTTCCAATGAGACAATCCGTGTCCTTTCCCATTTCGTCTTTTGACCTCTTCACTCATTGCTCCCTAAAGAACTTGAGAAAACACTTGACAACTGACTCCGATTTGGGTTTTTCTTGTTCTTTTTCTTTCTATCAGCAAACAGAGTCGATGATCGTATCCATGATAGTTGCTGGTTGCTGAAAGCGAAAGGAGAATCTTCTCCCCTGGCACCGCATGCTTGGTTGTTTGCAGCCAGGCTCACCGTGAACCAACCGTGTGTCTGCTTGGTTGTTTAGTGGTGTGAGTGTAGCTCACTTCCCAAATACTGGGTCGGGACCCATTTGTGGGTCGCGGACACATTTTTATGGGTCACTAGTAAATACCCCTTTATTTTTTGTTTCCTGCATTTTGTTTTTGATAATTATTATAAAAAAAAATAAAAAAAAATATCCAAACATTTTAAAAAATCATGAATTAGGAACAAATTCATTGATTTTTCTAAAGAATTTCATGACTAAATCAAAATAAAAATCAAAGAAATTCCATAAAAGAAAAGCCGATCTACAAGCTCACATAGATCGGCTAGTTTCACTACTAGCTTGTGTCCTGGGGAGACAACACATTTCTCTTTTGGGTTTGGAAATCAGTGGTGTATCTGGTGGTGCAAAAAGAGTGCATGCGCCTCCTGTGCTGTCCCACTGCACTGCAGACACCCTGCCCTGCCTGCCTGCCTGCATCCAACATGTTGCATCATGATCATGTTTACTTTTTATTTTATTTTTTAACTTATCTTTTGTTGGAGACTGAACTTGAACAAGATACTGGGCTCAAATTAATGTAAAGACAATACCAGACAGTGGTGGACAAAGTACTCAAACTCAGCAAGCTACTTGAGTCAATCAAAGTAGGCTATAGATACTCCTGGTCAAATATTACTCAACTGTGAAATTTGCTTCGTCACATTTGTACTTAAGTTCAAGTACTAGAGTAGCCAGCTACTTGCTTTAAAACACAGTTAAGTCTCCAAAAGTACATTTATATACTTAAGTATTAAAAAGTACAAATTCAAAAGTACATTTTATTTTTAATATCAATGCATTGCTGTATTAAAAGGCATTGTGAGCTCGTAGACAAGAAATTCCACCTGACCCATTCAAACAATAGTTTATTATTGGATGTAGTATCTAGTTGGAGACTGTTTTGTTTGGACTTGATTTGCTTGAGATTGGTGTATTTGGGCAGCTTCTGCCTTACTACCTTAATGTAGGCTAAAATGCAAAAAGTGGACCTATAAAAAGAATCTCTTTAAGTGTAAAAGTCTAACACAAGTCTTACCTTCCAACTTCCCTGTAGTCTTCAACAATACTCCAAAGGTACATTTTCTCACAGGGGCAGGGTTAGGGACAGTGTTATCTTTAGGGACGGTGTCATCTTTAGGGGCAGGGACATCTTTATCCAGAATGCTATCTAAACAGAAGAATACGGATGGAGATCAGGTCTTGCATGCTATGTTTAACCTGTAAACATTGGGTCCTGCTCTTCAGAATAGACAGTTTTGCCAAAGGACCTCTGTGATTATACTGTAGCTATGACCTTAATGAAGTTAATATAAAAGAAGAACTGGTCATTAAAACAGAATTAAAGGCCTTTACCTTTTCTTGTGGAAGTTACACGGACTGACGAGAAGGACTTTAACCCTCTCCGTCTTGTGAATCCAGTCTCCTCACCTATCTCACTATCTTTCCGGTGAGCTGAAATTTGATAGATTCTAGGTTATATAGGTTAAATGATATACATGTGCTGTCATTAGACTTTTTCATAATAGTGGATTAGATTAGTGGATAATGCTCACTTTTGAGGCGGACAGATGAAAAGCTAAAACTCCTTCTTTGTTTGCTTGGTGGATGCTTGCCCGACATCCTTAGTTTTTGTCTGTGAGGAAAAAGAAAAGAAAGATCACTGACATTTTTAAGAGAAAAGTTCAATGATTTTTAACAGACCAACACACTACTAAATATGCAAGTGTAACCACCTAAACACAGGTCTCCTGCATGGGAACCAAACGTAATGTTCAGCCAAAGGGCAAACTTTCTTTGGCCAAGGCCAAGGGAGATATTAGGCTTCTGGTCTTCAGGAAAGGCCACTCTGCTACACTCACCCATCTCTGACCTGCCCCCCCCCCCTCCCACCGTGAAACTCTCTACCCTATCCCACATGAGCCCCAGTGCTACTACCTGGATTGGAACGTGGGTCTCCTTCTTGGGGAAACTACTGTACTCTACACCTTAATCTCATGTACAACGCACTGATGCTCTTCTTGCACTATTGTTATGACCAGCTGCTATGCACCTTCTTTCTAAACCTCATGTACATAATGTATGGATGGATATTCTATGTGTAAATATGTAGATACCTTGTTGTCTCTTTTTTTTTTCTTCCCTTGTCGTCGTCTTCCCTCCCCTCTTCTTTCTTTTCTGCACAAAAACAAATTTCACCCACTGTTTTACACCTGTAAACCTGTGATGTGACAATAAAGATGATTCTGATTCTAATAGCCAGTGCTGAAAAGTAACTACGTACATTTACTAGTACTGTACTTGAGTAAAATTCTGAGGTAGTTTTACTTTGAGGTACTTTTACTCAAGTAAAAGTTTGAATACTTTTACTTGTAACAGAGTATTTCTGTATTATGGTATAGCTACTCTTAAGTAAGAAATCGGAGTACTTCTTCCACCACTGCCTACCTCATCCAAAAGGGAATCACCCCACCCTTGGCCAAGGCTTCTGGTCTTCAGGCAGAGCTACTCTGTGACACATGCAGTTTTTTTTATCTTATAGCATGCCGCCAGGCTCATATTTTGTGTTATAATGTCTTTGCACAGCTCCGAGCGTTATTGTTTGCTTGCTCTATTGTTGACAGTGAAACACTGTATTTAAACAGAGGACACACCCTCTCCATTGGCTTAACAATGAGGGCGCCTTGGGATCATGAGTCATCAGAAAAGAGAGCAGTCTTTTAGACGTCCATCTGACCCACAACACCATGTCATTTACCAACACCAGCTGGGGTTTTGAAATGTGCTTGCAGCCATTCTTTTCTAACCATCTTGTGTCTGTTCCAGCGGCAATGACCTTTTAGGCCAAAGCATTCAATTCAATTCAATTCAATTCAATTCAATTCAATTCAATTCAATTCAATTCAATTCAATTCAATTCAATTCAATTCAATTCAATTCAATTCAATTCAATTCAATTCAATTCAACTCCGTTCCGTTCCGTTCCGTTCCGTTCCGTTCCGTTCAGTTCAGTTCAGTTCAGTTCAGTTCAGTTCAGTTCAGTTCAGTTCAGTTCCGTTCAGTTCAGTTCAGTTCAGTTCAGTTCAGTTCAGTTCAGTTCAGTTCAGTTCAGTTCAGTTCAGTTCAGTTCAGTTCAGTGTTCTATTTTTTTTCGGAAGGTATACGCTACGATACGATGCGCGTGGTCGTGGGTATACGCTCTCGCGTTTTCAATGGATGAAACAGTTTTTGAAGGTATACGGTAGCGACGAAAAAAAATCTCAAGGTATACGCCGTACACAGCATCTGACGGTAGAACACACCACTGGTTCAGTTCAGTTCAGTTCAGTTCAATTCATCTTCAGTCCATCTTACAACAAGAGTAAAACGTTTTTGGGGCAATTTTTGGAACTTGTGTTCTCAAGGCAGCATAGTGCTACAGTACAATGTTTGCTGATGGTATAGTTTTAAAGTAAAGTTTTTGATGTATATAGCAGTGTTTTTGCAGACACGTGCGTGCGTGTGTGTGTGTAATCAAAAAAAGCAATCTATTAAAAAATAGCTAAGAACATAATCGATAGATGCAGCCCTAGTCAGAACAGAAGAGATTTTAAGCTCAGTCTGGACATGCATAGTGGAACGGGTAAATAACAAGTCATTAGTAGATACTAAGTCACCATTACATCAGGACTCCAACTCTTTCCGCTGTCCTGCCATTAGCCCTCTGCTTATACTGGAGACGCAGAACTGGAT
Organism: Gymnoscopelus microlampas; assembly: GCF_963454915.1. Taxonomy (NCBI): domain Eukaryota; kingdom Metazoa; phylum Chordata; class Actinopteri; order Myctophiformes; family Myctophidae; genus Gymnoscopelus; species Gymnoscopelus microlampas. The sequence continues at coordinate 25,267,605 of NC_139947.1, forward strand.
ATGAGCACTAGCTGTGACTCTGCATGGGAAGACATGGGCACTATTAATAGCAGACTGAAATGACAGAAGTTGAGAGTGCCCATGGGAAATCTCACTAGCATTTGTAAACCCTTGTTGCATAGAAGGGACGCATTAAGGCTACTATACTATAATTGCTCGTACAGACGTTTTCCCCCTTTATTTATTTATTATAGTTCCATCATAATCTCTATCAAACACGTCAAAGCATCTGCAATCCCAGATTGTCCACACAAAAGTCATGTGGGAATTGGGTATGGATAATTAATGACACTATTTAAGGGAGTGTGATATGGCACAAGCATGTACTGTACTGTAGATGCCTGGAGGATACATTGTGGACATGAGTTTTGAATCCACATCCGGGTTGCTCTGTGCATGAGGACGAGGATGAGACAGTGAGTGTCCCTTCCAGATTGGGGTCACAGTCCTCTCTGGGGAATCTCTATCCTGTGAAATGCAACTGTATGTACAGCCAGTCCACCCCCACCCTTACCACACCCCCACCCCCCGGCCACAAAGCAAACACACACAGGGTATTTTAAGCCTCTGGGAACTGAGAGTTGTACTATGGCTCTGTGTGTGTGTGTGTGTGTGTGTGTGTGTGTGTGTGTGTGTGTGTGTGTGTGTGTGTGTGTGTGTGTGTGTGTGTGTGTGTGTGTGTGTGTGTGTGTGTGTGTGTGTGTGTGTGTGTGTGCAAACGTGCATGCATGCGTGTACACACTCGCCCACCCTCTGGCTCCATGGTTCACTTTGGACATCAGATAATAGGTGGCTCTTGAACAGGCTTCAATTTAGTCATTTTAGACTTTTTTTAGACCATTTATTGACAATAATGTATGATCTACCTTTGTAAAGCTTGCAAATTCAAATTCGCTAAACTGAGGAGGAGCTTAACCTTAAACAAGAGTTAATGTTTGTAAAAAAAACTAATTTTAATATTAAGAACTTTCACAGATGCTTCCCACTAAAGAATTATAGTCTGAAACAATTGTAGTATTAATTCATATGTTTGATTCATTTAGCTCTAAATTATTGAAATATATTTTAAAATTGTCCCATGACCCATGCACATTAATTCCAGAAAGGGTGATACCTATTTTTCGGACTATAAGCTCCCAAAGCTTTGACAAGTCTCCACCTGCCCTCCCCTAAAGTTCATACAAGGTCGTATTAGCAAAATGGCTGCTTTGGTTATTTTGTGCCTTGTAATTTCATCATTCTGGTTCTCTTTCATGTAATCTCTGAATACAGTCATTTGGCTGATGACAAGGACAAAAGGATCTTCAAAACGAACCAGCCATTAACCATTCTAAACGAATCCCTTAATATGTAATATTAGCCAGAAATAAGAGGCTATTCTTCTCATATTACTAGGGCAAGTGAGACACTCCTGCTAAGGACAACATAGACCTTTGGAGGGCACTGAAGCACAATATATCTCCCTGGTTGCTCCGGCTACCAGCTCTCCTGCCAATGGTGTAATGCACAGTGCACAGAGACAACCTTTTTTTCTTTTATACAAAATATGAAATATTTCATCCTTTACGTTGTCCGGTTTATGAGTGTTTTTTTGTTTGTACCAAGAAAAAGGGAAGTTAACACTGTGTATATGCTCACAGGAAGTGAAGCCGTTTGAGAAGTTACACAGTAAAATCCTCAGCATTAATTGAACCATTTGTAACTCAACCATAGCACAACTCTACAGACTTTATTTATTTCTATATTTTGATCATTACTGGCAGAAATTGTGAGATGATAGAGCATTTGAAATACATCTTATGTAATATATATTTCATTCATTAATGCATTCTGAAAATTGGTCCTTTTCTCAATACCAATATAGGTTTCTGAGAAATCAGCTATGAACAAACAACGTCTTTCCTCAGCATATCCCTAGTTCCTGTTTTCTGTTCTGGGTTCAACCTGTCACTTTCACTTTCACTGCATACTTCGTTTTTCCAAGTGTTCATTTTCCAAGATGTCAGTGAATGTATCTACATTACATGATTTCATTCAAATTCAATCAACATCTGAATAGCAACCAACATCTGAATAGAATACCTGCTGCTGTCACTAGGATTTGGATAAACACTGCCTCCTGAACTAATTTTGTTCCATGTATTGTTTATTATGCAGCTCACAATTAAAAGTAATTGCACCAGTTACTGTAGCTATAGCAGCTAATTTGCATCTGTTGTCAGGCAGACAAAAAACAACCACAAAACTTCAGTGTGAGATCAAAGAATCAATATGACAAATAAAGTTAAAACAATTAAAACAAGGTGTATGATGGTGACACGAATAGGGCTGACTTTAACCAAAAGCTTTAGGGTGATCTTTAACACAGCAAAGTTTCCTGAGTTTCTAATGCTTGTGTGTGTAGAATTCAATTTCCCCACTACTTTAACCAAGAAGACTTTAAAGCACATAAAGCATGGTTCAACCTGCACAACCGCCTTCATACTCACCATATACAGTACTGTGTAAGTGCTGTGGTGTCTCTAGTCCAGCAGGAATCCTCCTGGTTTCCCCAGTAGGTTCAGAAAGAGCGTCTTGGCCCTGCTTTGATTATACTGTATCCATCAATACAAAGACTCTACTAGGAAAGGATCCAACACCGTCTCTCTGAACCTCTCACTGTCCATTCCCTCACTTTAATCTGGCTGTGTCATCAGTTGGCATAATGAGGTTGCAACTGCACTTTGTATGAGGAAGTGTGTTAGTAGAAGTGTCAGTGCACGCCTCACTGAGAAACAGACTTTGCTCTTCCATGAATTGACCGGGGATTTCCTTTTCAACATCAAGCCAGTGTTGGGTAAACATTGTGTGTGCGTTTTATGTTTCTGTATTCTGTGTGCGTGCGTGTCAGGTGTATAACATCCAGTTTGTTACACCCCCCCCAAATGTCTTTCCTACAGGTTAATAACGTAATACACAAGTATGTTTTAAAATAAGCAATCATTAATACACAGTTGTTCGTCGACCATGGTGTCTGGACATTTTGCACTCAAGCCCACAGAGACTTGCCCTCTGATTCCAGTATTTCAGACAGCCTGTAGGTTGGCAAAGAATGAATAGAAGGCAATGGATCCCCATCTGGTGGCCATTTGGTTGCACTTCCTTTGAGCTCAGAGGCCCCGTGCCATAGGGCCCTCTCAAGCGAGACCAAATCAAGAATGTTCCATTCACAATATCTGACATGTCAGCAAAACCAGCCCATTCCGTTCATTCCAGTCCATCTTCTAGATCAGTGGTTCTCAAACCTTTCTATCTCAAGGACCCCCAATTAGGTATTTGGCCACAGACCCCCATATCAAAATATGTTGTGCTAGGGACCCCATACAAGATTTTGTGTATGTTGTTAAAATGTAAAAATAAATACATAATTAATGGCACATCGACAAGCTTGTAGATCGGCTATTTTCAAATAGCCAATAGGGTTAAAGTGGCTGAACTGATTTTGATGCTATATTAACTCAATTTGCTGGGGACCCCGCGGAACTAGGTTCCATTTGGTTCCTAGCTATGAATCATTTAGCTGGAGACCCCTTGGAACCCCCTCAAGGACCCCTGGAGGTCCCCGGACCCCACACTGAGACTAGTGATCTATAGAGGGGTTTCTTAGATTTGGTGCTCTTTGCCAAGTTGTCTGTAAAATAAAGTCCATTGTAATGGATTTGTGGTTTTCTGTACTCAACATGTCCTCTGTGACATGCAGTACTGCAATAATAGATCAGATGAAGCAAACCATCTTCAGTGTACCGTATGTTACTGTACAAAATGTAGGTGTTTTAATATTGTAGATAAGTAAATCTAATATAGATGTGGACATAAGGTACACTGGAATGAAATGACTGTCAATCTAATAATATTAGATAATATTATATTGATGTATCTCCTACTTCAATATTTCCCAACCTGGGACAGGGGATGGTGAAAATGTCTAAACTTTTGACTGCATTCATCCACTGTATCTACTGCGCATAATCAATGTGATATCAGTGCAACTCATCGTGTCTGTTAGTTGTACTGCAAAGTACTGTATATCTGTTAAGTGTAATAACATTGTTCAATTTAAACAACAACAGTATGTGAAATGTGTACAGTAACACATGTACAGTTAAGTACAATAATAACATACGTTGTGACTGTACTTAACGTGTGTGTGTGTGTGTGTGTGTGTGTGTGTGTGTGTGTGTGTGTGTGTGTGTGTGTGTGTGTGTGTGTGTGTGTGTGTGTGTGTGTGTGTGTGTGTGTGTGTGTGTGTGTGTGTGTGTGTGTGTGTGTGTGTGTGTGAGGGGGTCTCAGTTTTTGACATATATAAGAAGGGGGCACCAAGCATAAAAGGTTGGGAACCACTGTCTTATTAAACACGTCTGGGGTCATTTTAATGCCTAGTCTGGCTTTTGTGTGCACACTAGACAGGTTTTAAGTTGCTTGACTCAATATTTAGATAGTGTTTGATATTCATTTTTATCAGAAACGTCCCCCTCCCATATAAACCCATTGTATGTGTAACTTCAAGCTCTATTTTAACCATGTTAGATTTATTGAAATGAAAACACACATCCTTGGTTCTGGTGACTGATATTGTCCTAGCGTGAGTATTTTTTCAATTACTTTTTTCACACACAAAGGTTCAAGGTTCAAGGATGTGCTTTATTGTTACATCTTGTGTACAGGTATAAGAGTAAAACGTATTTTTGTTCGGCTTCCTTCAAACAATGCAGCAGCATAGGTGATAATAGTAACAATAATAATAATAAAACGGTAATAAACATATTTTTTTTAAAGAATGAGAGAGATGAACATCAGCATGTGTACACATGCATATTTAGTAGCTGCCACATTACTTAATGTAAACAACTTCACAGTATCTTCTATATACAGCAGTTTAGGTAGGAACAGTTCAAGAATATTAAATTGCAAGAAAAGGACAGGAGAGGGAGGAGGTGTGAGGGCTGGGGTTTAGCGTTTCCTTTTGCCCTTGTTTTTAGACAGCAAGCAAACAACTAGATGGTGGTATAATACAAATATTCTTTTCCATCATGGGCTCATAACATAACTCATAACATGAAGGTGGCAGGCAGGCCAGAAACCCGTCGAGCAGCGACTTCTTGAAGGAGGAAATGATTATGTTATTGGCAGAGGTATGGTTCAGATTTGCAAGACCTGAAGAATGAGTTGAATCAGACAATCATAATTTTGAAAGAAGCAGGGCAAATGGAAAAGTAAATCCCTCTAGTCTGACTGAGTTTGTCAAGTTTTTGGATCCTTTTAAGGATCTCCACTTTGAGTGTTTTCATCTGTGCAAGATTGCAGTTGTTTTGCTAGTGAGTAGTCATGGGTGTGAGGCTGTGACGGGAGCTTCTCAACCTTAAAGCTGGTAAAAAAAAAAAGAAGAAAAAGAAAGATCACTAACAACAATGGCAAATGAATGGCTGACAAACGTGTGAGCTGGAGCTTACAGCATTAACAACCATCGCCTTGAGCTGGTTTAAACATGGAAAATAGGACTTTCATTTTACAGGCCTATGCTTGTATGCAAACTTTTTTTTTTTTATATATATATTTGTTTACATTGCATTGTTAGTAAACATCAGAAGGCTGAGTTATGGTGGGGCAAGAACAAGTAAAAGAGTTCTTCTGGAAAAGAATATAGGACAACATAAGCAAAATTGGTACAAAAAGGGTGTGGTGAGGGGAGGGATATTGTTGAACGTGTGAAATGAAATGTAATATGTCACTTAAAAATATTCTTATACAAATCTGTAATTGTGGGTGGGTGGGTGTATGGCTGGAAGGCAGTTGATGATGTGGGGTGCGGGTGCTGGTGATCATGCTTAGTTTATGCCCCATCATACGACGTTGTTGCATGCCAAAAATAGCCGATCTACAAGCTCAACGTGACATGTTATGAGCTTGTAGATCTGCAATTGGCAGCACACAACACCCATTGCATGACAAAGTATCCTATATCAGGGCTTTAGGTGACAGGATGGGAGGGTGGGTTTTGTTCTGAAAAGAAAAAGAATAAAATCAAATGTTGGGGTAAAACAAATTATTTTGTGTGTCTTTGGGTTGCTCAGAGCCTGCAGTTTTATTGGATGTGTCAGATTAAATAAATTTGACTGTTGGAAAATATGCAAAATTATGTGCAAAACTATCTCAGAAAGGCCAAACAGCTTTTTCCCCCTGACATATATCCCTAACAATTTTATGATTTACTTCCATTCAACATAAAGCAGAAAATGAAGTCTGAAACTAAATTCTTCAAACAAATGTTACTTATGACATTTTTGGGGGCGAATGTGTTTGGATAGGCACCAAACCAATGACTTCATTTTTCTCTCTGCACAGGTAAACCAATAGTCCAGCAAGGGTCATTGTGGCTATGTGATTAGCAGCACACTGACACTGAACCAAAAGGGCACTGTCTGCAACACAAGCTTTTTTTGTAAAACAATCGGTCTAAACAGGTGTCTGAAGGTCAATTCTTCCCAATTATTCCCACAGGCGAAGGTCAAGCTCTCCGCCTGTGTGTTGATGAGAACTCTTCATGTAACAACCACACACAGACACGACAGACAGGGACATGGCAGATAGCTGTCCTCCAGCAAGGAACACGGTGTGAAACAAGGCCCATGACGCATGTAATGTTCACACGCGTGGGACTGAAACATCTTAACTTTTTTTAAATAACATGCATGTTTTTAGGTATTTGTTATGTATATTTCGTTTTGGCCAGCACCTCTTCTCAAGTTATGCGACACATTGTTGTGGGCTTGCAGATACTCAAAAATGTCATCCTCAGTAGCCTATGACAGTGGTTCTCAACATTTGGCCGTGCCCCCCCCCCAAATAATCATATTTGAACTGGGGACCCCCCACCCTGACAAGCACTTAGTTGTTTACAGTATTGAGGTATTACATTTAGTTTGACTCATCATCTGGGGACTCCCCCAAAATCATGTAGGGACCCCCCTGGGGGTCCTGACCCACAGGTTGAGAACCACTATGACATGCCCAAAATAGGGATCCCAGGGTTAAAGTGGTTAATGTTCACACATTTGCCAGACCAATCTGTGTTATGTAATCTTCATGTAGGTCATAGGGCTTAAATCTAACTCTGCTCTGCTGTGGTTCTGCCAGTGGTTTCATGAGGAGCAGCATTAGGAACCTATGACAGTGCAGGAAAGAGACAGATCTTCCAACTACAGTAACCTTGAGGGAGGGAGAGAGAGAGAGAGAGAGAGAGAGAGAGAGAGAGAGAGAGAGAGAGAGAGAGAGAGAGGCTACTGTAGGAGGGGGCCATGCTTTCACTATTACAGTAGAGCACTGTTTACATGAGGTTGATGAACCTGAATTGAGCAATTAAACTTTTTTTTTCCTTCTTAAAATGTCAGATCATCTTAGAGCTATATGTCACAAATGAAACTGGTTCATTCTACTGCAAAAAAATAAATAAAACAAAATCCCATCAACAATGCATCCTGAAGGTTGACCATGAGTCCATGACCATAATTTAGTTGAGTTGACATTCACTTTACACACACACTTACACTCAAAGGAATACAATGGAAACAAGACCTAGATCTTTATCGTGTTTAATCCTTGTTTATGCATATGCATTGTGTCAAAGATGTCGGTCAATCAATTAGGACATGACCTCCAAACAGAGCCACACCATACCTGCCTTTATTTGTCGAGGGATCTCCTTTATTTGGTCAGTAATCTGTGTATCTACTGTGTTCCCAAAATAACAGATATGCTGAGCTCATCAAAACAGTCCCAGCCATTGGGGTTCAAATACAATAGAGGGCATTATCAGAACATTATCAGCGCCTAGTAATGCCCAGGGAGTGAACTGTACTATCTTCAGTCGTGACGTGAATGACCACAAGGATACAGGGCCTCCCCTTAGCTCCTTATCTATTCTCCCTCGGCAGCTGTTGCTGTGTTCCTACAATCAAAATTACAACTCCATCTCTCTGGCCTGAAAGTAAAGAACATTTTCAAAGAGGTGTGTCAGTATCGGGCCTGGACCGGATCACACCTGCTGCTTTGTCTGAGAGTACTGGGTGAATCTGGATAATATGTTTCACATAAATATACCCACAATGCAACACTAGCCTAAGCCTGAAAGTAACTTGCCAGATTAGGGATAGCTGCGTTATTGGTGGAAAGTTTAAGAGTTAAGGAGCACAATCGGTTACAAATTTCAAGGTTAGTTGAGAGGTTTTGCGATGAATTAGGTGTTTTTGGAACCCTTGATGCCATTAATCACATCGAGCCTTTTAAGGTACAGCCAGAATGGCCAACTATTCCAGTATTGCCCTCAGGCTCCCATGCAACATCTCATAAAATCCTGTCAATATCCTGCCCCCAAATCCACGGTCTGCACCAAGTACAGCTCTTGGAAGGCCTTAACCACATTAACCCTGGCGTCCCTATTTGGGGCAAACTCCCCCCAAAATAGCAGATCTTGCAACATGTTGTGATGTGACACATTGTGACACGTTGTGAACTTGTAGATCGATGATATATAGGGTACATTTAATGTATATAGGGCTTAAGTGTTTTTTTAAATGCATGGAGAAGGTTTTTGCAGTGCCTTTTGTAAGAGTGAGCTGTCCTCTCACAGATATTTATGACAAGTCGGTTCATTTGACTCCATCCTTGGCCTTCAACTGCAGACTGCAAGTTTGTGCAATAGTGGCCTTGTGTGTGAAAATGTTCCCCAGGGCAGTTGTCAAGATGTACAAGATGTAGGTCAACGTCACTGATTACAATGGAGGGTAAACCCTTGGTACGTGAATAACATTTTGACTGAATAGCAACAACAGTATACAGCACCACATACAAATTAAGACTGCATGCACGCATGACTCTGAGTGTATAAATATATATATATATATATAAAAAAATAAAAAAAAAGAGTGTATAAATATATTCCCACACTCTCAGTTACAAACTGATAAATTAAAGGTAGACTGTGTAACTTTTAGCCTATTTTATTTATAGATATATAAAACAATTTAAGCCATCATTTCCCTCTATCAGCCACTATACTATGTGCTGGTGTGTTTCCCTGCAGGAAGACACATCACTCGTCTCTGACTGTATTTTGGTTTTGTTCCACTGTTTATGTTGACATTCACCCATTGCAGGGACGCCTCTGTCTGTGTGTGTGTATGGGAGGGGGGGGGGTTAGATCTCTAAATCTGTCAGTCTGTCTGTCTGTGTCCCTTTTATGCCCATGTATACAGGCATTCCCATATATGATCATGTCGGTCAAATCGGCGGTTCTGGACAACTGCATCTCCATATATGCCTATGGGAATATCAGTCGGATCTTTGCTCTCGGACAACCACCAATCCGAACAACTTGACGCTGTCGAGTCCTCGCCAATGCACGTGCCGAGTTTGAAGTCGGTCAGTCCCATATATGGCCATAACCATATATGGGCATACTGTAGCAGTCGGATCTGCGGTTCTGGACAACCGGATCTCCATATATGCCTATATATGGGCATGTCGGTTGGATCGGTGGTTCTGGACAACCACCTATCCAACCAACTCGACGTCTGCGACGCTTGCGGCGAGTTTGAAGTCGGTTGACCTCTCTATATGTGAATTATAGTCACACGGAACAAGATTTTGTGCCTTTATAATAGGATATCTTTAGCACATCTGCAGTGGTTGGAGCTGGAGCAGGTGCGCACCACGGAGCACAGATCTACGCAAGGCTGGGTTGTCTTCCCAGGGCTGTCAGATGTGTGTTTTCAATGAGTATAACATGGTTAGACTTTTGATTGATTGATTGATGTCTTTATTGATCATGAAATAAAATCATATGTCTGTCACATACATACATCTGTAACGAACATCTGACCCACCATAATCAACAGGATAAAAAAAATCTTACAGCTTGTTTCCATTGCGGCCCTTTAGTATGAGTGTGTTATGATGACATGTAGTGTGGTGCCGTTCGGGTGCATGAGAGGCATGATGTGTCTCATAACATATAGGAGGAGCAAGGAGGGCGTGTCTGATCAAATCAATGTAAAATATTGGACCAAGAACTGTCTGGGACGCGGACAAAAGTCAGAGTGGAAAATTACCCCAGAAGTGTTTTGAAGTGAAATACCTTTATTTGGCATTAGCTTTGACAGAAAGATAAGTGTGATAACATGAGGCAATTTTGCAGGGATATATATGAATGCAGGTGTGCCTTGAGATATTGACTTGCCCTTTGGTGTGCCTTGGGCACAGAAAGTCTGAAAACCACTGCGTAACACAGTGAGTGACCTTCAAAGGTCTTTGTTGGTGTCACTTGGAAAGAGAGAAATTCAAGTTCAAAGTAAGGTGAGAATTAAAGACAAAACAAGAGGTTCAGTTGTGAAAAAGTATATATTATTCTGAGATGAAGCATGAAACAGATAAAACATTTGTCTTGGCACTATAGGCACACTATGAAAAGCCAGTTCACAAAAACAGCATGTTTATAACAGACACAAAAGGGGGTCAAATAAATAGCTTTCTTTTTGTTTCACATCTCTTCATTCAATTGATCTAATGCTGTCAAAAGATATAACAATAAATAATCAATAAACTTGTTTTGTACACAAACCTTCACGACTCATACTGTACACACAAAAGCTAAACAATAGCATGCTTAAAGGAGCACTTCAAGCCATTTTCAACCTACCTTCATATAATTTGTCCTCACTAAAGGTCATAAGATGGGACCGTTTGTCTACTCACTCTATGCCTCAGAGGAGGGCTTTGAAGTGTGGACGGTTCAGAAACCTGCCTACCAGTGACATCATAGGGAGGCAGGGTTGGTTATTTCAAGGTTTCTTTCAGTTTTTTCCTTTACCACCGGTCCAGGGTGAGAAAGGCTGTAAAATCAGGTTGGTATACCCATCGATGATGTCATTGGTAGGCAGGTTTCTGAACTGTCTATAGCCCACCAATGAGTGAGTAGACGGAAACTGTGTCATCTTACAATGAGCATTAGTGAGGACCAATTATATGAAGATAAGGTTAGAAATGGGTGAAGTGCTCCTTTAAGTATAAACAAAAACATAGTATAGAATAATCACAAGCTGTGTATAGTACAAAAACACTTCATAGATATCATTGGATTGCAAACTTCTAGAAACATTCAGAAACTGATAAAATTATGATTTGGCAAGTTTCTTGCACTGCAACTAGAATGTCTTTGCCCAATACATGATGCTACATAAAACAGGAGAGAAACAGGCAATTCATCTGTGTATGATTACACGCGCTACAGCTTTACTGTCACAGACTATCTCCCTTAAATCGTGTGAAGAGATGATAAATCTTGATTCGAGGATTCACCTTGGCAGGGAACCTTGTTAAAGTGCAATTTATGACAATCATCAGTCAGTCGGAGTCTTCCAAACACGAAGGATCCAATTAAGTAACATTCAACTCGCTCCCCCCACTCCTAAGGACAAAGTTCATGATGGTTGTGGTGTTCCCGGCAGAGGACTCTGCGAGGTGAAAAGAGGACTGTGGCTCGGCTCTTGTGCATGTATCCTTTTGCGCGAACCTCTGTTCAACTTCGCTCTTCTCAGTGGATTCTGTGTTTTCTTTCTGTAGATCTGCCTCTCGGGACTATCGGGTGTTCCCAGGTGCTGTAACAGTCTCTTCTGAAATACAGCCTCAAATTGTTGCTGCGTCTACAAACAGAAAAATGAAATAAAAAAACGTTAAGAGACTATTCAATGTCTTTGATTAGGGGTTGCAATATCCCACTGATACCAATATTATCATTGGTATCTTTAGATTAGATTTAAACATCAATACCTTTAATTTTATACTATAATGCTTGAATTATTAAGCACCAGTCAATTTTACTGCTGCAGTCTTTTACTTATCAAACACACCCCGAGTGCCTGGACCTGGATTTTTTTATGCTCTTTGGTCATCATTTTTCATCTCTCCCTTTATTATTCCCTTCCGTGAGCAAGAGTGGTTTGAGGGATACCAGTAGTGCTCCTGTAACTTCTCTCTTTTACTGCTGCTCTATCAATGCTTGAATTCCATTTTCCTGATTACTTCAATTCCTGCAACTTATCTACAGTACCTAAGATAGCAATGTGCCAACAATGCATCACACCACACCTCATTTTGTCCATTTTACAGCTGCTCTATTGCAATGCTTGAATTCCATTTTCCTGATCACTTCAATTCCTGCCAGTTATCTACCTATCATTATACTATGTTGTTTTGTTGCATTCTCTGTATTATCTGCACTGCTTTACGGTAGATTACCTTTGCGTTTGTACAGAACTAAAATGTTTGACCCCAAGTCAAATGTTTGGCCCCAAGTCAAATGTTCTTTTGATTCACTGTGGACAATGATTGACTGCCAGTGAAGTTGAGCTGAACAAAACTGAACTGAATTGGATCTAACTGAGAAAAAAATAAAGATCAATTCAAAGAATCAAACCGCATCAAAATGATGCAGACCAGATTGAAATGAGCTGAACTGAACTGAGCTGAATTGAATCAGAAAGCTTCTCTCACCACGGCTAGTTGTGGTGTGGTGGTAGGTGGCAGAGTTCTGGGGTCTGCTGTCGTATGTCGTCTGTCTTTGGGGTTAGCCGGCGCACAGTACATCTCCAGATGCTGGAGATCACAGCCTCCCGGTTTACAGCAGTGGTCCACAATGCCCTTGCCTCTGGGCCGAGGTCCATATCCAGACCAATTATGTTTTCCTGCAGGAGGAGAAGAAAAATAACGTTGCTGTCGTGTCGTGTGGAAACCTTTGTTTTCAAAACTGTTGCTTTTCAGGAAATGGATTTTTTTCCTCCAATGGATCAAATGTAGTTATTATTTAGTCACAAGCTCTTGTTAATACTTTTCATTGATTCAATATTTATAAATCCCATGGACACGCGTAACCACTTTCACCCAAAAAAGTTTTAAGCAAAAAAAGCAGATCTACAAACTCACAACGTGTCCCATCAAAACACGCTGTGAGCTTGTAGATCGGCTGCTTTTGTATGACACTGCAGTATGACGAAGTAGTGCATTAATATAAGCGGAAAAACTGTTGAAAGTTGAAATATTATAGTAACTATATTTCTGCCCGGCAGCAACGATATGAAATTCAACAATTTCAGATTCGGAAAATCCTCTCTTTTGATCAACACATTTTACTGGGATTCAACTTCAAACCAAAATGATGCTAGCCTACTACAATTACGCTAACCTACTAGGGCCATGTAAAATAACCAACAACAAAGGTCATCATCAATAAAGCTACATCGGGGCACAGCGATAAAATACAGCTGCTGTGTACATAAGCAAGCACGCTGCCATCTCCACCGAGGAAAACACACAGATACCAGATGGTCACAGTGGCCTTGCTCATGGACACGGAGTGAGGTTAAGGGGAAGGTGATTAGGTGAATAGGATGGTGGGTAATTTGTGTACGATCTATGTCAGCGATTCCCAACCTGTGGGCTGGGGACCACTGGTGGGCCGTGAGGATATTGCAATTGCGCCCCCAAATAATTGGCAAAACATGAATTGATTATTTAATGATAATGTAACGTTAATTTCAAAAGAGTAACGTTTAAAACTATATATATATATATGTATACATATACATACTGAAAATGCACACTGCCACTTAACACACTAGCCATTCGGCTGCCGTGTTGAGTGGTCATATGGGTGGGCCTTTCGAGATTTTAAAGTGCACCCTGAATGGAATATAATATAGTATAATGATGCCAGACAGTTTGAATTCATGAGAATGGCCAGTGAAGATGTTTTGTCTTCTGATATGGTATCATTATGTTTTCCATGTTAATAAGCATTGTTAGATTTGCTGGCACATTTGTCCTGTGACAAAGTATATAGGGTTTAAGTGGTTAAGAAAATCTATGTTTTTCTTTTTACAAATAGAACCCTTGTAGCAAGCAACAGCATGCAGATCAGTCTCTTACACAGACACCAAAGCAGTATATGTTTATTGCTCTCCTAATTTGTTCCAGGGTTTAGGGAATGTAACTAACTCTATTTTGTTATATTATTTTATGGTCCCTACATATCGAGCTGTATAAAACAAACAATAAAACTATAAATAACAATAATTCAACGAAGAACCGTGTTTAGCATTTTAATTAGTGGCCATGTAAAGCAAAACACATGGGGGGTATATTTACCTAAATAGATTCCGCGGTCGCCACACACAAATATTAGGTCAGCAAGTAGATCTGTGCCACAGCGCAGCCGGGATGCTTCTGCAGGGACGGACACAGATGTCAGGCTCATTGTGGAGTACAGCACACAGACACTCCAGAAATTCAACACCTGAAGAGAAAGGACAAACTGTGAGTACCGGTACACACAATAGAAATGTAATGCCAAGTAACAGCTATTCACAGAACACCAAATATTTACACTGACATTGAAAGTGTACTTTACAAAACTTGGCCAAGAGCGGGGATATTATATCACATAATTCCTTATAAAAGCAGAATGATCTGATCAAAATAACTCACTTATAATTCAGTGCAATGGTAACGTAAACCATAAATATGTACAGATGAAAGTCATCTATAATAAAACATTCCATCTTGGTCCGGCACAATCTGTTAGTCCAAAACTCATCAAGCCAGTGGCAGGAGGAATATAGAATGCCAAGCAATCTTGGCATTGCTCAGTACAATTACAAAATAAATGTTGGGTTCATCTCTAGCCATGTAGCTGAAGTCAGATACTCCAATATATAGATTTGTTGTCTTCTGCCTGTTCCCCATCTACATTGTCAATCTATGCTGTCAGTGCATCACACAATGGGGGGATTCATTTTTGCCAGTCAAGCTGATAAGGATAGCTTTCTGTCTGGCCTATGAATGACACCATTCATTCATTATCTGCTGTTTAATGCTTAATTTTAATTTAACTGCTATTTATTTGATGCAGATCTCAACTTCTATGCATGTTTACAAATGATCTTGATGCAATTCCTCCAATTATGAAAATGTGTTAGCCAACAATTTGAATGCCCACCTCACATGCTCTCAATCACTATCCTCAATGCATTTCAATAATCTTCCACCTATACAAATCAAGAGAGGAAGGCCCAAGAACACTTGGCGCAGGAACATTGAGACTGACATCAAGCAACGTGGGCCATGGAAATAAGATGGAAAAGAAAGCCCAGGATAACGGACCCTGGCGGATTATAGTCAACGGCCTATAGTTCCATGAAAAGGGCATAAGTAAGAAAGTACACAAATCAATGGTAATAAATCCCTTTGAGGTTTCCTTTTACAGCTCTTGAAATGTTCAAATGCCGTTCCCTCATTTCTTCTAATCCAAAACATGCGTTACTGCATCCACAGAGGTGCATCCCCTATTCCTCGTCCCTGAAATAACAGTCCAACAGCAGAAATAATATCCCCATGTAATTCTCATAGGAACTGCAGCGCTGTCACAGACCAAACTGAGATGAGCGGGCCGGCAGACCAGTGTGCACCTGCCACCTTGTCTAAATCCTCCAGGGCTTAAACTTCAAAAGATGTAGTCCTGTTTGGCCAACGGTTCGTTCTTACCTTAAGTGTCAGCCCTCTCACAGAGCGACAGCGTCGGGAGGGGTGTGAGGAGTTCATGATGTAGTGTTGTTCCGTCTCTCCACAGTTGTACTCGACTGTCTGAGGCCTTGGACCTGCTCTTATACCCAGCCAGAAACACGACCGAGAGGGGGAGGATCTTGAGTAGCTCCCACCAGTGGTGGAAGAAGTACTCAAGACTTATTTTTTATTTTTTTTACTCATGTCCAAGTGGCAATACCACAATGTAGAAATATTCTGTTAAGAGGTAAATGTATTGCCATACAGTACTAGTATCCTATTATTCACAATTTTGCTTAAGTAAAAGTACAAAAGTATTGGCATCAAAATATACCAATAGTACCAAAGTAAAATGACTCATATTTTCAAAAGAAATTCATCCTTTTTTTCTAGAAGCTCACAACGTTGTGAGCTTGTAGATCTAGTATAAAATAGCGCTTAAGGGGATAATGCATGTTTTGTTTTAATAATCTAAATCTTCAAAGTAACTTACTAAAGCTGTCAAATAATTGGACATAATTGCCAATTGGAGTAAAGAAAGTATAATACTTGCCTCCAAGATAGTGAAGTAGAAGTACAGAGTATAAAATACTCAAGTAAAGTTAAAGTACCCTCAAAATTGTACTCAAGTACAGTACTTGAGTAAATGTACTGCCACGCTCATTTTGTCTTTATTAATGAGACAAGGCAATCTAGTTTTGGTGCTGCTCATATCGAGAGATGTAACATGCTGTCATTACGATGAACTTGTTCTGCTCTGTGACTACTGTGCTTCTCATAGTTTAGGCTACACTTGACACGATAAGGCTTTATAGAATGCTTAAAAGATAACCTACTGTATACTATCGATGCTACACTATCAGGGCTGGAGACATTATTATTGTATGGTCAAGCGCAGTAGGGTGGATGGATGCATACAGTACATAATGCATGAAACTGAAAAGCTTTTTGTTTTATTGAAAACATTTGAGAAACATAAGTCCTTTGCAAACCAGAGTGTAAGTGACAGGAGCATATTCAAACAGGCAGCCAACTCCATGCAGAATAAAAAAGGACCGAGCTGACCATGGTTAACTAAGTAGTACTTTTTAAGTATAGAGGGTTAATAATATTACAGTGACATTTTAGTTAAAAAAAAGCCTGGTCTTGTGCTGAATGAGTACCGTGTGTGATCACTTCACACCTGTCTGCCTTCACGTCATGTCTCTCAACACTGCGTTATGTAAACACAAATTTAAATCAAACTTGAAAAGATTCAAACGAACAAAATACTGCTATACAGTGGTACTCAAAGTGGGGTCCAAGGTCCAGGCACCCTCAGGGGTCCTTGAGGTGGTTTCAAATGGACCCTGTCACTGCCAAAGTGCATTGAACTGAGAGAGTTTTTTCAGTTTGTCTCTCACTCTGCCAATTTCTTCCTCTTTGGCCAGTTGATTATAGTCAAAGTTCTGATGCTGTCCTGTGGTGGCTGTGAACACACGTCCCAGTGGAAGCTCTGCACTAATCTCTGCCACGTTGGTCTCACCGTCATCTACTTGTGCATCCCTGTCCACTACGTTATTTTCACTGTCCATGGCAATGTCTTCACAGTCCCCTGCATCGTTTTCACTGTCCACTGCATTGTTGTTACCGTCCATTGCATAGCCTTCACTGTCGGATGCATTATTTTCACTCATGTTCTCTGTTGATTGCTGGCATGCGTCTTCCATCTCACCTTCACTGCCACTACTTGCGATCGGGAACTCTCGGAATTTCTTGTGCTTGCTTTGTCGTACCTCCCCAGGATTCGCTCCATCGCTCTCGCTGACCACTGTGTCCACCTGCTCCATGTCACTGCCGCACTGTGAGTCAGTTGCAAGTCCATTGTCTTCACACTGAGCGAGGCTCTTCTTTCTGTTGTGGTTCTCTAGTGATTCCTGTAAGAAAATAAATCCTTGATTACACAGCCTGCAATCCCACATGTAAACACATGGCTGAGCAGTCTGGGCAGACTTTTTTAGAAAGTGCTGTCTAGACTGAAGGGTACATCATGACACAAATATCCGTAGCAGTGTTTCCCCTATATGCATTTGTGTCGCTCCTGAATCTTTATGTAAATTTGTATTGTTTTATTTTAATTTGTATTATTTTAACCGGAAGATGGCCCAGTCTGATGCATTTATGAAATAAAGCTATACGTTACGGATGCTTCACATCCAGCTACACACAAAGGGGAGAGAGAGCGGACAACAGAGCAGAGCAGGTGGCTCCATATCTCTTTGATCTCACCGTGATCAATGTTGCTTCAGCATTTTTCTTGTTATCAATTGCAATTTGGTTTTGCCAATAAATGTTTGAATATGTTATATTAATATTCTCCATTTACAACAGAAGACTATTGGAGTGCTCTCTCAAAAGCTCTGGGGCGTCGTCCATTTGCGGAACAGCATTTGTGTACAGCTTCATATTCAGGTAGGGTTGGGATCCGGAAGGACTTTTTCGTCACATTTGGAACAGTTTCTGGAACCGTTTTTTATCACACTGTCAGATCTGGTACGTGGACTTCACATCTGCAATACAATTACAAATACCGGTGGTTCTCAAACTGTTTAATTTCAAGAATCACCATAACTCTGAGGGATCGGATCGTTAAGATGGAATCGTTAAGGAACCGGAATCGTTAAAATCCTACAAAAGGATCCCCCAACCCTATATTCAGGTCAATTAACTTTGCACTTATTGTTATAACTTATAACAAGCTATAAGAAGCAACCGGGTAAATGTCGACACTGAAGCAAACCAACGCTGATCAGGATTATCAGTTTTCAGAAGGAAAGAGTCCTGCAACTTATCATTCCATAGCCCACATCGGCTCCCAAAATGAACAGATCTACAAGCTATCATTGCGTTGCATTGCAACGTGTTGGTACCTTGAAGATTTGTTCTTCTTGTCAAGCAAGCAACACTGTGAACGCTGTGCCACGCCCGCGATGGAGTATAAATTAAGCTTACCACGTTGCATCAAACAATCATTTGATTGGAATGTGCAAGGAGACATCTGTGAAATAAACATTAGGAAGATCAATCTTAATAATGATCTTGCAAGCAAAGCTAGACGCCTCGGTATTGCCCGTGAGAAATACCGAGGTGTTTTGCCTGGAGGCGGTCCAAAGGGCCACTGTGACCGAGCGACACACATGTATGATATAAATATACATTTTTGGACGAGATATAAATATTCACAACCAGGGGAAACACTGCTTACTGCTTAGTACACAAAACATCTGAATGAGGAGTTCATTCAAAGGATATGAGAGCATTCCTCATTTGTGCTAGTAGTAGCCAATACTGTAAATATAGTTTTCCAATCAAAGCTTGCGTATGCCATTATATGCAGGCCATTGGCCAATTCAAATCTTAACTGGCCGGGCCCAGGAATCAAATAAAGGAATCACTGTCAGGCATTAGACCCTATGTGGTACACACCTTAACCAATTACATTTGTCGATAGTTGTGAGACATCCGGTATCCGCGACTCTCCGAGCACATTAATTTATAATTTAATGTTAACAGGTTCATTTTACGCACACTGGATCAGATCACACCTTGACAATGAAAACAGCAGCCACTGGGGTGAAATGTTTGGATATGTAACGCCTCGTAAACACGCTCTGTGTCAGTGGTAGCTCGCGTCCACAGTGGACCGGTGAGGGTGAAAGGAGTAGAGATAGGTGGTGAAGGTGGATGAATTTAAATACTTTTTATATATATATATATATATATATATATATATATATATATATATATATATATATATATATATATATATATATATATATATATATATATATATATATATATATATATATATATACACACACACACACACACACACACACACACCTAACTGGTTAGGGTTAAACACTTGGTTCAACTGTCCAAAGTAATGGGGAGTGTGAAAGAGAGTGCAGCCAGGATGCAATGGGTGGAGAAAAATGTGACAGAAGCCAGAAGGGTACCAGCTAGAATGAAAGGAAAGGTATCGGATGATAGTGAGACAAGCTGGTTTAGGTAAAAGCTGAACCCCAAAACTCTCTGATACACACGGCGGGCAAAGAGGCGTTTTATGGATGTGATGACTCGATGAGACTGAGAGAGGACATGCAAGTGGCTGGAATGACCGAGGAAGTTTCAGAGGACAAGAATAGATGGAAACGGATCCCTATCAGGACATGTCCGAAAGAGGGAGTTATCTTAATGTATGGTAATTAAATTAAGGATGAGATTTCATTACATGATAATTAAACTAAGCCATACTCACTTCATGTGTGCCATAGCACTCTTTCTGGGAGACGGAGTCCATTTGTGTTTTGGCCAATAATCTATTAACGGTCTCTCGAGGGATTCTGATCAACTTCACCTGACAACGCCTCTTGGGCAATTGTTCCTTAACTTCCTTCTTCCGTAACTCATCCTTGGGGAGTTCAGGAGAGGTTTCACGGAACTGAGGCTGCTGCACAGGGGGTTTCGGGGAGAAAATGGGATTAATATATGAAGGATAAATTAGGCGTTAGCATGCGGTGGGGTTAGTATGTTCAGTTTCTGAACTGCTGAGCTCGTCATTTCAAGCAAGGAAGGCCCGTCGCCCCGGCCCGTCTGTTGTGGCGATCAGTGTTCAAAGTGGACATTAAAGATTATGTGTTTGTGAATGAAATCTAAGCTTAATTGCAGGTGCAATGTTGCATAACCAGATGACAGTGTTGCTCGGCAAAAATAGCAGATCTACAAACTCACAACACGTGAAAAAGGGGTCAAAGTATGCATGTGGAAGGGGATGAGATTTGAGAACACTACATTTTGACAGTGAGACAGTGAGGTTACCTACCTCCACCTTGGTCGAGAGACTCCAGAGAGGAAGGAATAATGGGATATATTGTGAATCTGTACATTACAATCTTTGGGAAATAAGATGGATAAACTGAGAGCGAGGATTACATTCAAATGCAATCTGAGATGATCCAACATTCTGTTTTCATGGAGACATGGACTGATTCTACCGTGCCTAATCAGTCAAAAACAGCAGCTGATCACTTCTCGATTTTAGGACAAGATAGGAAGGAAGAATCCGGTAAAAAAGAGGGGGTGGAGTCTGCTTTATGAACCCTACTGTGCATCCTAAATAACACCAGATGATAAGGTCCCATATCTTACCGTCTCCTCCTGGCTGTCATAGTCAGAAGCTGAGGTTATCTCGATGGCTGCGGCAGGTACATCTGTGTTGGTGTCATGGTCAGAGTCAGAAGTTATCTCGATGGCTGGGGAAGGTACATCGGTGTTGGGGTTACGGGGGATCTGCCTTTGACTTCCCATTGGCTTGCGCTTCTTCACTGACAGATAGATCTGCCCGCCGTAGATAATAGCTGCATCTTGGTTGATGAGAGGTATGGAACCACAGGGGGGTACTGGTGAGGTATCAGTGTGGTTGCATAAGTCTTCAAGCAACTTTAAGGCAGTAAGGTTGTGGGTCACAAAATGCATGTTAAAAGGTTTCTGGGCTCTCAACTGCCTTTTGGAGGCCATATGTAGTTTGTCTTTATAATCTTGGCTGATCATTGGGCCATCTTTCTTCCGTATCTCTATCGGAGAAATGTATGTTGCTTCTGGAGAGCTGGTGCGGTCTCTGAATGCCAACAGGCCTCTGATGCCGACAGGCTGGGTAAGTCCCATTTGCCTCAAAGTAGCTTTTGGTAAAGTCTTGAGAGGGACAGTTTTTACTTCTGCCTCTTTGGGAATGAAGATCTTGAAGTCATCACATGAATCCATTTTTCTCTGTGTGCACAGATACAGATACGAGATATGAAACACAAGTACTAACGTCATATATGTTCTGTAACACGTGACACAGTGGGTGTGAAATTGTATTAAATCGTCATGATGGCAAGGTTATTGATCATAAGCGTGATATTGCCTAGTCTGGTTTGTGTTGTGGTTATCGTTGAATTCAATGGCTGTAAATTTATTCAGGTACATTTACAGTATATGTTTTTTTATATTCAGGTCAGAAATACGACTTCTAATTTATTACGATTTCGCAAACAAAATTAGCAATATTGTCGGAAAGTGAAATTTAGGCGAAGGGTTGACACAACCGTTTAAATCGCGTATTTAGAAAAACAAAGTGTTAATTTTTTTATTTTTTTTTATCGCGTATTTAGTCAGCCTGGGAGTGTGCCATGTTCTCCCATTGCAATAATCGGGGCGTTTCTCCCGGTCCGACCTCCACCTGAACCCAACGCAGAGGCACCTCATCTCGGAGCGAACAATGGAGAGTGAGGAAAAAGTACTCACATTTCTTACTTAAGTACAAGTATCAATACTGCAATGTAGAAATACTCTGTTACAAGTTAATGTCCAGAATTCTAAATTGCCGAAAGTAGAAAGTACTCATTATGCAGAATGTACCATTTCACACAGGTTTCAAACGTAAAAAAATCTTTTGAAAATAGCAGATCTACAAGCTCACAAAGCCTCAAGACTCGTCACGAGGTGAACTTAGATCGGCTATTTTCAAATAGCCAACGTTTAAATAGGGCTGGAGTGATTACTGTGTATGTTTTCTAATAATAATAATAAAAATCTATAAAGTAACTAGTAACTAAAGATTTCAAATAATTGTAGCGGAGTAAAAGTACAACACTTGTCTCTCAGATAAGTAATGGAGTAGAAGTACTCCAGTAAAGTAAAAGTACCTCAAAATTGTACAGTACTTGAGTACAGGTACTACTTACTTACTTTCCACCACTGCTAGGGAGCCCAGGGATCCCAAGCAACACTTGTTAACATAACATCAAAATCAGTTTAACCATTTTAACCCTATATACAAATTACAGATCTACATGGTCACAATGCAATGGGACTGAGCTTGTAGATAGATCTGCTGTTTCCAGTTAAACTAATGAGCTTAATGCTAACTGGAGTAGCTAACTTAGCACTTACCAAAGGAAGAAACCACGACGTGCTTGACAGAATAAAGATGTTATTATGAAAAAAATAAGGAACACAGTCGCAACTTTTTTAAGCTCTATCCGTTATATAATATAACTTATGTTTACCTCATGGTTCTATCGAACATAAATGTTTGTTTGTTTCATTCCTCATCCTAAATCCCCCATAGTGCAACGCGAACCAGTGTTGCCACATTCTGCGAGAGAAATGAGTAATAAAGATTATTTTCTCTTGCAGAAAAAAAGAGGTCACACAAATCCCTGGCAGAAAATATTTTCAGACGGGGGTCCGCAGACAAATACATATTAATCTGGGGATCCTTGCCATGGAAATGTTTGAGAATCACTGGTTTAAACAACATAAGGAAACAAGCCCAAATAATCAACAACACTACACTTAGAAACAAGCCCCCAAAAACCGCAACCCGCAACTACGAATATTAACAAGCACCTTTACAGAAAAACAAGCCCAAACTGGCTTATAATAAGCGGACATGGCAACACTGGTGAGCGCTCGTGCTCTCGTCTTCCGGTCAACGCACTTTTCAAAATAAATAAAAGGCGTCACCCTATGAGTTATTGGTGAAGGCGGAGCAGGCGTTGCTATGGTGCTTGTATACAATCTATTGGTTTGCTCCTCCTTAAAGGCCATGTCTGTCAGTATGCACTTGTCTTTCATCGTGACATTCTTCATTCTAAATTGTACAAGTAAGTAATTTAGCGTCTATTATATCACTTTCACGCAAATGATCATGGAAGCACTGATATAATTCGGCTATGCATTGTGTGGTGTTAAATACAGGAGAAGGGATTCGCACTTTCAACACCATCCATCACGCTAGGCGGTCAGTGATGAACAGAAGTAGTTTACTTAAAGTACTTTTTTAGTATACCCTTTAACTTGAGTATTTCTTAGTATTATTAGATACGTAAAGTATACTTTCACTCCATTATTTTGACTCCACCACATTTCTAGGAAGGATAAAAAGTATATTACGAGTTAGCCACTTAAGCCCTATTTCAAATAGGCCTAGTGAAAATGTATAAGCTCACTATCTATTTTCACTATTATTGATGTTGTTGTCTTACAATTTTCATTTTTGAAAATGTCTACATTTTAATACAGCAATGCGTTGATATTGAAAAGAAAATGTTGTTTGTAATTTGTACTTTTGTACTTTTGATTTTTTTTAAAGCAAGTAGGTCTACTCCAGTACTTTAACTCAAGTACAAATTTGACAGAGGAACTTTCACTTATAGATGGGTAATATTTGACCAAGAGTATACTTTACTCAAGTAGGCTACTGTGGTTGAGTAGGCTATACTTTGTCCACCACTGCAGGCAGTCATGAAGGGCTTTCTGAAGACGGCAGGCTGGCTCTTCAAACTCAACCCCAATAAGACAACTATTGGAAGACACAGAGATTGCGATTTATGTCTTCAAGTGAGTGCCAGTGATGTTTGCCAGTATTTTCCTGTTTCTGAAGGACTATTTATTTCTGCCATTGCCATTGTTGAAACAGAAATAAACTAGACTCTACATGTCATCAATTCTGCAATGAATTGTAAACTTTACTACCAGTGGTAGTAGCCACTTTAACCCTATATATACATCAGCTATTTGAAAAAATGTGAAATATGTGGAATACTTTTGAAACATTTGAACAACACAAATCATGTATTGGGGCCCCTGGCACAAAATATTTTCAGATGTGGGTCCGTGGCCAAATACATATTCATTTGGGGGTCCTTGACATGAAAAGTTTGAGAACCACTGGTTTGTTTGTATACAGTTATCTCTGTTACTATGAGGATTTCAAAACAATCTGGGCAATAAATCATTGTCCAATGATTGCATGCCACTGCTGTGTTTGCTGACAGAACGGAGGGGTGGAGGAGTGTCACGCCCTCGTCACATGGAGCGCATCAGAGCATCGTTTCATTCTGAGCGACTTGAACTCAGCTCACGGCACCTACGTGAACGACTGTCGTATCCACAATGCAGCGGTGCATCTCTCCCCTGGGGACAAACTGCACTTTGGATATGGAGGTTCCACCTATCAGCTAGATGTAGATAGGTCATCATTGGTATGTATGTATGCATGCCATAATTAATAATTAAAAAAAGGTACATTTGATTATCAACATTTTATGAAAATGTTTTTTTTATTTTTTATAAATGACATATCCAAAATAGGGATGTCAGGGCTTGTAGATATGCTATTTCCAAAAGATCATGAACAAAGTTGAATATTTTTGAAGGAGTTTAACTAAACAAATCTTGTATGGGGGTCCATGGAAAATATGTCTTTATTTATAGTACAGTGTAGAGTGACACAAACACAGGGAGAGAGACAGGGAGTGACACCAACGTATTGGTAAAGAAAGATAGACCATCCCAATTGGAGCCACTAGAGGCAAAATGGTACACAAATCCTAATGGTCTCCTATGTTTACTGGTGCTAGATCCTGCGAGAGTGTGTTGCTGGGACAGAGAAAGGTCGAAAATTAAGTTGTTTTTCTCCTGATTTGCCTCTCTGAAAAAAGCCATTTTGGTATCTTGGGAAGATTGTGTGGCTGGCTATTGGGTCCAATATTTAGTTCAGTGACCATGGGGCTAAAGAATGGTTCAGAAGCTGTGTTCACATTCACTCTTCCATTGGAAAACAGACTCCAACCTGCTTCCGGTCTTCACTCTTCCATTGGAAAATAGACTCCAACCTGCTTCCAGACTCCTAAAAAGGTGGCAACCTACTTCACGCAGATACGGGAAGTAGGGCATGTCTTTCTTCTTTTTTTTTTGGTCTTGGGTGACACACAGCAAAAGGTCATCGGCCCGTTGTGAGGCTGCTTTAGAGCCTATATGTGGTACATGCCTTAACCACTAAGCCATCGGCACTCCTTGTATAATGTAGACATGCCAGGAAACAGGGAAAGAGTCAGGGAGTGACACGCAGGAAAGGTCCGTTGTACACATTTACCGGTAAATGTATAGATCTTCACTTTCACTACATTTACATCACATGCATATTGAATGCGAATAGACTGTACAACATTTCTACTCTGTTTTTCCTCACCGTCTATGCAGCAGCTCCCCTGTCCTCCCGTGACCAGTAAACAAGGCAATCACATCTCCCTGGAGTTCATTGAAGACCTCCCCCTTGACTCCTCTACCTCCTTCTCCTCCCAGCTGTGTCTTCTACCTAGTCACCCTCTACCTCCACAAGCCTGGGGAGAGGACAGCTCCCCTGTGACACCCAGACCCCCCAGTAGGGCACGACCTGCCAGCGCAGGAGCCAGGAGAAATGGAAATGGAACCATACCTATACCTAGACGTAAGCGTCTCTTATCTAATGTCCAGTCCATACACAACCATTTTAACATTATACCACAATAGAGCCACAATACATGTAGATAGATTATAAACTTTGAATTATATTCTAATCTTGCGTTCTAGGAAGTTGGTCAGGAAACACAAGAGCTGCAGCTGCATCTGAACGTTTTCAAAACATGGAACACGTCTTTCAGAAGAAGGTCACGACTTTTGTCATTTTTGTGAGCTATCAACCATTCTGTGGAGTTCTGCTTCCAAATTAGATATTGATGATTGACAGCAAAACTACAACACCAATGTATTACTTTTCTATAGGATAGTAAGTAACGTATATCCTCCCAGCAAGCACAGTCAGGACCCGGACCAATCAGTGACGTCTCGATTGGGGCTAGATCAAGTCAAACCAAGACAAGTCAGATCTGGCCCAGAATATCACCTGATTTCAACCAAAATGTATCCTGACCACAAAAACGTCACTTCCAGGACGTCATCTAAACACATTCTCATCACCCAAAATTGCTGTCCAAATGTCCATATGATGTCCTGGTGATGACATCCTGTAAATGACGTAAAGATCATCCCCATATGGGCTGTGATCTGGCCTAGTCCTGAACGTCACCGGGGTGATGACCGGGCGTCATCATAACGTCATCATGACGTCATTGTGCTTGCTGGGCTGGCTAAGAAATCGTCAACATTTTCCCAAGTGAATTCTCTATATTTGAGATACTAAATCAACTGTAAAGTTCCTTCTCCACAAAATAGTTGAATTAAATCCCTGTATATTTACTGTATTTGTTGAAGTGTCGTCAAAACTTTAGAAATTCCAGTTGACGAGTAGCTGACCCTGTTGATTTAAATAGGAGGAGAGGCTCTTACGGATGGAGGGCCAACTGCATTGTCTGGCTGTGTTTAAGAGCGAGTGTCTGAGGAAGGACGGGGTGATAGCGGGGCTCCAGGATGAGCTGGCCACCCTGGCACATCGTCTGAGTCAGAGCCAGACCACCACCGCCGCCATGCCCGAGGTCAGACGCAGGCTACGCTGCCTGGAGAGGGACATCAGCGACAAGAAGGAGCAGATCCTCATCCTCCAAGACCAGGTAAGAGATGACATGACATAATATAACATGAGATGAGATAAGATGAGATGAGATGAGATGAGATGAGATGAGATGAGTTGAGATGAGATGAGATGAGATAAAGCTTTCTTTATGGACACTACATATTTGTAACGGTGAATGAGTAGTTGTGTTGGCAGCCAACAATAGGATATATATACAGCAAGAATAGGCTTATCAACATAGAGTAAATATATAAAATACAAATCGATAACGGTTTGTTTGATCAAAATCATCATTTTCCAAATCTGGCAAACATTTTTTGCTGTATATCTGAGCCGCTGTTAGAGAAACCATGATGTGTTTGTAGATGGTGGATCTCAAGAGGAGCTCCGTTGAGATGACCCAGCAGTCTGTGAAGGAGAGGGACTTGAAGATAGAGAAACTAAAGAAGAGCAATACCACTATTTCAGGTTCTCTCTCTGCCCCTCTCTCTCTCTCTCTCTCTCTCTCTTACTCGCTCGTTTCTCTTAAGTTTATTGTTAGGTTGTTTCTATTTGTCCACTTTTACTTTTACAAATAGTTTGTTATACAACCTGGTTTTACCTGCTTTGTCCATTCTTCCGGCGGCACAGCGGGGGGCATCAAATGGCAAATTCAGACAGACAGACAGACAGACAGACAGACAGACAGACAGACAGGCAGGGAGGGAGGGTGGGTGGGTGGCAGTCATCTGACGTACAGGATCTATAATAGAGATTCTAAATCTTATCTAAATAATATGAAAGTACACATTTTACGATGCTTTCACCGATATTTTGTCAAAAAAAAAAAAAAACAACGTATCTTCATTTTTTTCTGCCTTTATTGATAGTATACAGTAGATTGACAGTGACACGCAGCAAAGGTCGTCGTGAACGGGACTTTTGGCAGCCTAGGTGCCCGGACCGCTAGGCCAGCGGTCCGGGCTGATATCTCTTTTTAATCAACTATGAAAAGAACATTTACTTTATCAAATGAACAAACAAACTAAAATTGATTAGTATTAGTACAGTAATTGTATTTAAAGGTAGGGTAAGTGATATTTTTT
The DNA here is from genome assembly GCF_963454915.1 of Gymnoscopelus microlampas. Taxonomy (NCBI): domain Eukaryota; kingdom Metazoa; phylum Chordata; class Actinopteri; order Myctophiformes; family Myctophidae; genus Gymnoscopelus; species Gymnoscopelus microlampas. The sequence goes on from NC_139947.1 coordinate 25,295,718, forward strand.
GGTTAAAACAAAACGTATTTTGTTAAAAGGTTAAAGCACTAGATTCTGATAGTAATCATTGCTATAGAATGTTTGTTCAGTAACAGGAGTCTCCCCGTCTCTCCAGCTCTTTAATAAACAGAAAATACATTTTCCGGTAGGTGTCAAAATCTCAGCCAATCAGGAGAAAGTGCCCATTTTTAAGCTTCATTTTTATAGTGTTCCAGTTCCAATTTTGCCTGCTCATTTCTTAGTGTCATCACTTCCAATTTCACTTGTTTAATCTATATCCTGATTGAGTTCTCTATCCTGATTGGATAAAATTGGAAATTAAACTGAAACTGAAACGAAAATGCATTTTCTGTTTTATAAAGAGCTGGAGAGACAAGGAGACTCCTTTTACTGAACAAACACTTTATAGCAATGAGTACTATCAGAATATAGAGCTATTTAACACTTATTTTGACCAAAGAAAATCACTTACCCTACCTTTAACCACTTTAAGCCCTATTTAAAAAAAAGGAAGAATACGATACGCTGTGAGCTAATACGTGTGATATTTCTGAAAACGTTGAAAGAATTGTGAAAAAACATCTTCTAATGACAAATGGCATCTTATGCTTACCCCATTTGTTTGATTTGATTTGATTGTTTGGGCATTTGTACTGCACTTTGTGACACTGTTGTGAAATGCTGTATAACATTATAAATTGTTCTAACAATAGGACTGTGGTTTGTAGGCCTAGTATCCAGCCTGCAAAGGGATTTATCTGCCAGAGAGAAAGAGTCTGTGGACCTGGCTTCCCAGGTGGACAAACTCCACCAAGACATCACTCACAAGGACATTCAGCTTGGAGCTAATGCCACAAAGGTCTTTACATTATTATTATTATTTTAAGATTAATTCAATTAAGTTAAGAATAATGAACACGAATGATGAATAGAATAGAACAAATGTGTCCCACATGATGGGGTGAACTAACATACAACATTACACAGTAAATTCTCAGTGTTCATTTATGAATGGAACCAAAAGGATCTTTGTAGACTCACAGTTAAATATAAGGCTTCTGCTAATGCTTATCTGAGTTATTGGAGAATCTGAGTTCTCCAATATCGCATTGACAATGTCCCATGACCAACCATAGATCTGATGTTTTTGTTGATATTAAGATTCAAGTACCTTATATTTAATCCTCTCTCTTTAGTTCATTAAAATGAGGGGAAAGCATCAGGAGGAGTTGCTCAGCTGTGAAAATACAGTGGTGATGCTAAAGAAGGTGGGATTCAACCTTCTATAAAAAAATATTCACACAATATATCACCCACTGGAAAACGTGGTGTGTGTGTGTGTGTGTGTGTGTGTGTGTGTGTGTGTGTGTGTGTGTGTGTGTGTGTGTGTGTGCGTGTGCGTGTCTCTCTCACTCTCTCTCTCTCTCTCTCTCTCTCTCTCTCTCTCTCTCTCTCTCTCTCTGTCTCTCCCCATCTCTCTGTTGCTTTCTCTCTCACTTCCATATTTGCTGTCTTTCTGAGTTCTCTCAGAAGCGCATGATGAAATATATTCCTTAAAAAGCCCGGGTTCAAATCCGACTCGAGGCTCTTTGCTGCACTTCCTGTCTCTCATTGTCACTTTCTATATAGAAATATAGCAGAAATGCTGAAAAAATTATAATAAACAAAAACAATCTTGTATGTAGAGCATTGAGCGATTGGAGGACACTCTGAGCCAGAAAGAGAGATGTTTACACCAGCAAGTGACTGAGGTGGACTCTCTGAAAAGTGAATTTGAGCAAAAGGTCAAGGTAAGTAGGATATTTAAAGATGACATAAATTATGTATTTGAAATGATACAATTATTAAATCTCAATAGAACATACATATATTAAAGTGTCACTGTGTAGTCTTTTTGGCAACACTTCCGGTAGCTCCATTCTTTTTTAGAACTGCACTTCCCAGAATTTAGTTTGCAACAAAAACATGGACATACAGCTCCAAAATGAATGCTGCAGGGTTTTAGTGCCAAGGTTATTTTGGAACGCAAAAATGGAACATTCTCTGAAACGGTATGTAAAAATACATAAATAAATAATGTTCCGTTACTATTCCAATGCCTGCGTCATTTTCGACAAAAAATTTGCTTAGATAAGTTGTCAAAAACACATGTATGTGAAATGGTTATTGTGAAAAATACCAGTGAAACATTATATAAAACATGTTATGAAAAGGTTACACAGTATGACTTTATTGTCAGTTATAATCTCACCACAGACTAATTTTAGAAACATTATCATTCACGTGGTAGGAGCAAGAGGCTCTGTTATCTGAAGCCAAGACAGAGAGAGAAGCAGAACAACAGAGAAGCCGAGCTCAACTGGAACAACTGGAGGCAAGGGTAAGGACTTTTGGTAGAAATCCTGTAGTCAAGCTAGAGCTGTACGTTTATTGCACTGTATATGTTTTCTCTACAGCTAAATGCCTTATTGCACATACATATGCCTGATTGTACATTTATACATACTTTTTATTCTCCCTGCCCTTATTATGTTATGCTGATGTGGATGCTGTTGAAGGCTTCTTCTTTTTTTTCTTATGTTGGTTTTTCTTTTCGTTATTTCTTTTCATTATTACATTATTGTCATTCATTGTTAGCACAGCGCTTTGTGGACCTTTTACCTGTATGAGTATTGAGTAATGACAAAAACCTTCCTGATTCAAGCTAGAGCTATATTATAGCTCTAGCTATAATATTCTAGCTATATTATTCTAGCTATATTATAGCTCTAGCTATAAAGCTGAGACCTGCTACGTGTGTGCACACACACTCTTGTGTTTTTCAGACATTTTAACCACTTAAGCCCTATGTATGAAGAATGTAAAAAAAACTGCCGATCTGCAAGCTCACAACATATCACATCCTGACGTGTTGGGAGCTTGTAGATCTGCTATTTTTCAACATTTGTGAAACATATTTTCTTAACAATGTTAGTAAGCTCCACAATATTACATGTGGGAGTTAGTTATGATTTTGTGCAACATGTTTAAAATGTTGGACTACCTCCAAACAAACTCCAAAAGAAATGCAAGCACTCACAAACAACCACAGTCTTGCACTGGGTGCTCGGTTCAAAGACAATTGAACTAAATCAAAAGATCACCAGCACTCACTTCAAGTCCTTAACTTTTATTTTCTGGCAACAAACAAACATGTTTCGGTGTGAACCTTCCTCAGCGTGTAAGGAAGGCTACCTCCAAACAGTGGCCCGGACCTCAGGTTGGGAATGGGAACCACTGGTCATCAGTCACAGGCCCATATTACAATGACGTGGGATTTAAATGGGTTCAGGAGGACCCTCATCTGTATCTTATTTTCATGTTATCTAAGAAAGAAGACATGCTTCAATCTCTCTCTCTCTGTTCACAGATTGAATATTTCCGCAGCCAGTTGGTCAGCCACTGTGACACAGCAAACACCACCTCCCCCAATGCCTTGTCAGACCAGCAGGTCAGTGTGTATTTTGCATGTATTCCACAAGGCTTTAGAGTGCAATAGTTAATCAAACTAATCGACGTAATCGATAATAAAAAAGAATCAATAATTCAATAAAATAATTGATTCATAATCAATCCCTATTTTTGGCAAGTCATCATGATGCTTGTAGCTCTTCTATTTTGAGAGACTCTATTTTCACTATTTTTGCATGCCACCATCGTGTGATTAAGTATAAAATGATGGGAGTGGTTAATATTCATTGACATATGACATATAAAAATATGTAAAGGATAAAGAAAACGCTTCTCAATTAATCGAAAAAGTAATAGATAGAATCATTGCTAAGAAAATAATCGATAGTTGCAGCCCTACAAGGCTTTAGGAAACATGTTCACATCATGAGTCATTGTTCTTTACAGGTTTTGGAGCAGGTCGCCCAGCAACTGCATGAGAAGGAGAAGCACAAGTCCAAGATTGAGGAGTTGGAAGAAAGGCTGAAAAAGACTTCAGCTGAGAAGGACTGTCTGGACAAGGAGATGGAGAAACTAAAACAGAGTCTGGATGCCTGTGGGGTATTGTCTCCTACCACAGCAAAGTTTTGAGTTTTTAAATTTAACTATGAGAGTTATCCATGCTGGTCCATTTTTACATTTATGTGAAATTAACACTGGATGTTACCATGTACTGTGCATCTTATACTATATAAAAATCACTTCTGCAGTTCACACGCACAACATGGATCATTATGGAAAACACCACTGATTTAAAAAGCATTGAAGTTTGAAAAAGGAATGAATTCATTTAACATCTCCATCATAGTGTTAAAGTAAAGTCAAGCAATTCAATCCTTCAATATCTCCATTCTCTTTTCAGAGCCAAATCCAGGAGGACTCGTGTTCGCTCAGTGTCCTAGAGGGGTTGATCGGTTCTCTGCGAGAAGAGTGTTTCTCTCCAGCTCTATCGTGGACTCAGGCCCCAATTGTGTGCATCCTGACAGCTCATCTGTCCCTGCTGCAGACAGCCAGACAGGCCCTGGAAGCAGCTGGCATAATGGTCTCAGACAGCCCTGAAGGTGACCGTGATCTGCTGCCAGTGTGTCCTTTTGTTGTTTTGTATTGCAGCCATTATATTTTATATTCCACAGTACTACGTATTTATTTTAGAATCAAGAAGAGTCAAGAAGGTTTATTTGTCACTACATGTACAATATGCAAATATGTGAGGTCCACAAAACAAAAGTACTGTGCCACAACAACATACAATAACAGTAATAAAATAAGATAATACAATACAATAAAAATCAATAAGAAGAAGCCTTCAACAAGTATCTCCATCAGCATAACATACTAATGGCAAGCGAAAATAATTATGTATAATAAGGCATTTAAATGTGCAATAAGGCAAAGCCATTTTCTGCAGAAAACACCTTGTGTATTATAATAGCAGCAATGGTAACAGTACCTTGTATTTTATTCTAAATCAGCAGTTGTCACAGAAGTAGTCATGTCAACATAACAAATGTGCAAGATACCTTGTATCTAATGTATATACTATATCAGCAAAACAACAGCCCCTATTTCCCCTCTAACCTCAAAAGGCCTTGCCTTTTGCCAGGCCACAATTGTAAATACGAATCTGTTCATAATTTGTCTTGCCTGGTTAAATAAAACAATTATAGTAACATCCGGCCAGACAAGAAGGTTACAAGGGGCGCTATGATTGAAGTTGTTGTTTACAGGGAATGGAGCTCAATGTCATCATGTCGTTGTTGTTCGTCTGTGCTACAGGAATCTTTCACGGTATCAAAACCTTGGGTCAAGAACAACACGGAAATAAACAGGAGCTTCAACATTTGAAGGTAAATTTTTGTCTCTGCCAGGCCAAAGGCGTGGCCGAGACTATGTTTTGCACCCTGTCCGTCTGTGTGTCTGTGTGTCTGTGTGCGTGTGCGTGTGCGTGCGCGTGCGCGTGTGCGTGCGTGTGCGTGTGCGTGTGCGTGTGTGTGTGTGTGTGTGTCTGTCCATCTGCGAGCAGCTCATTTCTGCCACCATTGGCCCGATCGCAGCGAAATTGTGCACGCACACTCCCTGGATGCCAGAGCAGAACCTCTGCCCCAATTTTTTCAGATCGGCCTGTTATAGCGCCACCAGGAGGTAGATTTTTAGAGGTAGATTTTACTCCTTCAGATTTTGTCCAAACATCACGCGAATCGGTACACGGTATCTCTATAGTCATGTGATCAAGACGGATCTGTCAGATTCTTCATATTCCATCCTGATTGGCTAAGATTGCCATCTAAAGTTTGCACGAGTGGCTCGTTTTGAACAAAATGCCTCAAGTCATGAACGCACCGTGCGATTGCCGTGAAACTTTGCACGGACATTCCCACTAGGCTGAGGAAGGAATGGCACCCTTTTCACATTGGCCTATTATAGTGCCACCAGGAGGCGACAATAACTTATCTGACCTGGCGGAGACCTGTGCTCCGAGGAGCACTTTTTCGAGTTATTTATGTGCATGTGTGTGTAATGTGTTTGGCACATATTTACATATTTTCACATAATAAAAAAGGAATAAGGAATATGCAGTCATTCTTAAGAGGTTTCACTTTGTTGAAAGGGTTCTACTTTGTGTCTTTGCAGTCAGAGCTAGAAGAGCTCAAAGGAAGTGAAGTGCTGATCAGAGAACTGAGGGAGGAGCTCAACTCTACCAGAGAAGAGCTAGAGATGCAGAAACAGCAGGTTAGATCACACACACGCGCACACGCACGCGCGCGCGCACACACACACACACACACACACACACACACTCACACTCACACTCACACTCACACTCACTCACTCACTTAAATGTCTCTCTTTATCACAGAAATACAATGAAATGTAATGTATGCCTAAACAATGTTCCGTTGTGCGCCGGTGATCAGCTACCGCCCTATGACAAAGTATAAACCACGTTAAAGTTGTACTTTCTAATCTAGATGAATAGAGTCCAGCAGGAAGAGGAGAGTAGGCAGCGGGAGTTGGAGGAGCTGAGAGGACAAGTGGACGCTCTTAAACATAACGATAATCAGGTGAGACTGGCCTCTTTGCTCTTTGAAAATGTTTTACCTTTTACAAAATGTACTAAATACATTTACTGGCAGCAGCTAACATGCAGTGGTGGATAAAGAGCGTCTCTAATGTCGGGTTGGGCCTGACTGATTTAATCTTAGAAATTATAATGACCCGTGGATGACGTCCATTTACTCCATTATGACAAAATTCTATTATGTATGAAAATTGAAGCAACCGCCTTCAACACATCCGAATGCTTATTATTTCCTCCTTTTCCCAGAACCTTCTGCAGCAGGAGGTGCGTCTACGGCAGGATGAGCTTTGCTCCGAGGCAGACAGAGTTGCTGAGGAGTGTCAGGAGGAGGAGAGGAGGAGGGAGGAGGAGCAGAGGTACAAGATGCAGGAGGACGAGTACAGGGAGCAGGTGAGGCAGCACGCTCACACCATCGTAGCCCTGGAGCAGAGCTGGGGGCTGGCCCAGCAGAGAGCACAGCGCCTGGAGAGGGAGAGAGACGCACTGAGGGCACAGGTCACAGGTGAGGGGGAAGAGCCTGATCGGGCCGGCAATTAACCCATTAAGACCTGAAGCCGATTCTACAAATATGTCTTCTAGATCAGTAGCTCTCAAACTTTTTCGTGCCAAAGACCGCCAAATTCATTTGTGTTTGGCCGCGGACTCCCATCTGAAAATATTTTGTGCCAGAGACCCCCAGAAGTTAATCGTAATCCAGGAAAAAGTTTAGAATAATCATGATATTGATCTGAAGTCATATCGCCCAGGCCTAGTGCCTGATTTAAGCTTTGATGTGCATCGTGTCGTGCAGTGAAATTAGTACAAAACTAACTAAAGAAGAGAAAAATGTCCTTAGTTTTAGTCTTTGTCAATTTATTCCATACATAAGCCTACATTAGCCTAGTATGAAATATATCTTACATTTGTTTAACTGTGCCATTTTTTACTGTGAATACTTTTGAATCCTTTTTTTTATTGTATTTTTTTTATCACCCAATACATGTTCTGACTCGCCACAATTAGAACAACGCTTACATAAACACAAGTTAATCATGCACGTGCAAGCGTGCACACATGTCATACAGTAGGATTGATGCCAAATAACGAGATAGGCAGATATCTTATAAACATTATCGTAATATAAGTATGTAAGTAAGTCATTAAGTAGCCTTGGGAACCCAAAGGGCAGGAGACTATCTCCTGTTTGGTAACGTGAGGTGGCTTCATGTACAAGTACATCATCTTATAGAAATAATTAAGTTTACTCTTCTTACTGTATATAAACTTTAATCAATTTAATCTGTACTGTACAGTAACATAACATATCTGTTATGTACAGTAACATACAGTACACTGAAGATGATATGCTTCATTTGATCTATTACTACTGTAATACTACACTATATCAAGAACGGCATGTTGATTATAGAACACTGCAAACTCGCGTGCGTGTGTGTGGGTGGGGGATGGCAAAGCCACTACATACAGTAGAACGTAGTCACATTCAGTTACAAGTTATTTTGTCTGTCTGAGAGAAAATAAATCTGAAAGAGATTCGATTTATGCATTCACACAATTTGGAAAAACAGCACAAAATAGCCGACCTACTGTACGAGCTCACAACACACCGCATCGCAACATTTTGTGAGCTTGTATTTTTAGCGAATGTTCCCCCCCAGAACGGAGGCGTTGGGGTTCAAGTGGCTAAGTGGTTATAACCGTGCTTCATTTAACGGTGTCCCCGTAGCTGCAGAAAAGCATCAGCCTGTGCATAGTGAGAGTCCATCATCAAGACCTGAGGAGGCGGCAGACCTGGAGCTCACTGTTTCATCACTGAGGTAAGAAGCAGTGGTGGGAAGTAACTAAGTACTTTTACTCAAGTACTGTGATTCAGTTGGGTTGGGTTGGTGATAAATCCCAGCGACATACTATGCTGGGGTGTCCAAAATATTCAAAATTCAAATATTTGAAATATGAAAATACCAGAGGGCCAACTGCATACTGTCATACTGTACCTTTTGGACGAAAGCAAAGTCACATACACATGAATCACATTACAACAATTTGATTTAACAACAGGCGTACAGAGCAATAGTTCTTTTGTTGTAATGTAAATCCACTCATTTGTGCTGTGAATAAAATCAAAACAATTCAGTCTTTTATTCAGAGCTGCATGCACTGCATTGTTATTATATTTACAGTCCAGTGAATTGTCTTTTGTTCATATGGCAGTGTAGCCAAATGTAACCAGTTGTGAAAAGGTCTCTACAAAAATAAAATAACATATAAATAGCCTTTGCTTCACATGTTGAGAAAGACACAACACTAGGAACTAGCAGTTAAGAATCGTTACAAATTCTACTGAGAAATAACCTTTCCTAAATGTGTTTAACTGTGCCATTTTTTACTGTGAATACTTTTGAATCCTTTTCTTTATTGTATTTTTTTTTATCACCCAATACATGTTCTGACTCGCCACAATTAGAACACTGCTTACATAAACACAAGTTAATCATGCACGTGCAAGCGTGCACACATGTCATACAGTAGGATTGATGCCAAATAACGAGATAGGCAGATATCTTATAAACATTATCGTAATATAAGTATGTAAGTAAGTAATTAAGTAGCCTTGGGAACCCAAAGGGTTATATAACTGCATTGTTATTATATTTACAGTCCAGTGAATTGTCTTTTGTTCATATGGCAGTGTAGCCAAATGTAACCAGTTGTGAAAAGGTCTCTACAAAAATAAAATAACATATAAATAGCCTTTGCTTCACATGTTGAGAAAGACACAACACTATAGGAACTAGCAGTTAAGAATCCTTACAAATTCTACTGAGAAATAACCTTTCTGCACATGTAATTTCAAAACATCAATGTACACATTTCACATGACTACGGTATACTGGTGGGCCATGAATAATATATTTTAGTAAGGAAGCCGTGGGCTATATAAAATCTACCCTCGTGCCACGATTGGCCCGAGGGTAGATTTGGACTATTTGGACTATGGACATGTATGCACAAGTGTCATGTCCATGGGGGGGTGTACTTGGCTTGTACATCATGGCCAGGGCATGTACTTGTACATGAAGCCACCTCATGCTACAGACACAGGAGATAGGCTCCTGAACTATGGCCCACTTGGCTTGGCAAGGCTGCTTACAGTATCTTATCATGTTTTCAGACCAGATTTGTTTAGAAAACAAGCCCAATCACTCCATATACTGTACATGCGCACACACACACACAAACACACACACAGACACAGACACACACACACACACACACACACACACACACACACACACACACACACACACACACACACACACACACACACACACACACACACACATACACACAAATGTGCATGTATGGCAACAGTGTGAAAAGACAAATTATTCTTTCTTTTCTTTCTCGCTTCTCCTCTGCTCCCCCCACCAACCCCCCCCCCCCCTCTCCTGTACTGTACTCCCCCATGCACCCCCCACCATTCTCTTCTTCTCCCCTATCCCCCCGTCCTGCTGTCTCCCCATGCAGGTCAAGTTTGGCCGAGGTTCAGCAGGAGGCCCATGACCAAGGTCACATCATCACTACACTGAGTGGTGAACTGGCTACAGCCACCGCCAGGATCACAGACATGACAGGTATCATACATTACTTGAGTACTGTACACAAGTTAACAAAAAAATATATAGTATCTGTGCTTTACTTGAGTATTTGTATTTTTGGATGCTTATAAATGACTTTCACTCCTCTACATCAGTGGTGCTCAAACTTTTTCATGTCAAGGACCCCCTAATTGACACTTATTACCCCGCGGACCCCCATTTGAAAAGATAAGCCAGGGACCCCAATAAGAGAAGGTTTTTATGGCTCTCTAGCAGTGATTCTCAACCATTTTAATTTCAAGGACCCCCAGTTTGACATGCATTAGGGCTATGGACCCCCATTTAATGGCATTTATACCTCTGGGACCCCAATTCACATTGTAAAACCAATGTTAATTTAACTCTGAGAGTGTACAAATGGAACCAAATGGACCCGTTAGGGTCCATTTGGTTCCATTTGTACACTCTCACAGAGTTGCAGACCCGTTAGGGTCCATTTGGTTCCTGTCCATCATTTAGCTGGGGACCCCCTGGAACCCCCTCAAGTACCCCTGGGGGTCCCCGGACCGCACTTTGAGAACCAATGCTCTACATTTCAAAGACAAATATTGTACTTTTGACTCCACTTACATTTCTAGGAAGGGAAAAAGTGCATCATGTATTATTAACCGCTTAAGACCTATTTCAAATATAATGAAATGTGATGCGTTGTGAGCTTATAGATCTGCTATTTTCACTGTTATTCATATTTTTGAAAATTTCTGGAAAATCTTTGAATTCTACATTGACAGAGCAACTCTCACTTGTAGTAGAGCAATATTTGACCAGGACTATCTATACTTTGACTCAAGTATTGGGGTTGAACACTTTGTCCACCACTGATGATTGCAAGCGTTGGCCTGCGCTGTCCGCAGGAGAGTTGAGCGAGCAGCAGAAGCTGGAGTTGGAGCGTCACAGGACTGTGGTGGTCGACCAGAAGACGCAGCTGAGCGCACTGACGCAGCGCTTGACTCTGATGTCACAGCTGGTGCAGCAGAGAGAGCAGGAGACCATGAAGGCACAGGGAGAGCTACAGTAAGATGGACTTGAGTGCCAAACCGATCTGCTGCACTATACGCGCGCGCGCGTGTGTGTGTGTGTGTGTGTGTGTGTGTGTGTGTGTGTGTGTGTGTGTGTGTGTTTATACATATATGATATAGCTTATTTCAGAAGTAAGTAGTACTTATGATAGTCACTATTAAGGCTTGAAAATAATAGTGGTTGTCTGAAGGTTTATTCCATGTCTGTTCATGTTGATGTTTTCCCCGTCCTGCATTCAAAAGCTGTCCAGACTCAGGCTCCAGTCCAGTCCGGGGGGCTTTTATGTTTTGTTTGGTGGTTTTTCCTCACCTTTATTTTACCAGGAGTATAGTCCCATTTAGAATAAAAATCTCTTTTACGGCCAAGACGGCAGCTTATTATTGTAATTCACTTTGTTTATTGGTAGAGGGTGCTTATCACATAGTGGAGCTTTAAAGGTGAGGGGGGTGTGAGTACTGTGTGACATCTGACCTTAAATCTATTGTATGGCGCTGGCGCTCTCTTAGGCAGAGCCGGGAGGAGTCAGAGAGTAGGAACAGTACTGACAAGGAGAAGAATGACCAGAACCATGAACAGACCCAGACAGAGCAGACATCTGCTGTATCACCGCCACAATGCAACAAGGTATATACCTAACATACATACCAGCTTGGTATTGCATGGTACCAGCTCAACTCGATGCAACTCTACTCACTTTGGGTACCAGGTACTTCATTTTCCCTCTTCATTGTAGCTGGTTGTCATTGCAACGTCCAATATTCTGCGTAGGAGAGCGCGAAAGAACAATGGTAACTTATCTGGAAACAATTTATTTCATCTGTACAGTTCAATAAAAACTGTTTCTGATAACATATTTGGCAAGAAATAGACCTTGCAGCCTGAAAACCTAGTAGCGCTAATCAGAGCACTGCGTCACGTGAAGCTTGGTCAATCAAATTTGTATGTTATGTTTATTACATACCGCCCACCCATAAGCCAATTTTATTATAAATACTAATATGCTTCTGTATTATTATTGAAAATATGTGCACTGCACATGGACATGCCCACACCCACTAACACACATACACATACAAACACAGAGTTATTTTAATTGTGATTGCAATTATACTGTATAAAACATTGAATTTGATCTTTTTGGATTAATGCCTTACCTCCTTGCTCACCAGGTATCACTTGTCAGTACTTCAGGGCAGTTAGCCAAAGGCTCAAAGTGCAGGGGCCACCGCCATCAAGAGTATATCCAGAACCAGAAGGAAGCTTTGGCTGAGACCAGGCTCAGAATCAAGACACTGGAACGGACATCAGCTCTGAGTAAATCAGGCCAAAGGTCAATGTCTCTCAAAGACTATTCATAGATTTAACCACTTAAGCCCTCTTTACTTTGTTGTACGACGAAGAGCAAAGATATACGATCTACATGCTCAAAATGCATCACGACATACAGTACATAATGTCATACATAAAGTATACTGCTGGACATTCATATAAATTGATATGCAATGTAAGGGTGAGCATGCTCTTCTCTTATTTTACAACTAACATTTATTTTTTTTAAATAAAAATATAAAATACTTTTACCATGCACTTATTTTCTTTTGGAATTTGAGTTAGAGCTCGATAAGGAAGGACATCAGCTAAAACTTGATTAGCTGATGTTCTGTTGCAATTTTTGTGTTTCAGCCAGCAGGTGGAGCCAGCAGTACAAATGTGTTGTGATATTGGTCAACTCAAAAGAGAAGCTGTTGTTTATGTACATAAACATGCAATCTAATTCAGCCAAAATCAATCAACTACCATAATTCTTAGAAATACTTTCATGCATGGTATTATAGTGGTCTCATTGGTGTATTGAGAACAGGTTGCCGTTATCTAAAAACTTTGTAAGTAGGCTACCTATGGAAAGTAAAATGGGTCAAAATGGTCTTTGTGAACATCTTTGTTTTGTAACCAACATATTGACCCTGTTGAGCTTTTGCCCCAATTAGGAGACAGAGAAACTCAATAAAATAGATGATGTGCAATGTATCACACATTTCAGTCTGCTGCAGCTTGATGTAGCCTAGCTATATTGATGTAGCTGTGTGCTGAATCTTTCAAATTGAATTCATTCATCAGTGCAATGATTTATTTATTTTTTTTACTTATCATCTATGACATTCTCATAGGTGTTATCTTTTGGTTTCACTTCTTTTGGTCTCATCATCACTAAGTGACTGAATTGTCTATGTATATGCTGGATGCATGTTGATTTACATTACACTCCAGTGTTTTATTAATGTTAGTTACAGTTATAGATTTTACTGTGTACTCTTTTGATGACACATTGCACAGCCATAGCAGCTTCAAGTGAGCATAGATTTGAGAGTGTGTTAAGGGCACACTACACATTGTCCTTGACCTGCAACAAAACAAGCCATGCTGTAATTAATTATCCTTGCTGGGCTCCTTCAGGCTGTCTCTTGCATTGGTGTTGTCAAAGGTCCATTTGTTCTAACTGTGTAGCTCATAAACATCAAGGAGCAAGAAGTTTCAACACAAATATATTCAAAACTGAAGTGGAATTGTCTCTATAATAACTCTGTTATTATTGCTATACTGTCAGACGGAGCCCTGCAAAATCCTCTGAGTGAAAAAATGGACTAGTGTGTCCCACTGATGTTTGTCATGGGTCCACCTCAGCACAGTGCTGAGTGATGGCAATAAACACCAGCCCATAACTAGGTTTTGAGGCGTAATTGCAGCTCTTAAGTGATTTTCAGTGTGTGTGGGTGGTCTAATTGACACTCAGAAGATGTTCCAGTCATGTTAATGTCAACAGTGGAGTGCCCACTGGCACATTGGCAAACAGTTGGCAAACTGGTTCGTCCCAGTGATTGTTCTGTATGCCGTATGTGTCAAGACATTTTCTTCACCATGCTCTCATTACATTCAGGAAGTTTATACATTAGGTTTTGAAAGGACATTTACTGCAGAATGTTCATCAAGATCGTTTCCTTTTCCTTATTACCTTTAGTTTAATCCTACATTTTTTACTGCTGAAAGCCCCACACTTATTTCAGTCCAACACGCTTTTCAGGTACACTTAAATCCATCAAATTACTGTGCTGATTTTATCTGAATACTGGTGTTTAAGTTACCCCAGATGCAAGCGTTAAGGCATGGGACTGATGGACATTTGGATTTTGGACATAAGGAAATAATTTATACTCTACACAGCATGTGAGGAATTCAGTACTACTGTATGCCAGTATAAATTCACACTTTGATTTATGAAATATCAACAAAACAAATCAGTTTTGTGAACAAATGAATTATGATGATTTATTGATCCAGTTAGCATGTCTGCTGGAGAGGCATAGATTTTTTGTTGTCCATAATGCAACATCAAGATCGATGTCATTGTAAATCAACAAAAAATGAATTACAAATTAAATGTTATATGCATAAGGTATCTCCCACTGTAAATTATTATTTATTTCAGTAAATCCTGAATGATTCCATGTCTTTGCACAAAGCATTTTGAACTGACATTCCTCCCCTTCCCTCATACGTGGTGAGCCCCCACCCCTCTCTCTCTCTCTCTCTCTCTCTCTCTCTCTCTCTCTGACAGTCTCTCTCCATATATGGCAATGCTCAGGTAGAGGGGTGTCCCTGTGAGGAGTTGCCCCTCCCTCACAGATGTAGACCACGGAGAAGAAAGAGAACAGCAGCTCCACAGCTGAGCTCACTGTACCCCCCCCCCCCCACCCCCCCCCCCCCCCCCCACACACACACACACACACACACACACACACACACACACACACACACACACACACACACACAAAACATGCAAATCAGGACTGCAGAATACTGTCCACATAACAGTCTCCAGATCACCACTACACATTAACTCTTGTCTCGACCCGTTTCTTGATTATCCTCTTTGTTTGAGCAAAACTGCAATGCAGAACACATAATCTCTATTCTATCTGCCTGTTTGATTGCTATGCAATGAAACTCGACAGTTATTTATGCATTATATATTTGACTACAATACAAAATTGTCTGAAAATAGTCTGTGCCAGGGACCCCCATACCTTTTTTCAAATATGCTATATTATTTTGCTGGGGATCCCCTGGAACCCTCAAGGACCCATGGGGGTCACCGGACTCCACTTTGAGAACCACTGTTATACAATATTGTTATTACTCTGTACTATAGCCTAGATCTAATAGCCTATAATTTCTGGCAGCAGTGTGTGTGTGTGTGTGTGTGTGTGTGTGTGTGTGTGTGTGTGTGTGTGTGTGTGTGTGTGTGTGTGTGTGTGTGTGTGTGTGTGTGTGTGTGTGTGTGTGTGTGTGTGTGTGTGTGTGTGTGTGTGTGTGTGTGTGTGTGTGTGTGTGTGTGTGTGTGTGTGTGTGTGTGTGTGAGTGAGAGAGACAGAGCCTGCAGCTAATGCAAGTAGAACTATTATAGTTACATGCCAGCAAGGCATGCTTTGCATTGCACAGCTCCTGTGAAGCTAGTAAAGCTACAGCCCGGAGCACTACTGTAAATGACGTGTTTAATTCAAAGTGACAGCAGGCAGCAGCTTTGGCTTTGGTATTGTTGATGAGGAAAGAACCTCCGTTGCAGGTGCATTGATGATGATGATGATGATGATGATGTGCAACGCAACCCTCTCACAGACATGTGCAGTGCATCGTGTGTCTCATTGTGTGGAAATAACTGGCAGCATTAAATACAGATACAGTCAGTGGTGGAAGAAGTACTCTGATATTTTACTTAAGTAAGAGTAGCAATACCACAGTGTAGCTCTGTTACAAGTAAAATGCCTCTGTTAAAAATGTTACTTGTGTAAAAGTGCAACAGTGTTGGCATCAAAATATACTTATATAGTACCAAAAGTAAAAGTACTTAAATATTTGAAAATAGCAGATCTACAAGCTCACAACTGTCATGATGATGAGTTGTGAGCTTGTAGATCAATTTTCAAATAGCCTATGGATAAAAATAGGGCTGAAGTGGTTATGTTTAATAATATAATAATGCATATCTGCAAAGTAACTAGTAACTAAAGTTTGCAAATAATTGTAGTAGAGTAAAGGTACAACATTTGCCTCTGAGATGTAATGAAGTAGAACAAAAAGTATTGAAATGTGGAAAAATACTCCACTAAAATAAAAAACACCACAAAATTGTACTCAAGTACAGTACTTGAGTAAATGTACTTAGCTACTTTCCACCACTGAAGTACAGTAGTGGTAGTAGTAGTAGTAGTAGTAGTAGTGTGACGTTGTTGGACAAAGCGCTGTCCTCGCTTTGCGTCCCTTTTAAAAGGCGTGGTGGTGACTCGCTACGTCGCTTAATGAACAAACTACGCAGTAACGTTCCATTCAGTGTAGATATTCGTGCTTGAATACTCCTCCCTGACTCAGTACTGGCGCCCTGAGTCCCGACCCGCTGGCACTGATTTTTATGAGGAGCTTTTATTATTTCCTGGATCATTTGCATCGGGGAATTCCTTGGAACCAAAGCAGCAGTGAAGTGAAGTGAACCACCGCTGAACTAACGGATGCCTGCGGGCTGCGGACCACAGATATACTGCACTCACTCACGCCTTCTCCTCTGTATTGTAACATAGACAGACATAGACACGGGTCGCCTGTCTTGAGAGTCTTGTGTGAAAGAACACATTCCTATAAAAATGGCCACAGACGAGCTGTCGTCGAAGCTGAGCCGCAGGCTGCAGATCGAGGACGGCACCGAGGGACCGGTGGCCGTGGACGAGGCGGTGATCGGACACCATGAGAACGGCGGGACCGAGGAGGAGAAGTCCAGCACGGCCAACGCGGACTCTGAGTTGGGGGCTAAGCTGCAGCGGCGGGGGGAGATGAACGACGGGGTGGGCGACCACCAGCAGCCCAGCATGAAGGTCTTCAACGTCTACACGGAGTTCAAGGAGTTCTCCAGGAAGCAGATCAAAGACATGGAGAGAATGTTCAAACAGTGAGTGGATCATCGCACACAGTAGTGGTCACGACACCGTAGGTCACGATCACGGCTGAATCATCTAGCCCACATGACCAGTTTGACCACATGGGTTTTTTGATTTTACATTCTGGACCATAGATGGGCCATTTAGAGTAATGGTTCTCAAACTTTTACATGTCAAGGTCTCCCCTTAACTCTGACAGTATACAAATGGAAACAAGTGGATTTGGTTCCATTTGTATACTGTCAGCTTGTAAGGATCGATTGAATACTTAATTAACAGTTTGCAAAGACTAGCACAGGGAAGTACAGTTCAATACAAGGGTACATTTTTAACCCCCCCCCCTATAGGAACCCAGAGAGTGCCTGGAATCCACTTTGAGAACTACTGATTTAGAGTGATTTAACCTGTCATAATAATTGCTTGTCAGTTGGCTGCTGTAAGGCCATAGGCCTACTTTGTCCAGCTGTCAGTGAACAATTTTCCCTTATCAGTAACCATCATATAAATTCTAATTGAATGGTGTCTTTGTAAATGAATGTTCAACCAGAATTAGTCAGGTGTGGCTGAAAAACACAGTTATGCATTGTATGTAGGCCTACTACAGGAAATTCTTACTATTCATACTTTTGATGTTGATTTTGGAATAATTAGAAATGTAAAATATGTGACATAAGGTAGAAAAATGTGATTTAAAATAATGTGTAAGCAGCAGCATACTGGTCTGCTCCAGAAACCCACATGGACCATGGATGACAGCACTGAAAGTAGCTCCATAAAGAACCTCTCACTCCGCTATACAGCTCATCTCGGAGCTGTATAGCGGAGTGAGAGGTTCTTTATGGAGCTACACTGAAAGCAGTGACTCTCTGAAAGAACAGACGGGCCATGTGTGCCACACCTTAAAATGACTAATAATTTAGTTATCTATAAAGGAAGCTTATTCTGTAAGATTTTAGAAATCCTTTATTCAACCAGGCTAAATCACATTGAGATTTCCACCTCATTTATAAGTGGGCCCTGCTTCCTACACACACACACACACACACACACACACACACACACACACACACACACACACACACACACACACACACACACACACACACACACACCTGGGACCTGCCCACTACAACCACAGTTTGTTGGCCACTGAGCACTATAAGCATCTTCTCAACCTGTTTAAGCAATATGTAATGTTTTCTTTAGCCAAGGCACATTTTGAGTCATAATAATATCACGTGAACAAAAGACTTGCCTTTCAGATAGCTTGGATAGCTTGATCAGACTGGTATGCCATGAACAAGCTTTGCTAGAAATCAGTGCTCATTAAAACATACAGAATTATTTTTGCTATTGGCTATCTCACATGAGTTATAATTAGGCTGCCACAATGCAGTGTCTAGTTAATGGATTTTATTGCAATACAATGACCCATGCTTTGTATTCAACTATAACCTGAAAGATAATTCACCCTCAGTCCTCCCATGACCCACTTATAAACTCAGATTTAACTCTTGAGTTTATAAAAATGTTACACTGAGAGTTCATGATGAATGAATGAGTTTACTGTGTAGTTTCCAGTGCTAACACTGACAGCTTGTTGTCATGTTTAGTTGTTGAATGGGGTAGAATATGGAGCATCCCTCAGGCATGCTGCTCTACTTTTACACATCGACAAAACAACACAGAGCTGCTTTGTCAAATCGGAGAAAGAAGCGGTGTTTAACATTGGTGAGTCTCACATGGGAATGCAGAGAATGTGTGTCACCATCAACATAACTTTGTATGGGACGTCTGCATTTATATTCACATTGGAAGAAAGTCAATTAGGGCGTAGTGAATTATTTGTAATAAGACAATGGTAGACCCGTAATTGTCAAACATTACACCTTAGGGAAAATTACCAGTAGATTCAGTTCACTTCCTGGTTCCCACACTGCTTCCAGCTTTTTATGGCAGGTGATTTATGACAGGTTCCCTTTAATGTCTCATCTCGACAATCATTATTACTATTGTAAAACAGACACTAAACAAGTTCAAGCGTAAAGCTTAAAGTAATTCTTATTGATAACAAACATTTGAGGTGCTTTGTCTCGCCAGTTGAGTGTTCTCTCATTTGAAATGGGCATATTTCTTTTGACGGGTGCATTACAAAGTTGGTTTGTTCCAGCAGCAGTTTCATGTCAACACTTCTACAGCAAACAAACAGATCTTCTGTTGAAAGGTCAAAGTGCAGCACTGCACACAACTGGGCCAACATCACCCCTTGATGACCTGTCCTGAACTGAACCATACAGTGTAAGGAGTCATCTGTCTGGCAGAGCATAAGGAAACTGAGGATATACTGAAGGAGAAACATGATGGCACATGTAGTGAAGTGTGGACAAAATGTTCCTGTATGTGAGGGCTAACAGTATTGCTAGGGCTTTGACTCATGCATTTGAGAAGCAGTTGGTCTGTAAAATGACATCAAGGATTACATAAAAGTCAGACAGGAAAGAAGAATGAATGGTTTAATTTAGTAATGGTCTGACTGATAGGTTTCTAAGGCACGTTGCCTATGAAGTTGTGCCATTCGTTTTTTTCTGAAGGTAATGTAAAGGTAAAGTTGCTTTGCTGACAAATCTCAGGTGGAGATCAGGAGACCATCTCTGAAGTCATGCCGTGCCTCACATTGACACATGACACCAGTGACACCGTATAGCTTCACAGAGAGATTGTCAGCACCCCAGAAGCGTATGCTTAATGACCTGTAGCAGAAACAGATCTCAGTGGTGTGTTAAGAGACTCTTGTCATAATGGGCTGCACTCTACCCTCTAGTCAGTCTAATATGTTCTTGGCTTGTGGCCCCAACTGTGCCAACATATGGCACTCACAAAGACCCCTCCCCTCCCAATCTTACCTCTTTTAATGAATTGCAGGTTCCTTGAAGAGATTAGATTAATGGGGTCTGTTTACCTATCTAGTCAGATTAGCCATCTCTTGAAGTCACTAGTTTGGCTGCTTTAGTTGGCTGTAGTCATGTGTTAGTATCAGCTAATGAATGTGAAATGTTAGCATCTCTTGTCATTCCATTGTGTATTTTCTTTGATCTCAGGAGTACAAGTCTTACATAATGATATCATATGCGTTAATATATTTACAGTATATGCATTGTGTAGTCCAGTGGTTTTCAAAAGTTTTGTGCACTAGGCACACTAATGGGCAAGTAAAAATATTGAAAGTGTGAGAACTACTGATTTAGAAGGCATTTGTAGAATCAGGTCTTAATCAGGTTAAACACTGATAAGCTGACTCAAAGACAAGAAGCTGATATCTCTAACAGCACCTTGCCTCTTTCAGGAACTCTCTGCCTAAACATTCCACACTATCTTGGCAATTCTCTTTTCACTTCCTGCTCATAATTTTTAGTTTCTCCTTTCTTACATCCTCACCACCACAAAGCCCACTTGCTCTCTGACATGTTTTTTTTATAAACACTTACAACACTGACTCACATCAGAACACTGAAACACAAAGCCAATGTTTTCATGAAGTTTTTTATAACAAAGCCCTATCGTTGCTCTACCCTTGATAAACAATGCTCATATCTCTTGTTATTACTACTTGTACATTTCTTTGCCCTGAGAGCCACTGTCTCTCATAGCTATGGCTGTATTAGACCAACCTGGCAAAAATAACCCTCCTAGTGGTCAATATATATCCACACTAATAATATCCAAACTATCCACACAGATGAATTACTGATTATCCACTTGCTCCTCAATCTGCTACATCACAGATAAGAAAAGACAGTAGCAAGAAACTGAGTGCAGCATCTACTGTAAATGTAAATACATCCCAGCACCCAAACCATCAGCGGTTTCTCCTTTATCCGATTTCCATTGACTTTCGATTGGTCATCATCACCGACTCATAATAATAATAATTCTGGTGAGAATAAACTGTTCTCTGTTTCAATTATTTTACACTTGACCATTTAGAGTTGAATATAGGACACATGGACTAATGTCAGAAAAGTGCAGGGGAGATTGCTAATTTTGAGTACTATTAGCTTTGAGGAAGGTCATTGTATTTTCTATTGACTAATTAACCTCTTACATAGATTGTCGGCTATTTTCGGTAAAGACATTTTTGTGTCGAGGGAAAAACGGAAGGGGCAGATACTGCTGGGAGACCCCGGCCAGCAAATGATATAGGGTTTAAGTGGTTCACGTTTCCTTGCTTCACTCCTAAGTAAGCATACAAACGTCCATCAGACCTGCGGATGGCTTAGCTCAACTCCCAGCAGAGTGCAGCCGCAGAGATGACGTCCAAACATCCTCCTGGAGCTCCCCAGTTTCCCATGACCCCAACCCAGCCGAACGCGACCCGCCAGAGGCTGACATCTGGGTAGTGGGCCCTCTGTCACTGGCTTCCATATTATGCGAAGACTTCTCTCTGTCTTTCCTTCCCTTCCTTACATTAACCATGTAAACCGTTCAGCTGTTTAAAAGGCATTGTTTGGGATGGATAGCAGAGACTACTGCAAATATGTGGGTGTGTAATTGTTAAAGCCTGAATTCCTTTATGTCAGTCGGTGGGCTCATTGTTTATCTGTTGTTGTATTTCTTGACTGATAGCAACTCATGATGTCATCATGTAGGATGATGTCACTTTGAGGGCTAAAAGGGGCTCTGTTGGCAATGTGAACTTGTGGCCCTCGTGAGGGCTCGAAGCCAAGAATGCAGGCATTTCTTGAGGAACATGGTGGCGTGGTAGAGCAATGTTTCTTGTTATCAGTGAAAAGAAAGGATGCTACTGTGCACGAAAGAATATACACAGTAAGTGCCTTTGTCACATCCGTCTTCTATCTTAACAAGGGAATAAATTCAGTCTTCATGTCTGACACGCTTACACACTGCTCAGCAGAGCAACATATCATTGTGCGGCTTAAGCTTGTCCACACAATTCACCATTATAGCCTGTGGCAGACGCTATAGACACAAAAATACACGTCTAGGCAGCCAAGCATGTAGTTGTGTGCAGGCTGCCTTTAAGTAAGCTAGTGAGTGCTACAGCATGGAAGAGAGAGGGTTTTCCCTGTTCCTGCTCTAGTTGGCCTAGCTGTTGCCTGGCAACAGGGATTAAGGCCTCAGGACTGGAGGAGATTGGCGGGCAGCAGACAGGGAGGGCATGGCCAGGAAGTGTGTGTGTGTGTGTGTGTGTGTGTGTGTGTGTCTAACTGTTCAGGAATATTGGGTCATGAGAAGACTGAGGGTGAATTATCTTTCAGGTTATAGTTGAATACACACATTACACAGCATGGGTCATTGTATTGCAGGTTAACTACCTAAGTCCAAAATATGGTTGCCAGGGTTGATGTGGTTAATTGTTTGCACAGCATGCACTGTGAGAATTATTATTGTCGGTTGCTTTACCCTAGCTGTGGTCTGTGGATTGATGAATACAGCAAAATCACGTCACGATTGAACCATAAGCTGTCTCTGCCCCATCTGTCCTCTGAAGGGTTTACAGACCCCTACTACATAAAACACTCTCTATACAGTTATGACTCACTCAGAGGCTCATTAGACTCTCTCTCACTCACTCACACACACACACACACACACACACACACACACACACACACACACACACACACACACACACACACACACACACACACACACACACACACACACACACACACACACACACACACACACACACACCTGCCTGCCTCAGTCTACACACACACACACACACACACACACACACACACACACACACACACACACACACACACACACTTACACTTGCCTGCCTCAGTCATCACTCATTCACACACCGACCTTCATAACAATGGTTTCAGAAGAAATCTATGTATTTATATAAGCTGTGTTTCACAAACAATGCGTAGTCATTACCCAAGTCTATTACAGAGTAAGTGATTGCTCCCCCGTGTTGTGATTGTTAACCACATGAACCGTAGAGTCCCTATTCAGGGGCAGAAATAGCAGATGTACAAGCTCACAGCACATTGCATAGATCTGCTATTTCCGCCTAAGATATAGTAGAGGGAAAACAGGAGCGGGCCTAGTGTAGACCGCTGGGGTACTCCAGTCAAATAAGTATAGGGTTAATATTCTATTAATATTAGGTTCAAGAAAGCGATAAATAATTCTTCGATATTGGGTCCAATGGTGTAAAGAAAACCCAGCACAGGCTATTCTGAAAGCTTTGCCTTCATTCTCTGTAAAAAAAAAAAAGAAAAAGAAAGGAACTCTGTGACTCACACACAGAATTCCTCTGAATGCTCTTCAAACAGAGAGGTGTTTGCAGGTTAACAATGATTAATATAAGATAACTTTAAATGCCCACACCTAATTTGAGGAACATATTACAGCCAGTAATCTCTCAAAACAGACTCAGCAGCCAGCAGAAATTCAAAGAAATGTTTTTGTTTTTCTTCTTTGTTTTTCCGATGGGTTCCCAGATTTCTCTACTTGTAGGCTGTAGCATATTGGTATTAGTATAGTCTGGATTTACCATGGCATCATGTATATTCCTGTAAAAGGGGAAATGACACATTGTATGCAGCAGGGTCTGGCTTTTCCCCGGATTTCATTGACAGATTACCAAACTGCCGTTTGTCACAACAACACAGCGGTGTGGGGGTGACACAGATTGTGTCAGGCTCATGCTAAAGCCTTTCCTTTTCAAACAGCCTCAGGCCAATTAGCTCTTATGGTCACTGAAAAATGTCTTCTGCACATGCTAGGCTTAGTCATATAGGCTGTGTGCTCTTCTTATCACTCTTTGTGTATCTTTTGCCTGTATTTATCAAAAGAAAAGAAACAAAACTCACATGTTTGAAATGTAAAGCTAAATGTTACAGTACATTCAATTCTTTGCAGAAACAAAGCATTACTGCTTTGTTTTGACAGTAGTGGAGATATAGGTAGGAACGAGAAGGTACAGAGATGGGATGACGTGATTACAGCTCTGCACAGTGAAATATGGTGTCGCCATTAGTAACTCTGAGAGGGTCCGTTTGGTTACATGTGTTCACTCTCAAGAGTTAAATGAACACTCAGGGACTTAACAGTGTGGACCTGGATTCAAACCCAAGATGTAGGGATTCATCTATTTTGTGCTGGTCAGATTGATTCCATCATCACTTCTCAATTAATCTCTCACACTTTCTCTCTGTCATCTTATCGCACTCACACATACTATATACGCTCATGCACACAACTTGCTTACAACACCTTGTTGTGTTCTAGAATATGTGAAATGAAGTGCTCCATATAACAACTAGTATACTGGGTGCTGAACCTTAAAAAAAAGAAAGCACAGTAAACAAAGTCAAGTACGGCACTCCCAATGATAATATTTTAAAATCTCATGAACACTGCGGGCAAGGCACCCTTCTATAGCGTGCCAGAATACATAAAAACACAGGTGCAATCAATTATATATCAATGCATACTGTAATCTACTTTACTAGCAGTCACATGGTACACCACCCTCATTCTACAAACTACAAACTAGACTGTCTTCAATTGCAACGACGGCTGGCCAGTGGCTCTGGTGAGAATTTCAATTGAGTCTTGGTGCCATTTCCCTGGCAGGGTTTCTAAAAATGTAGGTTACAATACAAAGCATAAATCATACATTTTACATACTTCATTTGCCTGAAATAACAACTTGACAGTAACGGTTGACTGCTTTCCAGTATAAGAAGGCTTTTTTGTCTCTCTGAAACAAACATAATAACCCCTGTCCTCCACCGTTTAGGTGGTTTTCAGGGCTTATTATGTTTTGATGGGAGATCAAAGTATGTGCCAAACCACACACATGGCACTTTATGTGTAGTGCCTGAAAAGTATAGTGACTTCAGACTAACTCTGAAGGCCTGTGTCGCAGCTGAAGATTACTGCCTGACTGTGTGGGAGGGAGAGACGTGTATTAATGTTATATATAATGTAAATATAATTCTCACTCTTTAAAGGATCTACACCCTGAATTAAAAAAAATAAAATAATATTTAATATCATATTGTTTATGTCCCTCTAACATTTTTCAAAAGGTTTGAGCCTAAATCAAGCCTCAGATATACTCATTCCAACTAACTTCTCTCTAGCTTATAAAGCACTTTCCCCTGCAATACCACATTGTCCTGTTTGGCACGGGGCGCTATTGAGCCAGTTTGTATGCATGTTATGTCCTGGTTCTGTGTGGAAAAAGTAAAAAATAAATAAAATAAAATAAAAAAATATAAAAAAAATAAAGATTTTCTTTTTTAGTTTTTTTTTTTTAGTTAGTAAAAAAAGGAGGGATTGTACCCGAACGTGACGTCACGTTCGGCTGCAAATCAGTTTGACCTGTTTTGAGACCAATTTACAGAAAACCCCAGATATGCTGTGAAAGCCTGAGTGTTCAAACTGGGGTATTTTTTGGGATAGAAGAGAGGTAGGGGAGACCTAGCCTGGTAAACCCTCCCTCCGGAAATCTCATTTCCATTCGATATCAGGAAGGAGTCTGGCATGATTGCTCATTCTGCAATATTGGCTGTGGGCTGGAGTTGGGCGGGAGTAATACCGTTGACTGACAACCCCTTCAACCAATGATCGTTTTAGCCCCTTAAGCCAATCAGCAGTTCATTTTGACGAGCTCCAGACTGTGAGACGCAACGGGACTTTTGGGACGGCCATGCCGAAAATAGGTTGCCTTATTGGGATACATGCGTGTCACTCCCCGCCCCTGCCGGTTCTCTAAATTTATATTTTTAAATAGGCTCTGTCATGATTAACTGACCACATATATGAAGTTAAACAACTAAAGTCTATCCAAACGATATGTTAATAGTAAATTCCGTGCCTCAAAAAAGAAGTTTGAGACCGTTTTAAGAACGAAAAAAAAAAAAAAGAAGTGACGGCACTCGGACAAAAAACAATGGCTGCCGTTCGTCCTTTGTCGGCGGCTCTCAGGCTGCACTCGGCTTCATTCGGGCTCACTCGAACTCGCCACCTGATTGGCCAACGTAAGCTGTCAATCACAGAACGATGAGCGACGACGCTGATAGGCACGGTTAGGTCCTGATTTCGCTGGAAACTCCCCAATATTGCAGAATGGGCGTTCATGCCAGACTCCTTCCTGATATCGAATGGAAATGAGATTTCCGGAGGGAGGGTTTACCAGGCTAGGGGAGACCAAAAACACACAAAAAAGAAGAAAAAGTAAAAATTCATGGTGTAGTCCCTTTAATAAAAAAGGAAATGTAAGCACTGTAACCCTGGCCTCCCAATTTTGGGTCATTATAGGCACAAATTGAAAATACTATTTATGAAATAATTCCAAAAATAGCAGATCTAGCTCACAACGTACCACGATGCAACGCGTTGTGACCTTGTACATCGGCTATTAAAAAACTAAAATCTGGTTAATAAATCAAGGGAGCGGATGGTATTCTTTCAGGCCAACCCATAGAATTGTATTCAATAAAATCCTTATTGTACTTGTCTTCCAACAGGATCTTTATCTCTAGTGTAGAGATGGTAGGCGTGGGTAGGTGAACGGCTGACGTTTGCAACAGCTGTGAAGTGGACCTGGTTATGCCCAAATAGGGATATTCATAGTCGTCGTCTCTGCGTTAGCACAGAAACATTTCTGCAATTGAGGAAGTTGGGTCAATTTGCGCTTCCTCTTTGGCCAAGCTACTGAGTAAGTAGCTGGTTCCTTCCTGAATACTCACAGACACAACTCATTAGCAGATGATGAGTGTATCTCAGCTCAGCATTATTGCATAATGTTCAAAGTAGCTTACTTTTGTGCCTTAACCCATAAGACCTGAGGCCGATTCTACAAATGCCTTCTAAATAACTAGTTCTCACACTTTCAAGATTTTTCAAAAAAATAAATAAATGGCAGATGTACAAGCTCGCGGCACGGCACAAAGTGACGCGCTGTGAGCTTGTACATCTGCTATTTTTGAATAGCCAACGCAAAAATCTAAAATGACACAGAGGCTCTCCTGGTTTTAATGGGTTTTATAATGAAATCTTGAATCCTGATTATGTGTTGTTACAGTGTGACTATTTTTAACCTGAATTTGTGTAGGCTAATTTATGCGTTCTGCCAGTGCTTTGAGAAGGACACAATGAAAAACACGATGCATTTGGATGTGTTATGTGAGGTTTTCATTTCCGCCTCACAATAGAAGACTTAAAAATCAAGGGGGGATAGTTACATTTTTCAGGTCACATAGGGTCTGCCAGTGATCTATTTAAAGACATTTGTTTTCAGGGAGTGAAATGTGAAAACTATATTAGTTTAGAGGAGACCTCCTGCTGATAAAAGGAAGTGGACCCGATGTGAGGGGCCCCACTTCCCATCAGAAGAAAGATTATTTTTTCCCCCTTTTTTTTTATCTTGTTGTTTTCACTTCTGCCAAAGAATACTACCTAAAGCACACTTGCATTCTTTAACACAGATTCCCTAATCTAGTGGTTCTCAAATCTTTTCATATCAAGGACCCCCAAATTAATATGTATTTGGCCGCAGACCCCCATCTAAAAGTATTTTGTGCCAGGGACCCCTGTACAATATTTGTGTTGATGAAATGTTAAAATAATATGTACCACATTTTTCAAGATATGTGAATAGAGCAGATCTACAAGCTCACAACACTTCGCATATAGCCAATGTGTATAGGGTTAAAGTGGTTAAACTGATTTTGATGCTATATTAACTAATTCAGCTGGGGACTTGCCGAAACCCCCTCAAGGACACCTGGGGTTCCCCAGACCCCAATTTGAGAACCACTGCCCTAATCAGATCTTTCTAAGACGGCACACTGGGTCTGGGCTCATTAAAAGGGGTGTACGTGATATGTAAAATAAATAAATACATAAATGAAAGTTAAAAGTTAAAGCTCTATATTCTGATAGTTATCATTGCCTAATGCTTAGAGTGTTTTGTTCAGTAACAGGGATTTCCCCATCTCTCCATCCCCTTTAGTAAACAGAAAATAACATTTTCAGGGTGGGTTGCTAATTTGATCGAATCAGGAGAGAACATTTATCTGCTTCAATGTGTGTTCCAGTCCTAATTTCATTGGCAGAAATTTTCATTTTTTCCCCCTCATCACATTCATTTGTTTATGCTGTTGTTTATGCTGTATCCTGTATGAGTTCTCTGTCCTCATTTATTTTTCGCTTACTAAAGAGCTGGAGAGAGGGGGAGACCCCCGTTACTGAACAAACATACTATAACAATGATTACTATCGGAATAAAGAGCTATTCAACACTTAACACAAAATCCCTTATACCCCTCCCTTAAAAAAACTTCACAGAACTCTAGGCTACTTGTGCAGGAACAGAAAGTCTTAACAAAACAGGCATGGACACGACAGGAACCTTAGGAATCTTGGCATGACTCCCCAGAGGAGCCATAGAAAATCTGGACCTGCCCTAACAGAACCGTAGCATCAATCTATATATTGTAGTAGTTAGTAAAGAACTTTCCTCTCACTTTAAAGCTAAAGTTCAAAGTCTTAGGCAAAAGCATTTTTATTGCAGTCATGTTAGGAGTTGACCTCCCAACCTAAAGAGAGCAGCAGAATTTGTGGAATGCCTTGTACATACATGCCTGTAGTACTTAGTAAAAAAGTTTTTTTTTCTATTTATTTGTTTGTTTTTTGTTTTAAATGTTAATAATATATATATATATTATTAACATATATATTAATATGTTTTAATTATATTAAATTGAAGTCTTTCAAATAGATTTCATTATTTAGCACTTTTCTTTCCTTAAAAAGAATAATATATATATATTGATCAAAACATCGTCAATTGACGGTCTAGGACACTACAATCGCCATTGGTATCTCATCCAAAATCAGGCATCAGTTGGGCTCTATTAAAGAGCAAGAAAAAGAGACTAAACTTCTATACTTCGTTCTACAACTGTGTAACTTACCGAAAACATCGGTTTGTTTATCCATAGACATAATGAGGAAGTTAAGAGCTGGAGGAAGGTGGTTTGTTGGGAGAATCCCCCCCATGTTTCTGTGCTGTTGGCATAAAAAGGAACAGGCTTAACAACAGACTGACAATGGGAGAAAAGAGGTTCCTTGTGCTGCCAAGAAGAGGACGTGCAGCAGTTTTAAATGAATGCTCTGTTGTTGCTCGTGGTGTGGCACAGCAACGTGTGTGTGTGTGTGTGTGTGTGTGTGTGTGTGTGTGTGTGTGTGTGTGTGTGTGTGTGTGTGTGTGTGTGTGTGTGTGTGTGTGTGTGTGTGTGTGTGTGTGTGTGTGTGTGTGTGTGTGTGTGTGTGTGTGTGTGTGTGTGTGTGTGTGTGTGTGTGTGTGTGTGTGTGTGTGTGTGTGCGCGCGTGCGTGTGCGTGCATGCGTTTTGAAGAGGCTGAGAAAAGAAAAGCGCTGCAAGTGTAACTGTTTGTGCTAGCCTCACCCCAAACCGCCAAGGTCTTCAGTCAACGCTGGCTGTTGCCATGGCAAACGTGCTTAAGTAGAGGAAGCTGAGAAAGTATGGAGGAAGTGGTTTCAAACATAATATCCGAGGGGTGAGGTGGGTGGACAGGAAGCCACGTCTTTTAGCTCAAGTCCTTATCCATTCACCTTTGTCCATGTTTTGTTTTTCTTTACTGTAGTTCACTGGTTCTTGAACGTTTTAATTTCAACAACCCCCATAGCTCTGAGAGCGTACAAAGCCATTTGTACAGAAAACAGACCTGTAAGGGTCCATTTTTAACGGAACCTTGAGGCTCCCTGGACCCCAATTTGAGCAATTTGACCATTCATTTGTATATCACCAATATTGAAAGCATTTTCTATTTGAATAGTGTATATTGCAGCATCATCTTGAAAAACTGGTCTCATAAATGTTTTTTACGGTCTGTGAACCCACAGGTGTTTCATCTTCCTAAGTAAGGTATTTGGGGGCTAGATTTATAGCAGAATTAGGTCCCTGGTCAAACGGCGATCACATAAATTCCTGTAAAGGTCTGACTCAGATGTCTTGTGTGCGTTATTTTGTGCTGCTCTGTTTCTTCTAGCATGGTGAGTCAGACTGCAGACTTCCTCTTATCTCTTTCAGTCTTTATATTAAATGTATAATTGCACCAGAGTGTTGCTTGCCAAAACAAAGAGATTTACAAGATAACTCTTAAGCTTGTAGATCAAGCAAGCAACACCTTCATACTGTGGAGTATACATCGTGTTTTTATCCTCCTCTCCATATCTCTCGGTGCCAGGGACAAACTCCAGTGTAACAGATAAACTTGAACTGGCGGGACCTTTTGAAGCCGTTGGTTTAAGTTGGCATGAATGCGCTGAGCAGCAGTTTGTTTAAAACATCAGCTCCACACCCACTCCACAATAACCGTGTTGAGTTAAGCTCTGCCCACCCAGGCCATTAGATAATCATATTTTCATGGACTGAGGATATTCAGCCAAGTCTATCCCTGAACAAATCTGGAACATTTTCTGTAACATTGCTTGCGATTTAAGACTGCAAATATTTCTATTCTTTTTTTTAAATAATGGATGGAAAAATGGATTTTCATATATCAACGAATTAACCACTTAAGCATTATTTTATACTTTGTCGCACAACGGTGTCGTGTATAAAAAGAAAATACTTTTTAGGCAGCTCACAATGCATGGCGATGATTATAGTTTGGTGATTTTCACAATTTTTTTTTAACGTTTCATGTTTAGCCTAAAATGACACGCCCAAAATAGGAATCGATTATTAATTCATTATTTCTTTACATTATCAATTATTGTTTATAATTGATTAAATCAATTCGTTCGATTAACTGCTGCACCCTTACTTGTGATTACTTTATGGTCATTTTTGCCCATGTCAGTGGAGCAGTCAGAACTGTTACTTGAAGTTGACTGGAAAAGATAGACATTGCATAGACATCAATGTTCTTAGCACCATCATGTGGTCCCAAGCAGTACTACACTCAATTAATGTGTAATAATTTAAGGTCCGCTGAAATTGTGAAGTGATATCACTTGATCAACAAACTCCATTTTCTAGTATTGATAGCTATGGGGGAATTTGGTCACTTTAGCAGCGAGTTGTAGGAAATGGAGCTATCAAAGAAGAAAGATTGACCAACAGAATAAGTACACCAGTCTCAAGACAAGCTACATTTCTCCCCCCCTGTTTGCAGATATGATGCCGGAAAGGATGGCTTCATCGATCTGATGGAACTGAAGCTGATGATGGAGAAGCTGGGAGCTCCTCAGACCCACATGGCCCTGAAAAACATGATCAAAGAGGTGGATGAAGACCTGGACAATAAGCTGAGCTTCAGAGAGGTGAGAAACAAAGTTGACAACCTAGTGTCCATCCATTTGTAAACTCTGTGAGTTAAATGTACACTGAGGATTGTACTGTGTACAGACTCAAATGTGAACAAAAACGGAGAGTTGAGCAGACGGCACTTAAAATTCAACAACACAGTGCAATGGTAGATGGGTAAAAGGCGGAAAGTGGAATGTAAAATTATAAAAAATAAATAATATATAATTAAAACTATAGAGTAGTGTTTGGTACAGTATTAGTAAACATACAGTACATAGACACTCACTTCAAACAGTAAATATAAAATAACTAATACATAGTAGTCTTGTCTTGATAATCTCCATGTTGATAGAGATATCTATAGGCAGTGCCGCAAACTTTATGCCCAGGCTAATATGTTTGTTGTGTGATGTTGATGATTTGTATGTACTCCATAAAGTTTGAGTTGAAATTGTGTAGCCAGACAACTGGATCTCCACCTACCAATACATCTTGAATCTAAATTCAATGTAGGGGTTAAACTGGGTGGAAACTATTTGGAGATTGAAAAAAAAAGTAGAGTCATTAGGGTGGTCCTTCATATTGGGACAGTATCAGG
Organism: Gymnoscopelus microlampas; assembly: GCF_963454915.1. Taxonomy (NCBI): domain Eukaryota; kingdom Metazoa; phylum Chordata; class Actinopteri; order Myctophiformes; family Myctophidae; genus Gymnoscopelus; species Gymnoscopelus microlampas. The sequence continues at coordinate 25,327,869 of NC_139947.1, forward strand.
AATGGTTTCCAAAGCAGTAGGCGTAGGTTTGTTAGGGGCCTTTGTATCACCGCTGGCGCTGTTCTAGCCCCTACATTTAATTTAGATGTCCCCAGAGGTTTCGGTAGGTAGAGACCTCTGATGGGCTATACGAGACAGACTAAATGCACAGTGACCTCAAATACACTGAAAAACATTTAATTGTGGCTTTTACCATTAATGCATCCATGAATCATTCAGTGGATCTCAGTGTTCCATTTTAAATCTTTGACTTTAAGCAAATAAAGCCAGCCGACCCTTTTTTCTGTGTACTCCTGAGTCCTGTTCCCTTTTTACATTTTTCCACCATCTGTTATCTTTTCGTCTAGTTCCTGCTGATCTTCAAGAAGGCCGCGGCAGGAGAGCTGGCGGAGGACAGTGGCCTCTGTGCCTTGGCCCGGCTCTCTGAGATCGATGTCTCCACCGAGGGCGTGAAGGGAGCCAAAACATTCTTTGAAGCCAAAGTAAGTGCATCTTACTGTAATTTAAAGGACCATAACCATAATTGCAATTCATGTTAAGCCCAATGGATACCGGTTCCATTATGCTTTGCAATACTGCTGACAATTTTCCAAAGCATAGCATAGTTTAATCTTGTTTAATTCAAATTTCCTTGTGATAAACTCGCCTTAAAACTCTCCCCTGACTGATATTTCTCTTGCCTTGAAAATGTCATAGACAATTAATTTTTAAAAGTCTTTTCTACAGGGACTATTTCAAATCAATCCGTGCTTTCAAATGCATTAAAACACAACTATAACGTAACAAAATAAAGTTCACAGTGTTGCATTACCTAGCCTACCCAAGCAAGTTTCAGTATTCTATGGGTTAAACATACAATTGCAATGGTGTGGTAATTAAAGTATCAGATCATTGCTGTTGGCACAGCTATCCTTTGCTCCAAAAGGAAAAAGAACCCACAATGCTTAAAATTCACCAGACAATGACCTGGCCCATTCACACATTGGACAATGATTTTGTCCTAGGGAGCTGGCAATATCACGTTCTTTGCATTGCGTACAGCCCCACCAGTTATTGTCTAGAATGATAACCTCAGGGTGTCGGTGCATATTTAAGTGTAAAAACGGTTTAATTTATACTTCGTAGTACAACAATGACTCTTGCCGACAAGAATCACTGTGGAACGATGGAGTATAAATTAAGCCTATGGATCACTCAAACACCATTTCTTCCATTAGTTTCCTGGGTGTAGAGCAGATTTCTCTTCATAGAGGAGGTCATGTGGGAGACTACTTCATTCTTTAGGAACATTAAATACCGAATTGGAGTGTTTTGTTATGAATTAAGTGTAATAGATTGTATATGTTGTTCTATGTACAATCCTTACATACCTTACATCCTCTTCTGGGATCACTAAAGGCTTATCTTTGCATTAAACGCACAGATCTAAGTGTGCGGATGCGCTTTCCTCAGTTTAATGGGGTTTGTACCAGGTAGTCTATAGTGTCATCACAAAATGTCAATGAAAAGTTGTTAAGTGTTCTCTCCTCTGCTATCTCGCAGGTTCAGGCCATCAATGAGTCGAACAAATTTGAGTCGGAGATCCGCGAGGAGCAAGAGGCCAAGAAGAAGCAGGCAGAGGATAGGAAGCAGAGGCAAGCAGCTTTCAAGGAGCTACAGTCGGCCTTCAAGTAACGACCAGGGCTGTGTCCCATGAAGCCTTTATGCATCCCCGCTTCTCCCTGGGTCCTCTCTGCCCTGCCTGGGTTCTTTGTCTGTCTGACTGTGTGTCATTTTATCAATGTGTGTGTGTGTGTGCGTGTGTGTGTGTGTCTGGGTTCTCCGTTTTGAAAATCAGTTTAGGTGAGGCAGTTCTTTACTGACCTAAAGGGTTACATACATGTCTCTAGTCGATGATGCAATGAGCTGTACACATTCTGACCACTACTCCTATGCCAATGACAGGTTGACTGCTCGTGTCTACTGTGGCATGTTGTAATCGTGACACAGTTTCAGTGTGCTAACCATTATACTCTGTCATTTTCCATGAATTGTGAGATTACGTTGTAACTGTTTGTTCCAAAGCGGTCCTGTGTCCAGCTCATTGTGTTTGGCTTTGATTATTGGCAAAATTGCACTCTACATGATGTCATGTTCTGTAGAATGTATACTGTAGATAAACACTTCCTCAAATCTGAAAGATTCACTGTGCCCTCCCTGGCTGCAGTGTAACTAGCTTGTCAGGGCTGTTTTACCTTTCACTCGTCCCTGTCGGATAAAAAATGAATACAAAAATAAATGAGTGCATGCTTTCCATATAAGATCATATTCTAAGACAGGGTTTAATTTTAGACTATGTTTTTTAGTTTCGGGTGGGGAGGGATAGGAGTTAAGCAGGGTTTCCGTTGGTGATGGTTCTGCATGCGTGGTGGTGGTCATTATTCAGAATGTGTTTTGCATGGGCACTGTAAAGTTCAGACAATCTTTAAATATCCTTCAAATGGTCCCCTAGCCTGAGAGTCCACCCAGGCCTACTCGTTCAACTACTGACAAGCAACACCAGAGCTGAAACAGCTGTGATGCTACATACAACTAGGTCACTAGATGTCTCCAAATGTCCACCGCTGATGGCGAGAACATTCTGCTGTCTAACAAAACTGTGCTACTCTGATTTTATATTGCTGCTATATGTTAAGATTATTACCAATAATCAATGTGAATTTCCCCCAAAATGGCAATCTGGATCCACAATGTCGTGATGTCTGGGCCAATCGGCTGCTGAGCCAATGGAGTTTTGTTTAGTGCTTTCTATCGTGGTATCATGTAACCGTAAGATATATGTATGGAAAGATTTGAGAAGGTAGTGTTCCAAAATTATGTATATAATTGTTGGCAGCTGCATGATTTGGGGAATCAACTTGTTTGTTTTTGAATGAGAATGATGACGGACAGTAGTCCCAAACCAATACACCAGAGCACTCAAATATTATGTGCAACAGGGTTTTGGGATTTCGCACTGACTCTCGGTTTTAGCGGCTCGAGCCTTGTGTGTCCTGTCAGTATACGCATTTGCTAGGCTTATTATGTGCAACACAAAAGCGCCATCACTTGGAATACAAATAATTTTATTAAGCATGATACAAAATTAGATTCTCAACATGAGCACAAACCAGTTCTTTGAGGTGCAGATATATTATGGTCTTGCCTATAGCTCATCGTCGCAAGATGTAATGTATATGGTGCTTACTGTCAGTATTCGGCTACATTTTTGCTTAGAAACTTAGAGATAAAGTATACGCTATTTGCACTCATTTGGTCATTTGTATGTCTTAATCAAGAGATAGTTTTAATCTTAATGCAAATGCTCCAATTTAACTTTAATTAGCTTCCACTGTTTGAAACATAAGAATCTAAACCTGATAAACCTGCTAACTAAAAAAGGCTGAATTACAGGCAAGGGCAGATTGTGATTATATTAACATATCATTTCCTTTCTTGGTGGAAGTTTCTTTTTTTTAACAACCTACTTAGTGTGGTGGCTTTTAAGCAAGCAAGGTGGGGGTGTATCATGAGGGAAACCTAGATACTAATCTATGAAATAGTTTGTGAGCTTCCAGTATAGTGTTATTAACATATTGTCAACTGGTACTTGGCAGCACATCACAGCACAGTGCAACTGAAAAGTTGTGAATAAAGAATATAATATTTTTTCATAATTATAAATTTTAAAAATGCTTTTAGTTTTGTATGGTCAGGGATTCTGTGAAATATTCTGCATTGTTATGGCTGTTGTTCACAATTTAGAAAGAAAACAATACACTCACTGGTTGTCAGTTGTTCATAATACAGTAGCTATTGTTTTCCTTTTGCGGTGTGGGGAGTAATTCTATGTTCGAATGTGCTCTGATTTTTATCAAATGTGTCGGAACATTGTAACGTCTTTCCATGTTGTCTTGTGTGGAAACTTGCATTTTACTGAGCTTGTCTGTGTTAACATTGTATCAAGCTAAAACAAAAGGGGAAGAGGGAACAAAACCGTGATTGCTTCAGACTTAAAAAAAGAAAAAAAGAAAATTATACCTGCAGACATATGCAGTGTTGTCCCTACCTCCTTATCATTCCTCAGTTTCTCTTGTTATCCCACTGATTTATTCTGTCAGTGTCTCTCATTCCATGAGGAAATTGTGCCAAATGTTTTTGCTGTACCCATGTTATTGTTCACTCTGGCATTCCCTTGTAAAGTAACAAATAATGCTAACAGTGAAAATAAATGCTAGCGTTTGCCATGGAATACAATATAGATGTTCAGTTCTGATTCTACAGTCAAGCTCAGGGTACAGTATAGGTTATTGCATTTCTGCAACACATTCCTATGGGCATCTTTATTGACCTAAATGCTTCAGACTCCATCGGGAACATGGATTATTTTTGTTATTTCTCAATTCACTGCTACATGGAAAGACGGGATCCAGTATGAGAATGGATCTTTAAAAATGAGTGACAGAACAAAATCTGTACTAGTTTGAAGTTTTGGTTGAGTTTCCACTGTGTATTTTTTTTATTCTCTTATGTTCTGACTGATCCTTTGTTTCTCCTTCATATACTCCTGCTGTGAGCTAACTATCCAAGTCTGTTTTAATGTGTTTCACTGTAATGTCTTGTTGGCTGATTAAAACAATTGTGGTTACTCTACAATACACCTTATTTTTGTTTTTCTTACTAAAATGTATGATTATTCTTGTGACAAATAAACTGTTTTAATTTGAGATTTGGATGGCTTGTTTCAATTTGTATCATGAACCCTGTGCAGCCTGCTGACAAGGTGCAGAAAACATTTAGGTTCCAACTAACTGGTTTGAGTCTGAGAACCACTGTTCTTGACCAATCAGCTCTAGTAATTGTCTGAAATATAGTCTGTGCATTGAGTAATTATTGAATTAAGTAATGGTTAATAATCAGTTGACATTGTGTGCTTTAAGTAAAAGTCTGGAATTCAAAATGTACAAAGTACAAAGTATTGGTATGAAAATGTACTTAAAGTACCAAAAGTAGAAAGTACTTATTATGCCTAATGTCCCCATTTCACAAGTTTTAAAATGTATAAATATCTTTTGAAAATAGTGGATCTACAAGCTCACAAAAGTTGTGAGCTTGTAGATCGGCTATTTTCAAATGGCAAAAATGTATATAATATAAGGCTTTAGTCGTTAATGTATGTTTTGTAATAAAAATCTAAATCTACAAAGTAACTAGTAACTAAAGTTGTCAAATAATTCTAGTGGAGTAAAAGTACTATATTATTATATGTAGTGGAGTAGAAGTAAAAGTACTGAAAATTGGAAACACTCAAAGTGAAAACACCTAAAAATTGTACTTAAGTGCAGTACTTGAGTAAAAATGTACTTAGTTACTTTACACCACTGCTAGTATGTATCTAGTCATCACATTTCTTCCTCAGATGGACTTTTTTTTTACTGTCACGAGTTGGCCCTGATGGCTAGATATTTAACAAACAGCACCCCTCTCTGGATTCGAAACGGAAGTGCAGTGTGGAGCTTGTGCGTAAATGAAAGTATCAAGCTGAACTGAAGTGAAGGCTCTCAGGTGACACTACAGTCCACTCAATAGTATCACTGTCTGTCAGAGCCCGGGTGATGGTTAATGTTCTCAGACCAGGGCTTACACATGAAGGACTGGCACAGCACAGGTACAGCGGAAACATTTGCTTAATTCTCTACAGGCTTTAGCATTACTTTAAGAAGGATGTGAATGTTACAAATGAGTGTGGTGTATCTATGACCAATTTCTTCTCTCTGGAGTAATTGTTTGGATTCTTTTGTGCAGAGGATTAGAAGCAGCAGTGTTATCATGTGCGATTTTGTGTGGCCTTTTGAATGTTGATAACCTCAGCTTTTTAGCTTGTATTTTGCTACATTTTATCTTGTTTACTACCTTGCTTGTGTTAATACATCAGGGATCTCCATTCATATAGGCCAACACATTTGTCCATAGCACCTAATTATGTGATTAAATTGATGCTCATTTGGTATAGAAGAGTGCAACCAGGAAAGACATTGTGTTATTTGAAGCATGACGTGTTCTGTGTCTACATTATAAAGAATGTTTTCATCTCCTACAGCAGTGGTTCTCAAAGTGGGGTCTAGGCCCCCCCAGGGGGTCCAGGGGGTCCCCAGCAAAATTAGTTAATATAGCTATTTCTAAATTGTTTTGAAAAAAGAAAAAAAAAATGAATATTTTTTCAACATTTTAATAACAGATCTTGAAGGGGATCCCTGCCACAAAATCTTGTCAGATGGGGGATACATATTAACTTGGGAGTCCTTGGCGGGAAAAAGTTTGAGAACCACTGTCTGTCCTACCGTAGTTTCATTTATGTGACAGAATGTTTGAGATTTCTACTTAAATGTCTCCCATTTGTCCCGCTGTCCGTCTCCATTTCAGTGAGACATCAGTATTGTTGGTGAATCACAATCAGCAGCATGCTACTGTTTTCCTTCTCCCTAACCGTGATGCATCTGAGTCGCCAATACACCTAGAGGGATAAATTATACATCTCCACTTTAGGGATACCCTATCTGCTCTCTCTTTCCACCTCTCTGTGTCCCTCTCTCCAGGGCCCTTCTTTCATTTCAATCTGTCTCTCCTCTCCACACCTGCCCTGTCATCACCCCCCACACCCCCCGCAACCTTTACAGGAGATACCCAGCATGCAGCAGGAGCTGTGGCTGCGGGCCATATCTCGGGTGTTGTCCTCCTCCGTCAAGCCTGTGTGTGTCCTGAGCGCTGCCTCCTCCTCTGCTGTCCCGTCCCAGCCACTGTCTCGCCCCAGCGCCTCTCGCTCCCTGGTCAGGGTCACTGAATACAGCCCCCAACTCACCATGTCTCTGAGCAACAGTAACCACACGTCTGCATACTCCATGCCCCCCGCCAGGACCCCCAACCTCAGCCGGACATATAACTCCCATCATTCAGCGAGCCATCATCACCACAGAGGTCAGTTCTGTCAGGGACAACACAGGTCAATATGAGAGGGCTCATTCCTCACATTCTATTGATAATTCAACTGTGATATTTATTAATAGTTGTAGTAGTAGTAGTAGTAGTAGTAGTAGTAGTAATAATAATAATAATAATTATTATTATTATTGTGTCCCCTTAAGTGATTGGGGTATTTACTACAGTAGATTCATATAGCCAGACGATCTACTGATACGTCTATATTCAATGAATGTACTTGGATACCGGAAAAAAACAGCAGAACTAACTAACCACTGCTTTGAGAACCAAATCAATCCCTTATGAAGGAATGCCCTAAAGTCTCCACATTACAAAAATGTCCTAATTGGTTCCACCCAATTAGGACATTGACACCCCAATTGACATTGGGGTGTCAATAATATGACACCCCAGGCAGCCATTCGATTGTAATATGGTATTTGACTTGGTCTAAAATAATGCACCATTTAACATTATCGATTTCTCTCTGATAGATAATGGGATCAAGGCTGAAATCAAGCGCAGTGCATCAGCAGAAAACTTGGCAGCTGAAGCCAACCCGAAAGCGTCCAGGACCCATCAGGAGCTCCACAAGGAACTACTACTGGCCCACAAGAAGTAATCATCTTAGACTGGAGCAATGTTTCGAGAGTAACATTCATTTTTAATCACTTGAACCCTATAGCATCCATATTCTGGGGCTGAAAATAGCCGATTTACAAGTTTAACACGTCACAAGCTTGTAGATCAGCAATTTTTAAGAGATTTGGTGTAGAGGGGGAAAAAGAGCAGACCAAGTACAGAGCAGACCCAGTCAACTAAGTATTAGTTTACTAATAGTACAGAGGGTTTAAGTGGTTAAGAATAACATAGCTTTAGATATGATCACATTACAGTACATGCATATTAACCACTTTAAACCTGGCATACCTATTTTGGTCTATAGGTTTCAATTCTTTCCAAAAAAATGTGAAAATAGCAGATCTACAAGCTCACAACACATCGCACCGCGACACATGGAATTGTAGATCGGCTATTTTCACAAATTGTCATATAAGAACGTATAAAACCAGGGCTTAAATGGTAAATCTGCCCTTCCAATAAGTATGGCCAAAGTGAATGTATGTCAAACAAATCTATCTTGCAATAGTAGTAGTAGTAGTAGTAGTTTATTTTGGTCAATTAAAAGCATATCAATACAAAGCCTTCATTAGTTGTCATAGAAACATAGACCAAAAAGGTGTAGGCTGAAGCCTTAGCTTATTGTGCCTACCATTTTTACCTTTGAATAACTATCAAGAACTTTGTAAGAAAATACAACAAAAACAAACTACAGAAAACTACAGAGACAACAACAAACAAATAGTTAAATAGCTGTCTTAAATGGAAATACATTTGGAAGGGCCCAAAATTTCACAAAAAAAGTACTTGTGCTAACTTTTCTGTCCATCAATGGAAAACAATGTTGTGCCTTTTTCTTTCTCCCAAGCCTCTCTCTTCACTAATGCTTGCTTCATCAAAAATACATGGCGTCTCTCTCTTTCTCCTGCATGTGCGCTCTCATAGAGTGCAATTGTACACCCTCTCTCCGTAGTGCTCCAGAGTTGTAGGGCACCAGGAGCGTGCAGCGCGTAAAGTGATATTTGCAACAACAATAACTGACCTGAGCCCACCACTTGCTGGTCCGGATAGCATAACAAAAGCTTAAAATCACTGTATGGTAGCATGTCCCAGGCAGTGGTGGACAAAGTATATATACAGTACTCAAGTAAATACTTTAGTATTCAAAAGTACAAATTACAATTTTTAATGTCAGTGCATTGCTGTATTGAAACTTTGAACATTTCCCCCCAAAAAATCAAAGATTATAGTGAAAATAGCTACAAGCTCACAACACGTCGCCGAAGACCACTGGTTCTAAATGTTGGGCCTGGGAACCACCAGGGGGTCAGATGGACCCTTACGGGTCTGTAACTCTGAGAGTGTACAAGAATGAGAATCGGTTTTATTTGTCACATCATAGTCTTACAGGTGTAAAGCAGTGGGTTATCGTTCCATCGTTATCAAATGGAACCAAATGGACCCTTATGGGTCCATTTGGTTCTATTTACAGCTGAATTAGCACTGAGGATTTTACAGTGTAGGGCCCCAGAGATTAAAAAAACAAACAATTGTTTCAAATGGGGGTCCGCAGACTAATGCATATCAAACTAGGGGCCCTTAAAATTTAAAAGGTTGAGAATCACTGATCTAGATGATCAGGGATCTCAGGCTAAAGCTTAAGTTGTATACTATCCCATATTGCTCACCTAATGCATCGATGACCTGAATTTGACCCAAGTAAGCTAGCAACCGATACTAGCAGCGAGTTGGATGGGATCAGTTACACAATGTATGAGTTGAACAAACGCTGGCAATATGAAAATAAGGTAAAATATGATTTAGCCCTGAGTATTATATTGTCACTGTAGAATGTGTTCTTAGACTATCAGCATCCAGATTTTAAACAACCCTCGACATCTAGAGTAACACTCCATTCTGTTCAGTAAGGTGCCAGTTTCCAGGCAGTTGAGGTGTCCAGCCTGGGGTGGATGAGGATTATTAGGTTGGAAAGAGGAGCTTGTCCATTCCTGCCTCTTTACATTGTTATTTAGAGCCTGACTGATGCCATATGTTTGGGTCCGATTTCAATCCCGATTTTAGAGAGTCCTAGACCACCAATATTTGATGGACAAGCAAACAAGTCAATTGTAATACACACATAAACTGGAATTTGTTTTATTTAACCACTTAAACCCTATTCAAAACATTAAAGAAATCTACCAGTTCTAACAGTATTGGAGATGTGGTTGTGCTGTCGTTGTACAGGTGACAGGGCCTGTTTTGCATATGCCATCATCACTTTACACAATGATGTCATCAAGTTAACACAGTTCTATAGACAGAATCATCATGACATCACCACAACCAAAAATGTATTTCTAGTTAGATAACGCCGGTAGCATCGCATTGGATCAGTATTATTCTTTAACCTTATTTCTGGAAGAACAGGACAATTGTGATATTGCTGTTGACTATTAGAAATAAAAAATGTTGTTCTAAATATCCACAGGTTGACAAACTAGAAGACATAGCTTGTTCTGAACATTTTATTTTATATTGTGTAGATAGCCATAGACATTCTACCCAGAAATACCGCTCTACATGTTTGTTTACAAAAATTCTGATCTGATCTATAACTGTCTGTGAGAGCACTGGATTCTGTGAATACGCAAAATGAAACATGGCTCTCTCAGTCACCGTAGCAGCCTGGCAAACCATGCGAGGCTACTACCTCATTTGCAACTTTTAACAGATAGAGGTGGTATGTTTGTGGTGCCTTTAAATCACACCCTCCACGTATCATGTGTCTGCAGATGACCCCTTGCCACCTAATTAATTTGGAGCTGGAAGTCGGAAGTAATAGAATTACTTTATCGCTTGGTTCAAACCCCTACAGCTGGATGGCGTCCAGTCATGTGCTTTGTAGGGGCCAAGGGTTTGCAGGTTTACATTGCAACCAAACACCTGATTTCACTGATCACTTCCTAATTAATGAAATCGACTGGTGGTGTGTTTGGTTTCAATGTAAAACTGCCTACTCTTCCTATCGGCTCTGTGTTAACTAAATGTATTCCCAGTTTTCAGAAGGTAGCATACCTGTTTCCTGTTCCAGTTACTTCCCCCATAGCTTCTTTTGATTGGCTCAGCAGCAGGTTTGAACTTGAATTAATACATGACACCTTCACATGTTTTAACAATATTAATTATTTGTTTTTATTCGGATTAAAACAATAAAAAGGGAACTCCCTGTGAAATACTCTCACTATGTTTCCAGTTCATATCTGCTGAGCCAATCAAACAAAGCTATCTGAAACCTTACCTTCTGAAAACTGGGACTACAGTTTTGCACAGAGCCTATTTCACCCAACTTTCCTTAACTGAGTCCTGTCTGGATATTTTCTATTAGTGCCATGCACGGTTGTACAACAAGTTAGACACTGTGGCTGGACTAGCCAAGTGCCTAGTCTAGTCATAATGCTAGGCCTCTTGAAGACTTCTTGTATTATATTTGTTATTGTTGGTGTTCACTGTACATTTTGCCTATGCACCAGTCAAAGACTCTTTTATCTAGGTTTGTGAATTGTATTAACACCCTCAGTGTTAAATTAACACTGAGGATTTTAGCGTAGTAGCCTACTAGTGAGTTAACTCTCCATGGTAACCTCAGGGGACTCTCACTCATTTCCTGTTAGGATCTAAAATGGCTTCCTGGGTTCTTTCAGCTGTTATCTGGGATCTGGCCTCCCCTAATCATGCTACAGTATCAGTTATCCCCACTGATACTGTCATGCAGCCTTCTGTGACAACATGATCCCATTACAAAACATACAATGGAAACTAATGGTCAGTCAAGTACATAATAGTACTTGCCATAAAATAGTTACTAGTTACATGATACATATATTACGTATTCAAACAATGTAAATCACAAAATCTTCTCTTTTGATATTCATTCGCATTGCTTGTATATTGACATTTTGTTTATGACGTCTTTCTCCCATCAGGGGTGGTTATAACGGAAACATTAAAAAAATAACATTACAGAACTTCACAGGTTCTGGAAAGTTTCAGATTATGGAAGGTTCTGGGCTAAAATATAAATAGCCATTTGTTGCACGACCAACGTGTCAGATAAAGGAGCCCTAATGGCACCTATCTGCATCTGTCTAATGCCACCTATCTATATCTGTCTAATGCTACTTATCTGTATCTGTCTAATGCCATCTCTCTGTGTCTGTCCTCCTTTAGGCCTAGGGGCCTGGGCCTGAGCAGCAGGTCAGAGCTGCACCAGGTTCTGGAGAAGAAGAAGAGGGAGAAGAACCACAGGGAAGAGGAGCAGCAGACCCGGGGTGTTCTGGGGCAGGTGCTGCTCAGACGCCAGCAGCAGCAGCTTGAGGTGAGACATGAGCTTAACTGAATCCAGTATCACATGTAAGGCAATGTCCAGTGATCACCCTGAGATGTCAGAGTGCACAGTCACTTGCGGTTGCTGCTGGAGCAGCTTGGGTGGCAGGGCCTTGATGAAGACCAGGCCCACAACAGTAGTCTTCCTCCATCCTGCTCTCACTGACCACTAAGGGTTGAATGATGAAGAACTTTCCAGTGATCATTCGTTACCCAACCCCTGCTATTTTCACAATGTCTTTGTTTCGGAAATTCTTTTGAAAAAATTATAAAAACAAGTTTTATAGGAAATGTTAAAGATGGGTCCACGACCACAAACTTCAAACTCCATTTTAACCATATTAGACTCATTGAAAACACACATCCCAAGTTCTGGTAACTGTCTGACATGTATACACGTGTGTGTATGTGTATGTGTATGTGTATGTGTATGTGTATGTGTATGTGTATGTGTATGTGTATGTGTATGTGTATGTGTATGTGTATGTGTATGTGTATGTATTTATATAGAATTAGGAAGTCTGATAAAATGAATATCAAGTATCTAAATATTGAACCAAGCAACTTAAAAACTCACACAAAACACACAAAAGCCAGAGTAGACGTTAAAATGACCCCAGGAAGTCTATTCATAGGCCGTTATTATTGGTGATAGGATGCACATGTTACCCATGCCTCTGTTTCCACCTACTGGTGGCCTACTGTATACACTATGCACACCTGTCAGAACCAGAAGTTCAGGTCGGATTTTAAGTCATCTTTACACTGTCTTTTGTATTATATTGTTTCCCTTTTTTGTTACTAGTGTTACTACTTATTCTGTACTAGTTCTCTACCCTTACCTGTATCATTGTTTAATCCATGCTGCTATGACAACTGAATTTCCCTCTGGATTAATAAAGGTCTATCTACACAGTATCTCTCTAATTCAGTTCTCAAAGTGGGGTCCAGGGACCCTCAGGGTTCCTTAATGGGTTTTAAATGGACCCTTACAGGTCTGTAACTCTGAAAGAGTGCAAATGGAACCAAATGGATCTGTAATGGTACGCTCTCAGAGTTATGAGAGTCCTTGACATGAAAAAGTTAGATAACCACTGCTCTATTTGATTAAGTACATCATTAATTTTTTCGTTTACTGTCTTGCCAGAAAGAGAAGCAGGAAGAAGATAAAACACGGGATGATGCCCACTTGTCGGAGCTTGTCAGAGTCCGACAGAACCTGAGAAAGATCCACACGGCACTCCAAAGCAAGGCCTCTAACTCCTGAGCATGTACTGATGGACGCACTCGTCAAAACTGACTCAAAGTGTGTGCTGAGGAATGACAATGATGAAAAGATGGCCTTACGTCCAACTTCAGTGAAATGTGTTCTTTCAACTCCCACCACACTTAATTTGTGTTTCTGGACACATAGTTGTGTCCAGAGTAAAGCATGAATAAGGATTATATTCACAGAGGTACTTTAACCTCAACCCAGCATTGGTATTGTGGGGAAAGCTTTTGCCGAAAATAGCCGAACACGTCGCGTCGAGTTTTGAGCTTGTTAATCGGCTATTTTCAGCGAAAGCTTTCCCCACGATAACAGAAAACAGAAAAGACACTATAGTATTGAGCCCTGAGGGACTCCGGTTACCCATATGGGGTCTAAGTGGTTAATCATAAAACATTTCTAAATTATTTTGAAAATAGACGATCTACAAGCTCACAACGTGTCACATTGCGACATGTTTGCTTGTAGATCGGCTAGAAACTTTTTCAATCTTTTTTATTTTATTTTATATTTTTGCCTATAAGACATGCCCAAAATTGGGATGCTAGGGTTAAAGTGGTTAAAGCAGTGATTGATTGATTGATTGTTTGAATACTTTATTAGATGTAATGTAAGCAGCACGAGGTACAGTCAGACATTTGAGCTAAAAGGATAATACAAAAAAGTCCTGGGGATTTGTTTCCATTGTGGTCCTATGTATTCAATTCCTCAACATAGCATAAAAATAACACCAAAATACAATATCATCAACAAATATAAAACACTATATGTACAAAGTAGAAAAAGGGAAAAAGGAAAAAAAAGAACTGTAAGCAGTGAATGCCATCACCGTTCTATGGGAGAGATGTGAGTTTACCTCCCCTTTTGGTCTCCTGAAAGATGGATTCTCAGGCCTTTTTTGAAGGAAGCCAGTGATCCATTTTTTTAAAAGGGATGGTGTCAGGGCATTCCACACTTTGGTGGCAGTGCAGTAGATAGATACTTGTTTTCAAAAAGGGACAATTTCTCAAATATTAAAGACTGTTTATGGAAAAAACAAACAAAAAACAAAACAAAAAAACAACACTTATTTGTTCTGTGTGGTTTGAGTTGTGCTCTAATCTGCTGCCATGTATGTGGTCATTCAAACATATATTTTCTATATTCCAAATCTTTCAATTATTTTCATGTTAATGTTACCCCACTTCGTATCTTTTTTTTAATAGCACTCTAGGCTAATTAAAAAATATGACAACTGCACACAACTAACCTTATGCATTCATATACCAAGATCAAGATGTGTTATTGTTATAACCCATTATACAAGTATACTGTATAAGAGAGTAAAATTATTGGATTTTGACATTCCAACAAAGAAATAGCAATACATACCAATTCAATAACAAGAAATGGCAGTAAATATAGTACTGTAATGACAAAATGAAATGATTGCAACTACTCTCCTGGGCATGCAAATCAGCATGTCCATTTATGAATCTCTCCACTCACTCACTCACTGACAACAACAGACACACACCACTTCCTTGCATTCCTCATAGGCCTAAATCCCTGCTCTGCACTCTAAAGAGACCAATGACCATGGTGAACTATGTCCACAAAAGAGTCACTATAGAAAGTAAATTAGAAGGGTGCCTTTGTTTAGGTGCTGTGTGCATGAGTCCTACTGTACTTCTAAATATTATACATGGTTACAAATGAAAAACCTGAATAAATGAGTGAAGAAACATAACGAATGCGATGCTTCCACACAGGTGTACTGCCTGATTAAGCAATTATCATCCTATTATGCTCTGGGGCATTTATATAGATGCTGAGCAGTTGACCTAATCTAAGTGACTATGAAAGAGGGTTCATTGTTGGGACACAGAGTGCAGGAGCTTCAGCCACAAAGACTGCTCACCTGGCTAGTGTTTAGATAACATTGTGGTCAAATGTGCACTTTTGATGACTGATGCTCGTGCATTAATACTTACTAGGAAAAACAGAAGAGCAACTTCTCTTCAGTTGACTGAGGATGTCAATGTAGGATGTGATCAGACGGTATCAGCAAAAACAATCCTTGAACAGTTACATAGAAAGGGATGTTATAGTTATGTAATCAGAACAAATGTCAAGTTGTGTACTCAAATCCCTCACTACAAAGATGAATGCACATTTGATCATTAAATGGGGAAAAAGTGATATGGGCAAATGGGCTCTGTTATGCTGTGGGGGGACATTTTCTTTGCATAGTTTGGGTCCTCTGTGTGTGTGTGTGTGTGTGCGTGTGTGTGTGTGCGTGTGTGTGTGCGTGTGCGTGCGTGCGTGCGTGCGTGAAGCATGGCTGTCTGGTGGAAAAAGCTAAGACTTTTATTTTGTAGTAGGCTACATTTGGAAGATCACATGATCAATGGGCTCGACCCCTTAGCACATGATCAACCTGTATAACTGGTCATATGATCACAACAGAAGTTTTTCAGACAACACGTTGATATTGCTGTGGTCGTTCAATAATAACTCTGTTCAGGACAAGTCTGCGTTGTTGTCGGATGACGATTTTCAAGACTGTAGTTGTAAGATCATTTGACTTGAACTGAAGCCAGGTAAGATCTGTGCTCCACTTCAATTGCAGAAGAGCAACGTTATAAACATTAAAAGTAAATTAATTTATACATTTGCAAAATGTCTTTAAAAGGAGAAATGTCTGCTGTGATCAAGCTGGAAGAGTATCGACAGCGGATTCGCGCAGAACTGGACAGTGTAGTTGACTTCTGGCTGAAATATTCTCACGATACAAAATACGGGTAAAGTCTACAATATAAGATACTATTTCTTGTAACGTTAATGCAATTGTATTTGTATTAATACATTTGTCTACTATTAATATTGTGTATGTAATGTATGTGTAAAATACCCAGTTATCATCATCATTCTCTACCGTAGAATGATGCTTTTGTTTCCCAAAATAGATCATAGGCATATCACACGAGTGGCACAAACGCCCAGAAAAGAAAGCTGAAAATCTGGTTCAATTGCAAATATTTAACACCTATGCAGTATATGAATAGCCCAATATTCAATATTTAAAAATCCCAACAACAGCAAATAGTGTACATGCTGCATTAGTATATATGCAGTATACAAAGGAACGGATATACCAACAACAACTTAGCTTTGAAAAAGTTCAGCCTATCAATGAGAAAAATACTGTACTGTACAACATATTGCTTTTATTTATTACATATTGTTTATGAAGAGAGAAAAGCTGTGTTTTTCTTTTCATCAATGCATAATATGGAAAGGAAGGAAGCTGCATTTCTAACACAATAGACAACAAACACAGCATGACTCTGGTGTACTGTGCTGAATGAAGTAAAACAAAAAAGTATACTGCTTGAGAATGAGTTGATCTGTTATTGAATGCATAAGAGATCTGCATAACAATTTCTCCTTACAACTTATTCAAAAGAAGAATCAGAGCATAACAAATGAAGCTGTTGATGTGGGATTAGACATGATACAGCAATATTAGGATTCAAGTGTCTCCATTTTAACTCATCTTCGTTCCTAATATTAGGATAAGAAACAGCGTACAAATATAATAATTTTACTGTCCCCTATAATAAGGGACAGTAAAAGTGTGTCTGCCAGGAAATGAATATTTTATTAACAGTTTGCAAAAAAAGCACAAAGTACAGTTTAATACAAATACAATGCTAAAAGGATTGAACCCAAGAAACTAAACCATATGGCTTGTTTCCATTGGGGTATTCAATTCATAGAAACATTTAGTGACAGACAAAGATACAATACTATGCAAAAAACATCATATATACAAGTTGTAATGTAGATAGATTTTATTACTGCAATAAAATGTTTTTCTATGTCATACCGTATGTGCTGTTCCTAAGTGTCAGGCAGCAAATATTCCTTTAGTGGTTCTCAACCAGTGGGTCGGGACCAGTGGGGTCCCCAAAAGATTTTTGGAGGGTCCCCAGATCATTTGGTTAATATTGTTTTTTCAGTCAACAGTAAACAAACCAATATACAGTGTAAATGTATACAGGGTTTTTGCACATTACTAAAGTGTCAATTTATAATTGAGAACCACTGGTTAAAATTATTTTAAAATTGTGAAGCAAGCCCAAATAATCAACAACACTGTAGAAAAAAGCTGCAACCCGCAACTACCAATATTTACAAGCAACTTCACAGAAAGATAATCCCAAAGTCGCTTATAATAAGCAGACATGGCAACACTGGTTTCTGGCTCTGCAGTATTACGTACTTTGTGCTCTTTAGATAGCTCAATAAACGTATACAGAGTAAGTACACATCGAAAAGCAACACAGCAGAAAACAATGTGTGATATGTCTTCTTTTATTTTCCAGAAGCAATTACTTTACAAAGGTCTCAGTCATTCAGAAATATATTTTGTTCATGAGCTGGTCCATCGGGCTCTCATTAACTCCAATGCATTCCACCAAACTCAAGGCTGCAGTCTGGCTCCCACGGTGTGACAAATCTACCGGCTGGAATTGCATGAGCGAGAATGACGTAGATGACCGTACCTTCTTTTCTATATACCTTGTATTCCTTTATATAGCCTTACAAAAGAGGAGCTGAAGCCAAAATGGCTTCAAATGAGTAGTGTGCCCTGTTTGCGTTAATCAGTTCACCAGCACTGACGTTGATTCTCTCCTCATTTCAGAGGGTTTTTCACTTGCATTGGAAGAGATGGAAAGGTTTATGATGAACTGAAGTATGTCTGGCTACAGGGTAGACAGGTAAGTCCCTTCAATGCAGTCAGTGACAACATGATCTGTAATAATAATAAAATGTGGCTGTTATTATTTACCCTTTTACAGGTTTGGATGTACTGTCGCTTGTACAGAACCTTTGAGCGTTTTCGCAAGCCTGAGATTCTTGAGGCTGCTAAGGCAGGTAAGTTTTATGCCTCAAGGTACAGTATGATTATGAAAGACACATCTGGAATCACACCCACCCACAACTAGAATATTGTTAACTTGTCTCTTTTGAATTTATTGGGGTAGGACAGTGAAGAATGTCAGGAATTGAGGGAGAGAGGTGTGATGAAGTGCATCGCAGTTACTCTGGATTGCATGAAAAGAATATAAAAATATGTGTGCATCTTAGAAAAGGGAAAAGCTTCAATTTAGCATGAGTGTGACTACTGTGGTCATTCAGAATGGTTTGGTTTTGTTTGCATTTACATCACCTCTTAAGGGGGAAAATACACATCACACTAGAAGAGCTTTCAGTATTTGAAACCTCTCATATACTGACAGGTGTACATCATTCTGGTAGTTATCAGTATGTTATAGTTTGTAGTGATGATGCAATGGATTATATACTGTAAAGGCCATGTCTGTATTCATAACTAAATGGTTTGTTTTGTTTGTTGCATTTTAGGTGGAGCTTTCCTGCAGAGATTTGCTCGTGTGTCTAGCAGTGGTACGGAAGCATCATGGAAGTGTGCTTTCTGTTTAACAAGGGACGGTAAGGCTGTTAAAATCCAGCGGACAATCTTCAGTGAGTGTTTCTACATCATGGCCTTGGATGAATTGAGCAGGGTCACTGGAGATAAGGATATGCAGGTAAAAATCATGTGAATGAGTGAATGTGACTCTTCAGTACATCTGGAGTATTACATTGCCACAGTACACTAAAAAGATAACACACAAAAGTCCTGGGCACTTTACATGGGGAACCTACTTAATGTGAGAGGCCTATTAGCATTGCGCTGGAGGTACATTACATTCAAGCCCACTGGCTCCATTTAGTAGAAGCACATCTGGCACTGGCAGTTCTAAGGTTTTAAGTCAATTAGATTTTCCTTTGCCTTGATAATGCACTCAACAACTCAGCAAATTGCATCAAGAAGCCTGACTGAGGATTGGCCTGGAGACACAGAGAGGAAGGGGTACCCATTAGGACAGTGAGTTATACTTAGTTGTACACCAAACATAGCTAATCAACAGGCTCACAACACGTCACAATGTGACACGTATGCTTTTAGATCAGGTGCACTTGATCTTGACACTTAGATCGGTGCATAAGTGTTTGTTTGTCCAGGCTGGAGGAACCAATTGACCAAACCAGACATGCATGGAAACATGTGAAAGTACATTCTGTTTGTTAAGCTCCTTTAGTTAATCATGAACTGTTCTACCTGCAGCAGCACAGCAGTGGCACTATACTTGCTCATGGTGTTTACCTTTTATAATATGGACATTGATTTCCAAAAGGAACAATAGCCCAGGTAGTGACAAGTAGAGAGTTCTGTAAAGTTACTGAAAGAAGGGGTGGTGGCATATTGTTGGTTTTAAAATAAACAAAGCGACATCAACCAAACATAACAAATAAAGAAGTGGAGATTTATCAGTTAGAAGTGATGAGGCGGTTTCACGTATGCCTTGTTTACAAATCAAATAGCACTACCCATGCATTGTGCATGTCTGCCGGTTTCACGCCGGAGGAAAACAAAAAGGCAATTATTTTATAATGGTCTGGTATGCATTCTTGCTAGATGGAGGCTGAGCAGATGATGGACCAGTTGATCCATTGGGTTCGAATTGACCCGTCAGGCCTGGGCCGACCCCAACTTCCTGGAGACACGCCCACCAATTCCATGGCTGTGCCCATGATGCTGCTGTGCCTGGTGCAACAGCTGACTGATGGTCGGGGCCAGGAGGTGGCTCAAAAGTACAGGGAGACGGGCACCTGGTGCGTCAAGCAGATCCTGCAGCATGTGCAGGTAACAGAAACATGACCGCTGGTGTTGCATTAAAAACACTGACCCTGGCATCCCTATTGTGGGCATTTCCTTATAGGACTGAGATACAAGCTCACAACGCTTTGCAATGCGACGCATTGTGAACTTGTAGATCTGCTATTTTCACAGTATGACAAAGTATAAAATATGGCGAGTGGTTAATAAGTTTGAAATACTTGCATATGATTACTGGTTCAGAACTTTTTGATTTTCTTGATTGCAGACTAATGCCCGACATCCAGATTTAAATGCAGTCGAATGCCCGACTGACATATCCATACTTAAATACAGTTTCAAAGATAATCCTGAGCTATTTCGGAATGGTATAAAAGGAAAACATGAATATGTCTATGGATGGAATAGTTTAGCCTGTTCTTTCTTTAACCCTGATCAGAGAGGAGGGACCTCTATTTTGGAAAGCGTCTCATTGGAGGGAGAAGAGCTGCCTGGTTGCCAGGGGCGACTGCAGAATCCAGGTGGCCAAATCACAATCCCACCAACATAACTTCAAACATGCCTTTTTGTCCGGGAAAGTGTAGCCACCTTTCTTGTGAACATAGAAATTATGAAGACAGACACACTGGTAGAATTAGGTCACAATAGAGCTCTCCAGTAACCTGTCCTTTGTGCTGTGATGGTTCAGGTCACGCCCTGGAAGCAGGCTGGTTCTTGCTTCAGTTCTCTGCAGATCACGATGACAAGGAACTCCAGCAGACGGCAATCAGCAAATTCATAGAGCTGCCTTATCAGGCTGGTTGGGATCAGGAGCATGGTGGCCTCTTCTACTTCCTGGATGCAGATGGTTACTGCCCCACACAGGTACTATCATCGAATTATCTACACAGGTGATCTTTGTGTCTATTTTAGGCAAAAAAAAAACCTTTTCAGTGAACATTTTGTCCGTATTGTTGTTTGTTATTAGTTGGAGTGGAATATGAAGCTATGGTGGCCCCACTGTGAAGCTCTTGTTGCCTTTCTGATGGCTTACAGCAAAACCCAGAACTCAGCTCTGCTGGAGACATTCTCTCAAGTTTACAACTACACTTTTAGCCATGTAAGTCACTTGCAGCACCGCCTGAGGACATTATGGACAGCACTGAGTTTGCATTAGTGATTAGAATTAATAAGGCCAGTTGTTTCTTCTAATGTGGTTTTACCCTATGTTGAAATATGTAGCCACAATATGTCTAATACTGTATTTATCTGATCATGCACAGTTTCCTGACACGGTCAATGGTGAGTGGTTTGGCTATCTGACGCAAGAAGGGAAAGTGGCGCTTGATTTTAAAGGAGGCCCTTTCAAAGGTAAGATGTGGTAGACATTCAATTCAATTTATTTATATAGTGATAGATAAATCACAACAAAAGTTATCTCATGATACTTTACATATAGAGCAGGTCAAGACCATACCTTTTGAATGAGTGGAATGTTGAATTATAAATGGTAGAAATATAAATCAAGCAATAAATCATGCTTATGGGTGTTTCTTTGAAACACCCATAAGCACTTTGTTTTCACGTAACTATAGAATTATTATTAACTGTTATTCTCTTGTTAACTCTTTAGGGTTCTTCCATGTCCCTCGTTGCCTGTATATGTGTGAGTGGATTCTGGACAAACTGCTGGGAAATGAAGACTAACATTCCTTTTTATTATGAGGCACAGTTGGATTTGTTGATTAACTGCTTAATTGCTTTATATTATAAAGCATACAGTTGATCAACAAATCCAACTGTGCCTCTGTTGGATTTGTATATTGTGAACTTAACAATATACAGCAAGTGCCAGTGAACGTTATAAAGCAAAGTTGCACTGTTTTTCAAATTGACTTTCAAAAATGTGCTTTCTTGTTGATGGAAAACAAGTTGTTTTTATGTTATTCACTAATAAGGGAATCAATTTAAGCCATGTTAAGCGGTTACTTGAACTAAGACACTCTTTGTTTGTGTTTTTTTTTTTTGTTTACTTTACTTTTACAGTGATGAAATGTGCCAAGAATATTTTCATAACTTTAGTCTTCTTCTTCTTTCGTGTAATGTCAGAGGTCCAACTCGGTGTCGTGTAGCCATGCCCGCATCTCTGGTCCTAGGTCAAAGAGTAAATAACTTTAGTGAAAACTATTCACTCCAGTTAAAGGTTGTATTTAGCTCTAGTTTTTCAAAATGGCAATGTTTACTATCAGTGACGTTTAGAAATTAAGCTTGCAGTAAATGTAACATTCTTTGTACTGAGTGTTGTTCTGTCATTTTCGGTAATGTCCATGTCGAAAATTTTGTTGCAAAGTAAACATTCAAACATATAAATAATTGTTTATAATATACTGTGTGTGTGTATGTATGAATTGATTGATTTGATACTTTATTAACCGTTGGTGGCACAGATTTATACAATGTATTTTAATATACAACAACAACAACTGATGTAATGGCCTGTTAGCCAAGAATGTGCAATGTTTTAAAGTCCAGAAATTAGTTTGACCTCCTATTTTGCTATATGTGTGAAGGACATTAAGCACACTTTTATTTTTACCAAGTCATTAAGTATAGAATGACCTAGCTACTAAAAACCCATGGCAATGTACTTGACCATTGATTGATTCTTGATTGATTGATTGAATACTTAGCAGTTTGCGACAAAAAAAGTACAGGAAAGTAGTTCAATACAAGGTCTGCTAAGAGGATTTTAAACCCAGGAAAGCTGATGGCTTGTTTCCATTGGGGTCCTAATGGAATTAGGATCTTAAACCTTGAATATTATGTTTCATATTATGTTTCAATCAAGAAAGAAAACTTCAGTCTCTTCAGTATTTTTGCCAAAATGATTAACCAGCATAATGTGACACAAACAAAATGTTTTTTTTGGACGCCTGTTTTAGCATAATGCATAATGATTTATATAATAATAAACAATAATAAAGTGGGGGGAGCATAGGCCACAAAGGAACAACTGCCAATCACAGCGGGTCTTCGCGGAAGTGGTGTAGGATTTAAAATGAAGAGACAGGAACCCCTTTTCCGCGCGCACACCCACTAAAACCAAAACCAAGGGAGAAGACGTTGAAGAACCTGCGTGGTAGTTTTCTTTTCCTCTTCACATCAGGGTCCGCGAAGAGAAGTCCTCTCTCTGGCACCATGTCGAGTCAACCAGCAGCACCACAGTTTGTCCCAAACCGTCCGCACATTCTGTCCAACATGGCACAGAAATGTCTGGTTATCTTCAAACTTGTCTCGTTGGAAAATGCCCGGAACGCACTCGACCAACAGCTGCGCAACTACACCAACAAGGTAGGTTGAAAACAGCAAAGACGTCATCCAAATGAACAACTTTCAAACTTAATTGACTTCCATATTTGGCATCTTTTTTTTCCTTCAATAAATGCGAAATAGCAGATAGAAGCACACAATGAATGTATCGGTGTCACGTTGTGAGCTTGAGATAGGCATTTCTTTGCTAATAAAGCGATGTTGTCGGGTAACTATTCCGAAGTATGAGCAGGTTGCCGTTGCAGTGTCTGAAAAAGTACCAAATTGTACAAAAGTAAAAGTATCAATGCTGCAATGTAGAAATACTGTAACAAGTAAAAGTCAGGAATTCAAAATAAAAGGTATTGGTATGAAAATGTTCTTAAAGTACCAAAAGTAAAAGTACCCATTTTGCAGAATGTCCTGTTTCACACGTTATCATGTCAACTACTTGAGTACATACATAGTACTGTCCAAGTATGACCAGATTGAAGTTTATGCTAGTTGCAGGTCTAGGTGTTGGCTATGGAGTAAGGACAGGCCTAGCTGTTCTTTGTTCATGACCTAAAGTAAATAGAAACGAATACCGTTGTAATTTAAATGTTTTACTAATCTATAACCACTAGCTATAGCAGGCAGGTTTTGTCTATTAAACGTGGGGGTCCATGATGTGGAAGTTGAAGCATTAAATGTATAATTGTATCTGACATTTTTAACATGAATGGCCCTGTGCATTACCTAAATTGTTAAAAAACATTTCAGGCCAATGAAGATGTCCAAGGTTTCCTACAATCACATTCTCCAGACAAAAGTCTCAACCACTGTGTCCATGTCAAGTCATTGGATGCAAAATGCCAAGCACTTGACAAGCTCTTGGTGTTATTTGAAGACATAACGCATGGTAAGTACAACGCTACAGTAGAATGCTGACCTGACAACGGCTTTGGTGTAATGATTATCAGCTGCTATGTGGTTGCAATCAGCTGTTCTTTGCCACTGAACAAAGCAGTGGTATGTAAGTTATTAAAATCAGCTGGTGTGTGTTGCAATACACTCATACCTCAGAACATAGCACAAATGTACATTAAGTCAGTAGTTCTCTAACCTTTTCATGCGAAGGACCCCCAAAATCCCAAATTAATGTTTTTAGCCATGGACTCCCATCTGAAAATATTTTGAGCCTTTAAAAAATATTTTAAAATGATGCCATCTCACAATGTATTGCATTGTGAGCTGCTTGATTGGCTATTTTCAAATATCCAATAAATAGCGGTTAAACTGATTTTGCTACATTAACTAATTTTGCTGGGGACCCCCGGACCCCACTTTCAGAACTAGTGCCATAAATCTACTGTAACACAAGTGTTGAGTATATTCATCAATGCACTCTCTCTCTCTCCACCTCTATACCCTAATTTACAGAAGAACTGCATACTGCTAACCCCTCTGCTGAAAATGGTGCAGAGCTGATTACATCAGATGTGCTGAGGTTTGAGCCTGTGTTGCAGAATGCCCTTACGGCTGCTATCCCCATGACCAAAGCTGTGCAGGTGCAGTCACCACCACCACAACAACCACCACCACCACCAAAACAGTCGCACAACTCCCCACCTGTGATCTCCAGCATTTCATCTGGCCAGGGTGACGCTGTCAATGAAGAGGCGGTTATCTCATCCTGTCGCAAAGAAAAAGAAGGTAATATTGAACAGAAACCCAAAGCAGCGGTTAAGCCACCAACCACAATTAAAAGCCAAAAGGATAACATAGTGTCTGTAGCACCAGTTGCACCTTCACATCCAAAGATCATGAACCCAAACCCCAGGCAAATATTGCTGGGAAGGGTTGGCCACGTGCAACACGAAAAACAAACCTCATCTCAGCTGTTGCACTTCTTGAAAACAAGTTCCAGAAACAAGGGTGCGATGAAGCTCACTTTTATAGAGTGGAAGAGCAACAATGATCAACAGACCAGACATGATGTGGCAGAAAAGCTCAACTGTGTTGACGTGCTGGCCCTAAAGAGGAAGATGCTTGCAGAAATGGCCCCTGTTTTCCAATTGAAGCAGATAAAGTCCAGTGGCTCAGTGATCTACACCTACGTGAATGCGACAAAGACGGAGTTGTGGGATGTTGGAGACATCTTCACAGAGGAGCCAAGGGACTCATCCGAAGCCAGCATGTCGGAAAGGGATACTGGAGAAACCAACCAAAGCGAAACGTCCGCTGTAAGCCTCAAGCCAGCCCAAACTCAGAAGAGCCCTGTCATCACAAGCGTCGACCATGTTCGCATTCCAGAGCTCCCGATCAAAAAGTTTGAAGAGCTGGAGGTTGTGGTTTCTCATATTGTCAGCCCAGGAACCTTCTATGTCCAGCATGCAGATAGAGATACCATCATGCAGCTGCAGCCCCACATCTCAGAGTGAGTCATTGGAAACGCATTCATTCATTCATTTCTAAAGCATTAATAATTATACCTTTACTCTCTACCCAAAATAAGGTTTGTTCCAATTGACTGTGCATGTAAACATTTTTTGCAGTTCCTGGAAAGCCAGTAGTTCATTTGCGGAGCAAAATTACATTCCAGAGATTGGAACTCTTGTCATGGGTTGGTTCCCTAAGCAGACACGATGGTGCAGGGCATATGTCACCAAGATATGTGGAATGAGTGGAGGTGGGTCCAATTCTCATTTTGTAAATGCTCGCTCCTAGATGGTAGACGATCACATATCTCCCTTACTGATACGTTTGGGGAAATCTAAATTCAATATATGGGCTAGAACAGTGGAGAAAACGGCTGCTAGCAAACCTTCACCTACTGCTTTGAAAACTAATCATATCACCGTGCCAATATGAATGACTGCCTTAAAGTCTTTGTTTGGTTCTGCAATGCAGTTATTTTTTAAATCTCCAAATTCTTTCCACACATTTTTTTCCCCTATATTGAATTTAGACTTTAGACTAGACTATCAGTAGGTGCAGATTTTTGATCGCCTTGCTACACAAGAATAGTATAGTAGTAAAGTTGATCTAGGTGCCTGCATCAATACAGCCAGGTTTTAATTTCAACTTGATCTGCTTGACTAATCGTGTTCTCTCACTCATACTTAAGAGAGAACCACGTACAACAACGACGTCATCGACACCAGGACAGACATTGAGGTAGAGGTGAAGCGGCTGGATTACGGAGACACTTGCTGTCTTTCTCTGAGGAACATCACAGAGCTGTCTCCTGAAATGCTTGTCTTCCCACTTCAGGCTGTACAGGTCTCACTGGCCAATGTGAGTGGTTGCATAATATCTCTTAGGAAATTAGAAAGAATTGGACTATCTAAAGCACTGTATATGCAAAGCATGGAACCACTTAAGCTCTGTAAAGGCAGCACTTGGGGGGGGGGGGGGGGGTGCTTGTGGATGCTTTAGCACCTCCTATGAAGGCCATAGTCTGATAAGCTACTTCGCTACTCTTAGAAAAAGTGACAGACCTACTGCAGTACAGACATTGCAGCATGCAGGTGTCACAAAATGTATTCCTTGCATACAGCCTACATAACACATGTACTGTAGGTCTATGCTACTATGATGTAACTATAGCTGCCCTGCAATATAGTTTGTTACCAGCGCATATTGATGAACTGTCACTGAACATTAATTAATCTGCGCAATTGACGTTCCTACTGTAGCTTATCAAATTATATATTTCTCTGGCTGTGCTCACGCGCAATTGCATTTGGTTATTGGTGCGTGCGTATATTGGTAGGTTATATCCACAGGTCTGCACCCCCAATAGTCAAGCTCCCCCAATAAAAATCTGCTTCCGCTGCTATTGGCCCTATATATGCCAAATAGCAAAAATAGCCAATCTACAGTACAAGCTCAAAATGTGACAAGTTGAGCTTGCAGATCTCCTACTTTTGAAAATATGTTTCGAATTGTTTGAAATATGTCCTATAATAATGACAAGCCAGGTTGAAAGTGGTTAGTATGTTGTCCCCTACTCTGAAAGTTTAGCCAGGGTATTTAGCCAGGCCTTTTATACGATTAGCTGGGTGATAAAGGAAACAAATTAGCAGTGGAGTAGTTTGCATCTGTATTCCCCCCAGGTGACTCCGGTGGATGGGATGGACTGGTCAGAAGAGGCGGTGGACTGGTTTAGAGCCATGGTGGACAACAGGATCCTCTATGCCAGGCTTTACCCACAGGGGACCAGTGTGATGGCTGAGTTGTTCTTGGAGAAGGGAAAGTTAGGAACCATGAGGTACTTTTAGTCTGAAACATATTCAATTTTGATTAATTGGTGATTAATGTGTGATGGATCTTGATATCACCTGCAGATTTGGCAACGAGATACATTGCATTTTATTGTGCCTGCTGTCACTGCAAATATAACATTTGTGAGGGTTATTGTTTCAGCATCAACATTGCAATGTTTGCATGTGCAATATTCAGTCTAATCCATCTGATGATTAAGACAATTTAGTCAGTCAATTAATTTAATGACTTCTTGGTTACTGGTCTTGCATGCATGCTCTGCATGCACAGTGAATAACCATCACAATAGTTGTGCTGATTGTTTTCTTAACATGCAAAAGCAAGTGAGGTGTATAACCACACAATTAGTTAGGCAGAGGGAGAAAAAAGCTCAAAGGAAGAAGTACTGATTTGTTTTCCCCTCTAAAATCAACCTGATCATGGCTAGATTGATACTGTACCTACCTTCGTTCCAAATGGAGCTGGTGGTACTGCCTGAAGGTCAAAATTCAATTAACAATAGATTGAACAAAAAAATCTTCCAGCCCTAATAAATAACCAAAAAAACAACCGACCACCTACGCTCAACACACACAAACACAAGAGCAAATACAGTATGGCACATTCTGCATTGCTTACAGACAAGTAGAAGTTGGTCACAGCTAAATGATAAACCCCATATTGTACAATGAACTTAGTCTGGTTTGTAATTCATGTCACCTGGGTGACAGTACTTACACTGAATGAATTATTTTCTACTGTATCATTTTTCAAATATGGAGTTATAATTGTGCTTTTTAGGCAACATCGTTAAAACATTTAACAAATGAAAAATGTGAATTCACTTTTTTTTTTCATTAGTGAAAGTCACATCTGTAAGCTCACATCACATTGCTATTTTCGCAATTCATCATTCGAAGAAATATATGGGGCACAAGTTGATAACTGACTTGCGCCCAGATCTCTTACATACAATACAGGCAGTTATTTGCATACTTTACTGTACAGTATACAATGGTTTTGGGGTTGGTCTTTTCAGGAGAGGTGCGTCACTGTCTGTGAGGCTGGCCCAGAATGGACACGCAAAACATGACAAACTGAAAAAGTTTGATGGAATGAAGAAACATGGTAAGTAGCCTTAAAGTTTTTTTAGGGGATGTTTCACATTTTCACCTCTAGATGGCAGTATAACCTTTGTATGACCAACATACTTGGTGTTTGATTGATGTACTTTATTTAGTAAGACATGAGAACAACAACAGTACATGGAAGTACAAATTCACAATACGAGGTCTACTAAACTGGAAGACTCATAAAAGCACTGAGCTTGTTTCAAATGAGTTCCCCACGCACACAAATCATGTCTCATTCTATATCTTCTTGTGTTTTTTTAGGTGCCTTTAAAATGAAAAAACAAGAGT
Source organism: Gymnoscopelus microlampas (assembly GCF_963454915.1). Taxonomy (NCBI): domain Eukaryota; kingdom Metazoa; phylum Chordata; class Actinopteri; order Myctophiformes; family Myctophidae; genus Gymnoscopelus; species Gymnoscopelus microlampas. Next base: position 25,356,829 of record NC_139947.1, read on the forward strand.
CTGCCTGGGAGGAATACCTCGTCTCATTCTGTCCTCAAAAGTAGGAAGCGTGTCTGACGTGGGGAGGCTGTTTTTTAGTAAAGTTGTAACTGTAAAAACCCTCCTTGGAACACTCAGCCTGTTAAGTCTTAATTATCTATTGTCAAAGTATTATATAATACAGCAATTATTTCCTTTAAAATTGACACTTATTTTTGATGATGGATCACGTCTTTGTAGATTTTCCTCTTTCAACCACATGATTCAGGAAAAATTTGGTAGTCGGGAGAGATTTGTCAAACCTTTTCTTTTTTACTATATATTTACAAAACAACATTTAGGTTGCATATTAGCGATCAGTTTGTCAGTTGTTTTTGTTTTCTCCCTATTTCACATATAAGACCTAAATTACAAGATATGTCATGGTTTGTCTAACCCTTCCGACCACTCGCTGTCTGAGTCCAGGACTCTAAATTAAATCCTTGTTTCCCTCACATGGACCTTTACTTGCGTCTTGTCCCTCGCACCGAGGATGCATGGAGGAAGCATGACGAGGAGAGAGGAAGTGGGACACGTTTAGTAAAGTTGGACGTAAAATCCTCAGAAGCGCCATGTTGGCGACGTTCATTTCTGATAACACAACAGCTGACCCCAACACCACATAAAAAAAATATGCTCATCTGCTCGGCAGTGAAAGAAGTCTTTAGTTATGCCACAGTTTAATTTGCCCCGCTGCCTACAATCAGCATCCCCCACGACACTGACACGCGTGCACACATGCACGCACACACCCGTAACATTGTCAGCTGTATGGGCGGAGTCATTAACATCATGGTGTTTAGCTTGGAAAGTCTGCCTTGAAGGATGCTCATAGCTCCTTGGATGCCTCCTAATCCTCAGTCCTTGCTTACGTTCTTGGAGCAGGAATAAGAGACTTGGCACGACCGTCAAACATTCAAGTGAAGATGGAGAAGCTTGGACAGGGCAAGATGGAGACTTACTTGGAACAGAGTCCATTCTACTCACTTCAGTGCTACCTACACACCTTTCTCCACTCCCTCATTAGCCCTGCAGCTCCCTGCCTACAGTATCTACTCAGATGTTGTAATATCCCTCGTCAGCTTGCCTCTATAAAAAAGTCATGTCCATGATAAAATCTCGGCTTTGTTGTTAAGTTCTATGTTAAGTTCATAGTATCAAGGGTGCTTATGGATCCCACCGCCTTTCTAGGGAGACCCGCTGTGATTGGCCAGTGGTTGCTGTAAATGACATTCTTCCTTCCTAGTATTTTCAACTATGCCTAAACCTAACCTAAACCCTAACCTCAGTAAAACTATGCCTAAACTTAACCTAAACCCTAACCTCAGTAAAACTATGCCTAAACTTAACCTAAACCCTAACCTCAGTAAAACTATGCCTAAACTTAACCTAAACCCTAACCTCAGTAAAACTATGCCTAAACCTAACCTAAACCCTAACCTCAGTAAAACTATGCCTTAACTTAACCCTAACCTCAGTAAAAAACTATGCCTAAACCTCAACTCAGTAAAAGTATGCCTGGCGGGTCTATCCTATAAAGGCCTTTGCAGACAGGGTGTGATTAGTCGATCAGTTTTTACCGCATGCGAAAAGACGCACAAATCGAACTGGGTTCGATTGGAAAAAAAACGCATCGCATCGCTGCACGGTAAATTCGGAGCCTGTGTGCATGAGGTCATTGAGAACCATGTGTTCATTAAAAAAATTATATTGTCCGTTTTTTCCGTGCGAAAAATCGCACCCTGTCTGCAAAGGCCTTAACATTGGTGGAATCCATAATAACGCATCAATGTATTGTCTCCCTACCATTCTAGTGTTAATGTTTTATGAGTACAAAATATGCTGTACTCAGATTCTGCTCTACCTACTTCTGGGTGTTTTGGCCTTCTGCCTGTTTTTGGAATATTGGTTTATCGCGTGCTCCTCAGGAATCGTTGTCTGTGTGGTCCATGTTCCAGTTTTGCCCTCTGTGTCGTTTGTTTTCCAATAAATTTCTTGTTGAACTACTGTAGCGTTGCCTGCATTTATGTTCCATTTACCACTCACACAGTGACGGTACAAACTGGCCATAACATGAACCCAGCAGAGCCAACACCTTTTCAAGAGGAAAGAAGGCTACATTACATCCTGGATCCTCCTCCAGAGCTGCCTGCCTATGTTGCCGACCCCAGATCCCCCTCCAGAGCAGCCCTGCCAATGTCGCCAGTCTCCTGAGCCGTTCTGCCCGTCTTCCAGAATGGATCCGCTTGTCTGGTCTTCCTCCTGCCAGGCATGACCCAAATGTTAATCATCTCTGCCAGTCACTGCTTGAATCTCTCAGGAATTGACCAAACCAAACTGTTGCAGACTTGGATTGTGGCAAGAAATTATATAAAGGGCTCAGCTGCATGCCGTAGGTCATCGGCATGCAAAACGTTGTGATGCATTTATAGTGAAACACTTCCAAACCCTGGTTAACATTTTAACATTTTGTGACTAAAATGTTAAGTTTTTTTCGGTGTCCCAGAAGAGGGAGCCAGAATGAACACTAGTCAATCCTTTGTAGATAAATATCATTTGCCACCTAAAAGTCAAATTCTTCTCCTGCTGGATTATTGTCATTCCTGAAATGGGAAAAGATTTGCTGTCTGTGGATCTGTTGAGAACTATTATAAACAGTGGTAGCCTCTCCTCTCTCACTTTTAAACATTACAAACATGTCATATTTAGACTAGGGTGTGCCAGATCAGCAATGTGTATAAACTGTCCCTATTGGAGGATGTGGGACCTGCTGTGGGTAATTTTTTCATCCTGGATTATAATTTGTGAGGTGCAGGCACCATTTGAGGTTGAGTAAACATACTGATTTTACTCCTTTTACTTTCTAAACATTCTTTCATTCTGTATTCTCTTTATCCTCCTTTTCAATCACCTCACTATCCCAATAAAGAGGTTGAAATGCGAGGGGCCATTTTGAGTTTAAAAAACCTTCTCCATAATGACCACAAGATGTCGCGTCACCACCACTTCCAGGGAACGGTCTTAAACCGGAAGTAATGTGGATGTTTACATGGTAACAACAACAATGATCTTTATCTTCTGGCGAAATGTGCACAAATGTCATTGTGCACGTTGTTTTTACTTAACATAGCTGTGGTTATTAAAATTCTTAACACGCGTTGCACAAAAACATCGGTGGATGTACTTTAAATTGCTCCCATTGCGCCGACACTAGTTAGACCGGGATCGTTACACGGTATCTTGAACGCAGCTCCTGTAACGGAACGGAAGTGGAAATGTAACAAGGAGGAACCGGAAATCAACGTTGAGCGAGGAGGGCAGGAAAACAACAAGGAATGTAGAAAGAAAGCATACATCTGGCCATGCGACGGCAAATACAATAGTGCTGTACACGGGAGACGAACGTAGATTTTAAACGTCCATCAGGTAAATATTGTCGTCTTATGAGAGGAGCTGTATGTGTACTAGCTCTTCAGTGTGTGTAACGTAACTCGTCCAGGCGGCCATTGGCGGCCGTAACATAGTTGTAACTAGATGGCGCAGCTGCCTCGTCTAACACATAGTCCGATGTGATGATTGATGGGCGGTGCGAGTTTAATGTGGATAAGATGGCGTTCAGGACGTTATAGTTGTGTTGAACTAATGGGTTGCTTGTCGAAATAACTGGTCTAATAATACACTGTTAAAACGAGTGAATGGATTCACCTAAAATAAAGGTTTCAAACGCGTACCGGTATGTTGTGTTTGGCAAGCGACTTGGGTTTAGCATGGGTGCTAAACGACCCGCCAACACGACTAGATGGTAAACTAGCCTTGGATCAAGATCAAGACTATCATAGATGTATTTGATCAAATCTGACTTTTACTTCATAGATAAGAAGGTCAAAGTCAGACTCGATAAAATACATCTATGACAGTCTTGATCCAAGGCTAATGGTAAGCGAATAACGCCATGGAATATACGTTTACATGTTGATCTCACATCATTTTCGCTGAGTTTTAACAGGGGAGCATATAAAATGTAGGCCTGTGCCATTATGCAGTCATCCATTGTTTCCGGTGTAACGTTACTGTAGTCTGTTACTGTACAATCTAAGCTGGAGGGGTGAAAGCAACTGCTGTCACATGCTTGGCTTGGTTGAGAGTGGAAAACAATGTTTCTAATTGATTTCAGTTTTATACAAGTCTAATGTTTTTACGGCATGGCTCTGCTGGACTGCAGCTGGTGTGTCTGTGTGTCTGCAGAATCAGTTTATTGTCACCTCACAGGTTTAAAGCTCCATTTGTAGTTTTCCAGGAAAGGGAAGAAAAAGAGATAGAAGAGCAAGGAGAACAAAGATAGAAACATGTAACAATTAAAATGTTCCTGAAATAATAGTGAAATATATATAGGCTAAGGCTATGTTCTGTTGCACCCTATGTGCACCATGTTGCTGTTTATTTACTACTGCTGTTTTATTTTTACATAGTGATATCTAATGTACATACCCTGGTACACTATTTGTGTGTGTGTGTGTGTGTGTGTGTGTGTATTCTGTTGCACCCTATGTGCACCATGTTGCTGTTTATTTACTACTGCTGTTTTATTTTTACATAGTGATATCTAATGTACATAGTGATATCTAATGTACATACCCTGGTACACTATTTGTGTGTGTGTGTGTGTGTGTGTGTGTGTGTGTGTGTGTGTGTGTGTGTGTGTGTGAGTGTGAGTGTGAGATATGTATATTTGTTATATTTTTATTTTTCACCCTACTCTATTCTCTCTCTCCTGAAAGAATTTCACCCACTTCTTAAGACCTCTGTAAACCTATGATGTGACAGTGAATCTGATTATGTAGGCCACACAAGGACATCTATCCTTTTTCCCCATGTTATGTACTTAAAAAACTAAAACACTATTCAACTTTTATATTTTATAATGGAAATCAATCCTCTGGTCTGTTACAACTGTGATTTCCAGAATTCTGTTAAAAACAAAACCACAGCAGTAGCCACTCAGAAACGGTAGATTGCCTGTCATTTTGGCACGTGTGACTAAAATGGTCTTTATGGAAGTTGTCAAAAAACACATTTATGTGGAATAGTTATTGTGAAAAATGTACCGTGAAAGATTATATCAAAAATAACGTTTGTTTAATTGGAAAAGGTTACACAGTATGACTTTCTGAGATATGTGTGTGAAGCCTGTTTGTTTTTAGGACATGGCTAGATGTTTAGTTTTTTTTTTTTTTATAGTATTTTTATTGATTTTTCTTTTTTTACACAAAGACAAAACAAAACAAGAAAAACAGCTCAGCTCAGACACGTTATAAAAGGACAAGGACACGGATACAAATATAGATTACACATACTTACAATGGACCAAAAGATAACACAATATATATATATATACATGATTTGGTGCTTGACATTACACAGATGGGTGAGTAACTACCCCAAGAACAAAACAAAAAACAATACAAGAAATATAGATCACAGTACAAACATCCACAACAGAAAAGATGAAAACAAAAGATAAAAAAATAATAATAATAAACAAGCAAGGATTTAGACATTATACATCAAGGTCAGCGGAATCACTGCTGGTAAGGAACCCTATCGTTAAAGTGTCAGCCAATTGAGGACCAATAAAATGTAGATATGGGTCCCATATTTTATAAAAGGCATCGGTTGTGGAACGTAGGAGGCAGGTTAAAAATTCCAATGGCATGCACTGCATGATTATTTTGTGCCAGTCTTTCTTTGTTGGTGGTTTCTCATTAATCCAAGACAACAGAATATTTTTCCTCGCAGCATAGGTTAAAAGATTAAACAAGCGTCTATGAAATTTGTCAATCTTTTTATCAGGAAGTCCCAGAATCAAACACATAGGGTCAGGTTCAAACTCCATTTCGAAAATCACATTCAACTGCTGCACAACACCCAGCCAATAACGTTCGATCTTATGACACGACCATATACAGTAGTGATGCGCGGGTTGGGTTTTTTCATGACCCGCCCCGCCACGGAACTCAACCCGCCCCGCGAGCCCATATATAAATCTATGGCTCAACCCACCCCGTGACCCGCGATTTTTTTTAATTCTGTAAAATCATGGTTAGAAAATAATCCCCAAGTGTATTCAAACTGTTTTATTGTTATTATTCTTATTAGGAATAAAGACAAAACAAGAACATGTGATTTTTAATTTATTTTTTGCGTGTGAGAGGCGCTGACCCGCTCACCCTCATAATTGCCTCTGAAATTCTGACTCGACCCACCCGCGCCGCGGGTTGACCCGCGGGTTACGGGTCAACCCGCGCATCACTAACATACAGTGAATATAGTCTCCATCTTCAATCTTACATTTAAGACAGAGATGTGATAGATTAGGGTTCATTTTATGGCGAAGGCTAGGAGTGATCTGTAATCGGTGTATGGTTCTTTGCTGAATCGACCAGGCTCTATTGCATATAGAGAGTTTCTTTGCATTTTCAAATATTTCATACCAAACTTCGTAACGCAATTTCAACCCCGAGATCTCTCTCCCATTTCCTCTTAGTATCCAGGGTGTTAACAGTCGCATTGGATCTTAACAGGCCATAGAGAATACTAATAAAACCCTTTGTAAAATCCATCGTCAATGCTCTTTCAATTGGAGAGGTGCCTATAGTAGGTTTTGTTGATGGGCTTTTCTTTAAATATATATGTGTTTCTTTATTGAAGTTCTGAAAGTTTTGACATTTGTTATAGCATATCATTTGTGTAGAACCACTTTTTTTTAGCCGCTAGCAGCGCGGCGGCTCTACAGACAGCCTCAGACATCGTCACTCGCGACATGTTTTCGACATGTTTTCGACATGTTTTCGCGACACCTATTTGTCTATTGGCTGTCCTGGCTGTCCTTCACTACTTTACAGCCAATGGGGACTTGGGGAGACACTACTTTAAAGCCAATGGACGGCCGTTACGTCACTCGCAGCACCCGCCTCCTCTCTCACTCACTCACTCACTCACACACACACACACACACACACACACACACACACACACACACACACACACACACACACATCACGGCCGTCCTGCAGCACCCGCCTCCCCTCGCAGCGGCGCAGGGGAGGCGCCCCCTTACCTCTGACTGCAAAGGCCAAACAACGGATGCACGCTTATAAAGTACTTGAGTAAATGTACTTAGTTACTTAGAACATTTATTTTTCGCCGACTTCACATCGCCCGTCCACGCAGGGAACGGGGTTCCCTAGCTCAAAATAGATGGGGGGGACTGCAGACTCGATCCGGACTCGGACGTTATGACCCGATCAGGGATCGGCTTTATATAATATAATACAATATATAAAACACAGAGTATGGAGAAGAAGTCTCTCTCTGTATCGCGCTGTATCTATCAGGCTGCGACCCTTAACTGCCCTCCTCCCCAGTCCCCACTCACTCACTCTCACACACACACACACACACACACACACGGTCACGGTGACACCGTTGAGAGAGGGAGATGCACGCAGGCACTGGTCGTCAATGTAGTAAAACATCTTGGATCGACCACTAGAATAATAACTGATCATCATACATCTCAAATATAGGTCTACTACACTACTAACCTTTTGTTGCTGTTGTAGGTAGGGTAGGCTACATTAATGATGATAAAACAATCGGACCACATCGTCTAATACTTTCTCTCTCTCTCTCTCTCGCACGTGCTCTCTCTTGCTCTCTCTCTCTCTCTCCAGCTCTCCAGTCTGTCCTCTCTATCAAAAGCATTGCATGGCTTGCGCGCATTTTAAGCTGGAATATAGGCAAACCTAACTACTGTTTATGCAGCGTTTCACTTGATGTTGAATCTCAACTAGTCAACTGGTGTCTACCGTATTGACAGCAGAGGAAACGGTGAAATCAGCGTGCGCAGGGCAGGCATGAGGCATCACGGCCACTTGTGTTTTATTTTGTTCATTAGTGTTACTGATAGATACAGCGCGATACAGAGAGAGACTTCTTCTCCATACTCGGTGTGTTATATGTATATTATATAATAAAGCTGTTGTCATCTCAAATTGACCAGCCAAACTAAAATCCACCATTTTAGAGAGTTGCTCCAACTTCCTTGGATCATCAGAGCGATGCGTTTCAACACAAATGCGCATATTATTGCCCGTCACTAGCAGGTTAACGATGGCTCGTTAAGCCTGTATGCGCAGTTGACCACATGGCAATCAACATCACTAATTAATGGCAGGTGTGTGTGTGTGTGTGTTTGTGTGTGTGTGTGTGTGTGTGTGTGTGTGTGTGTGTGTGTGTGTGTGTGTGTGTGTGTGTGTGTGTGTGTGTGTGTGTGTGTGTGTGTGTGAGTGATATCAAACTGAATGTTTTCTGTAGTGTAGATATCAAGTAATTCCCTGTAGAGCAGGGGTCTTCAACAGGGGGTCCTCAGAGTTACTACAGGGGGTTCTCCAAATCTTTGTGATAGGACCTGTTTCTTTTATTTACATTAACCACATGAACCCTAATATCCCTATATTATGAGGAGAGCTTTAGAAGAGGTATAGTGTAGAGGGGAAAAGAGCAGACCAAGTACAGAGCCTAGGGTCAACTTTACTAAGTGCTGAGAGTTTGACATGTCTGATAAATACACTGATGACACTGCTGTTACATACGTCTATGGAGCTATCTATGAAATCTATGAAAAGGTTTAATCTGCAACACAAATTGTATACAATATGTAGTGGGGGTCCCTGCTTCATCTCTCTCTTAGCTAAGGGGTCCTTGACCTAAAACACCTTGAGGACACCTGCTGTAGTAATCAGAGTAGACCCTCTCCCTCACACTAAACTTAAATGACTTCTAAGTTCCACTTCTCCCCAAAATGACAACTTTATTTTCCATCCTGAATGACAATGGTCTAATATTATTATTGTATTTTGGCTATGTGCAATAACTGCTAGCCAATGTTCCGAGATTCTGTATTTGTCTTCATTTCTTTCATTAATATTTCTTTTGTTGGCAATACTGTCAGCCAGTGTTTTGAGACATATTGTCTTTTATTGCTACAAAATAAATTATACATGCATAAATAATAATCTCAAAATATTTGAATAATGAAAGTATCGGATCGGGACTCGGTATCGGCAGATACTCAAAATGAAAGGACTCGGACTCGAGGGCAAAAAAACCTGATCGGGACAACTCCAGTCTGGAGTGAGTGATCTGCTCTGCCCTTCAGTGCATGCACATAATGATATTGTTGTTGTGGTTAAGTTGAAATAAAAGTTGCACAAGTTGTAACAATAGTGCTGTATCATTACTTTGTTGCAGTAATCAATTCGTTCTAATATACGTACAATGACTGACAGAATATATATATATATATATATATATATATATATATATATATATATATATATATATATATATATATATATTCCAAATATTATTTAACGTTTTCTTTTCAAGATCTTTTTGAAAATAGCCGATCTACAAGCTCAAAAAGCGTCGTGAATGCAACACTTTGCGAGCATGTAGATCTGCTATTTTCAAATAGCCAATGTACTAGTCTGTGCTACTGCTCGTATGTATGTATGTATGTATGTATGTATGTATGTATGTATGTATGTATGTATATATATGTATATATATATATATATATATATATATATATATATATATATATATATATATATATATATATATATATATATATATATTAGGGCCGGGACTTTATCGCGTTAATTTCGATCAATTAATTACAAAAGAATTATCGCGTTAAAAAAATTAACGCATTTTAATCGCGCCTATTTTTTCACCGCGGAACGTTTCTCACTGGACGAGTTTCAGACGGACCTATTATCCAGCGCACCAGGTTGTTGCGCTGGTATTATCGGTCCGCCTGAGAAGCTGTCTGAGAAGTGAGAACGACGTCGTTCTCACAACAACAGAGCAGCCACTGAATGAAGACGTGCCGCATAGCCTGCTTGATAATGTTGGCTGGGCAAATCAGAATCTGTAATGGATGCCGCCCCCCACGCGCGCGTTTGTCCCGTTTGGGGGGGGGGGGGGGGTGCACGATGCGGTGCGGGTCACATGCGCGCGATTTTTTTATAATTAATTAAACGACTATAAAACAACTAACAACAACACACTCTACCAGCCTCCAGTGGTGGAAAATAGCAGATCTACAAGCTCACAATGCCTTGTGCTTGTAGATCTGCTATTTTCACATGGTTACTGTATGTTTTATAATATTAATCGAAATCTACAAAGTAACTTGTAACTAAAGTTTTAATAAGTTTAAAAGTTAAATATTTGCCTCTGAGATATATTGGAGTTACTGGAGTAGAAGTAAAAGTATTAAAAAATTGGAAATAGGCGTATTCGAGAGTCCTCAAAATTGTACTTAAGTACAGTTCTTGAGTACATGTACTTAAAGACGTTTACCAAAATCCATTTGAAAACAATTTTTCTCACTGATCTCAGGTCAAATATTGATGTGCGATTAAAATGCGATTAATTTAGATTAATTAATTACAAAGCCTCTAATTAATTAGATTAATTTTTTTAATCGAGTCCCAGCCCTAATATATATATATATATATATATATATTCCAAATATTCTTTAACTTTTTCTTTTCAAGATCTTTTTCAAAATAGCCGATCTACAAGCTCAAAAAGCGTCGTGAATGCAACACTTTGCGAGCATGTAGATCTGCTATTTTCAAATAGCCAATGTACTAGTGTGCTACTGCTCATGTAGCCTAGTCGCTTCTTTTGGCCTTGTTTTCATAGAACTGACTGCTTATTTCACTCATGCAAGAGAGCCTAGTCAGCCTACGTGAAACATAACATCACACTTTTGCGGATTCCGCTGTATTGCACGTTTAGATGGAGAAGCGAGGCTGCGCCATTTTCACCCTGAAAGGCGGTTTCACTTAGGATTAGGGTTGCACTTAACTTCCATAGCCTAAGCATAAGTAGGCCAGGCTAACTATTTTTGTTGTTGATACAAATTTAATTTACTTCTACTCAACTACATCTCAGAGGCAAATATTGTACATTACATTATAAAACATACATTTACCACTTTAGCCCTATTTCACACCTACAAGTATAATACCTACTTGTAGATCTGCTATTTTCAAACATTTCAGTACTTTCACTTTTGGAACTTTACGTACATTTTGATACCAATACTATTGTACTTTCACACAAGTACATTACCACACACACACACACACACACACACACACACACACACACACACACATCCTTTATATTGGTAGCCAACCGATGAACCTCTCTGTGGAGTTATTATGGTTGCATTGGAATGGCTGAGATTTCATTTTAAAGACCACTTTTACATTTTGTGCTGCAGATTGGGGCAAAAAAAGCCTGCCGCTAGCGGCTATATTATGACTTTAGTCATTTCTTGTTTAAACACAAAGACGATAGCAGGCACCACAATACACAGACATTACATTAGACAAGAAAAATAAAAGAATACAAAAAATAGACCGACATAAGTACACCACAGGTTTGACATGATCGCATATTCCAGGTTACCAGAGTCTTTTTCCATTTTTCCATACTGTTCAATAAGGTAAATTGAAGCTCAGTCTAGTAGAGGGGTCCACTGCATCCAAGAGTTGATGGGCTTTTTAAGGGTTAATCAGTCAAAGTTCTTTGGGCTTATTATCTATTAATCATTATCATTCTTACTTTTTTAATCTAATATATATGAAGTATGTAGACATTTTCTTTTGTTTAGATTGTCTATGTTTAGATTGTTGTCTCTGGTTTCTAAATTTACTACTGTCCTCAGAAGCTACTTTATTTTACATTTATTGTTTTCTTTCTCCCTTTTTGCAGCAGATATGCCAAGCTAGCAGTGATGCACCTCAACCTTTTCCTTACATTGTAACATCTTCTAAGGTGCCCCCAGCATGTTTAAGGCAAATAAAGAAATGGAATCTAATGCTCTTTACAGGTAAGATTGAATTTAGGTGCTTATACTTATCTATATAAAAAGAATGTCATGTATGTAATGCACATCAGAATGATGGAAATATATACTGAACTCACTCACCTTTGGCTGTCCCTACCCACTAAATATACAGTATACGAAGCAAGATAGGGGTTGTAGAAGTTGAGTTGTTTTAGACTTGTGGATTGGGTACTATTATAAGGATTGGTCTGTGCACACACACTCCCTGGATGCCAATTCAGAACCTCTGCCCCAATTTTTTCACATGGGTCTGTTATAGTATTAGCGCCACCAGGAGACCACTTTTTGCAAAACTCATTTTTTGACAATACTCCTACAGATTTTGTCCAAACATCACAAAAATCAGTACACAGTATCTCTATAGTAATTTAACAAAAGAGGTCTTTCAGATCTTTCATATTCCACCCTGATTGGCTAAAAATGGCTTCCAAAGTTTGCAGGCGTGCTCCGTTTTAAATAAAATGCCTCAAATCATGAACACAATATGCAATTTCTGTGAAAGTTTGCACGGACGTTCCCACTAGGCTGAGGAAGAAATGCCATTAGAAAATGTTCAAATCAGCCTCATGGTGGCGCTATATCAGCCCGATTCATGCTTTTACCTATAACTGCACCAATCTGTCTAAAACTTTGTATGTACACTCCCTAGAGGCCAAGGAAAAACCTTTGTCCTGCATTTTTCACATCTGCCTTTTATAGCGACACCAGGAGGCCGACTTATGTAAAACGTTTTTTTCCCTTCATATTCCATCCTGATTGGCGAATTCCGAACATTACTAGCCCACAATAACCTACCTGATCTGGCTGAGACCTGTGCTCCGAGGAGCACTTTTTCTAGTTCCTCCTTTTATTATTGAGTGCCTGGCTCTGTTTTTCATGTTCCAGGAGCACCCCTGATTCCTTTAACTACATGTGTCTCCGCTGAGCAGTGCACCTGATTGTGCGTTTTCTTTCTCTCTATATATATTCATATATCACAGCGTGTTTGAGACGACGACTAATCAACAGTGCATTGGTAAATCAGTTCAGAGTCCGTGTGTTGCCAAACTTTGTTTGGATAACATGGAGCTGGCACAACCCGCCCACCATACATGCATCTTTCGCCATGTTGCAGCTCCAAACTAACAGATAATGTAGCCCACAACATAGCAACGGTGTCACTCTGTGGATTCAGTTCAGTTCGGCTTTATTTTCAGATCCTTTGGACAAGTATACAAGGAAAAGTACATAAATATATATATATATTTATATACTTTTCCTGTCTGAAAAGTTGTAACTGCAATATTCAGGTCAGGGATTTAGTGGGAAAGACAAAACTAAATCAATTTGTGAGGTTTCCATGTCAAGGGATGCACATTTAAATGATGTTTGCCCAGACAGCAATGTCCGTTTCATTACTGATCGACTGTGTTGGGCTTGTTACAAAATATCATTTTTTTAACTTATACTCCCTGCCAATGGTAACTAGTTGCACTACTCATTAATTTTCCGCTACACTCCACAAAATTGGTAATTCTCTTCTTTTTTTTTCAGTGGGACGGGTGTCTTCTACCAAGCAATGCCAGCTGTCGGTGCAGATGGAAGAAACATTATGAAATTGATTCCTGTCCAAAAGGTCAATGGACAGTTTGTACAGTCTCAAATAGTCTCAACCGTTCAACCACAAAGACCTAGAACCATAACTAACTCTTCACAACCTATTCTGATTGGAAACACAGTAACTTTGAATTCTTCAGCTAATGGACAGTTTATGAAGAGGCAATTTTCGTCACCTAAAGAAGTTGGACATTTTAATGGCAATTGTATGAAAGCTAAATCTGCCCCACAAAATCTCACTAATTTTGTTGCACAAACTCAGGGTACCTTAACCAGACTACCCCAAACGCAGTCAGTAACGGTTAAAAATAACCTTCCAGTGACTGTGAAATCGCCAGTTCTCCCAAATGGACAGTACCTTCAGATTCCCTCCAATGCACGAGTCAAAACTGTCCCTGTATCTGAACTCCCGCTAGCCATCAAGAAACAGATTGTTACACCCACTACGTCAGCTACCAGCTCAAGTTCACCAACAGTGCTCTTTGTGTCACCTGTACAAACCATGAATCTAAGCACTCCTGCACTAAGCATAACTTCAGCTACCAGCCTCAAGTCACCTTCCAAGTCAGTAGACCAAACATCTTGTAGACCGTCATCAACAGGATCAAATCCAGTTTCAAGGTCTGGTGCCATTGATTCACAGAGGCCTAAGAGCCCGATAAAATGGGTGATTGAAGAGGGAGATGGCTCCTTGGCTCCATGTCTGGTTCCTGTAAATTCACCTGTCGTGGAATCTAACATTCTTAGAGCTGTGGCTGAGAGGGAAACTACCAAGAACACACATGAAACTGCCCCACCAAAGAAGGCACCAGTTTCTTCATCAAGCCCTCCAAAAAGTGGACCCAAAAAGGACGATGCCTTAATGATGTGCAATGGGAAGGTCTATCTTTTGGCTAAAAGGGGTAATATTCTCCCTAGTTCACCTCCAGCAGCAAAGTCTTGTGGAGGAGTTAACAAAGCAAGCCCACAACCCTTGCAACTAGAAAATGTTACTGATACACCTCAAACATCACATACAACTCAGAACTCCATACAAATTAGAATTCCAGATAGATCGAATGAAATAATTGACCTCTGTGATGATGATCCTCAGGATGACATCACGCCACTGGTACTATCAAGTATGCCCCAGATGGATGAAGACAATGTCATATTTGTATCCTACATACCACCCAACTCCATGTTAGGATCAGAGAAAAATATGAACAATAAAGTACCCACGAGAAAAGAGGCAACTGTGCAACACGCGAAAGGACCTGAACAAGATGGCATGACAAAGCTGGATAAAGGTCCTGTCCAGAATATGGTTATTGGTAGAGATAGTGCAACTATCTCAATTAATGAAGGCTGTCGAAACGCTCAAGCTGCTGATCATCGCAATGTCATATTTGTATCCTATAATCCACCCAACTCCATGTTTGGATCAGAGAAAAATAGGACCAATAACGTCCCAGCGAGTAAATTGGCACCTAGGCAAGACCTTGCAAAAGGAACTGAACAACATGGCACAAGGAACCTGGATAAGAGTAATAACCAGAGTGTGGTTGTTGGTAGACAAATTGCAACCAGCTTGATGAATGAAAGCTGTCGAAACACTCAAGCTGCTGATAATTGTCAAGTTGGTGAAGAGGTACAACAGATACTCACTGGTCATGTAAGGGAACCTAATGGCACCGACAGACCTAGTGAGAATATTTCTGGCCCAGATACGGAAAACCGTGACGGAGACCAGAAAATCAACAGTCGGCACAGTGACGGGTCCCAACCAATGGAGTGTGTGGAAGTGCATCCCATTGTTTTGGAAATGGAGAATGTTCCACATGAGGACAACATTTCAGACAGCGCTAGCCAGAGTATGGTTATAGGTAGAAATGGTGCAACTGCATTGTTGAATGAAAGCAATCAAAACACAAATGTTGCTGATAATTGTCAGGCTGGTGAAGAGGCTCATGGGAAACGACAGATACTCACTGGTCACGGAAGGGAATCTAACCATGGCAAGCTAAATGGCAACAACAAACCCTGTGTGGATACTTCTGGCCCAGATATGGAAAACATTCTTAACAGTGAGGGAGGAAAGAAAAACAACAGTCAGCACAGTGCCACATCCCAACCGATGGAGAGTGTGAAAGTGCATCCCATTAATGTGGAATGGATGGAATTGATGGAGAATATTCAACATGAGGACAGCATTTCAGACGGCACCAATATCAAACTGGAGAGCGAAACTCACAATATTGAGGTAAGGGCACTGCTTTTGGCATCATCACATAGTTTATCTGCTTGTTTCTGACACACTGCATGTATGTTAATCAAAGGTAATTACCTAATTCAATATAGCCTGTCCCTATCTTTGCTCATTAACTTATTATTTCTAATTCTGTATTTTTAAATGTCCTGTCTTTTTTTCCCGGCTGCACTACAGATCCCATTTTCAGTGTCTTGTCCTGATAAACAATGGTCCGCACTCACAAACTCAGACTTTTACATGATATTATTTAATACAATAGTTGAATTAGGCTGCATTGCCAACATCTAGGACAACTAATTGTTCACTTTAATAAGTCATCTAAAAGACCACGTTTGTTAGTGTGGATTATTGTTTGTATCTTCATATTTTCAATGTTGGAGTTGGAGTTAAGTGCATCATTCCTTTTATTTTGCCAGAAATCCAAATGTTGTGATCACATGCTGAGACAAATGTTTGGGATAACATCGGATATTCGTATATACCTGGAGAAGATTGACGCCTCCAAAACTGGGTCTGTGTCAAAAGGGATTACAGTCATTGCCAATGGTATGACAGTGCGTGTCCTCGAATCGATTCAGGATTCAACAAGCAAGTTGAAAGAGAGAGAACACTGGGAGTCGCAGGTAAACATCTGTTTTCAGTGGTAAACTGTGCAAGCAAATGGCATAAAATAATTTTATCTGATGTTAAATTATTTATTATATAATTTCTCACAGGACCTCGGTGACCCAAAGCCGAGAAATGGTGATGATAGTGCTCCTGTGGAGACTGAGTCAGACACCACCAGGGCAGATAGCCTCACCACTCCAAACCCTAAAATGGTTGTTGGATCCCCTACATGTTACATTACAGAATTGAGGACAGCGCATCTCTCTGCTGTCTGTCCTGGACTGGAGGTTAAGGTTCACACTAATCAAAGTCCACCAAAAGAAATCCAGTGCAATGTTGAGTTTGAACAGATGTTTGGCCCCATGGAGCCAGTAGATGAAGATTTCATCACCAGTGCAGATGAAAATGACATCCCCACCGCACAAGACAATGTTACCCATCATAAACACTACACTTCAGTCATGGGTTGCTTACAAGGGCCCTGTTGTGCTGAGCTAAGTGCAAAGCCCAAGAGGAAGGGTAAGCCAAAGATGTGTACGGCTTGTCCATGTGGGATGCCTTTAGCTGTACTTGCAAAGAAGACACATACCAAGCAAAAGAAACAAGATCTAACTGAGCAAGAAGGCAGTGTAATGCTGGAGTTGGGTAAAATACGAAGGAAAAGGGGCCGACCAAAGAAGTCAAGTACAGAAAGAGAAGAAATCTCAGCAAAGGCTCCAAGGAAGGTTGCCAGTAGCAACATGCCTGCTACGTCGGTGGAGTCTGGAATAAATGAAATGAAAATGCAAGAACGAATAGATAAACTGCAAGATCTCTTGAGAGAGAAGGAGGCTGCTCTTGAGATGTTGAGAAAGAACCTGGGCTAAGACTATTATTCTGAAGTAATCACAATCCTCCGAGACAAAATACAAGTTTGCATACTGTAGCTTCCTTTTGCATATTTATTTTTGGTACCACCTGAGTGGGCTGATTGATGTTTCGAGCACTCGTAACTTAGCTCAGCACACCCAGGTGGTACCAAAAATGCATTTAAAAAAGGGAGCTACAGTGTGAAAACCTTTATTTTGTCTGTAAGTTTTGTAGTTTGAAGTTCAGCGCCTGCCTTTTAAATGGCAAAAGGGATGTGTGCCTCTTTTGATCCTCATTGTAATCACAATCCTCAACATTTTATTATTTTAGGAGTGAGATTAACATCAACCAGGATTAACCAGGATTATTATAGTTAAGTAAACAAAATAACTAAAACTAGAATTGGAAAAATGTTTTAGTTAACGGAAATAAAAAATGTAAACAAGGCTTTACAACAACAAAAACCTGCTCTAACTGAAACAGTTGTGTGTTTACACTAACTAAAACTAATTCAAATCATAGAGAAAATGCCCTTTGTTTTAGTCTTTGTCAAAAATCTTAAACTTTTATAGGTTGGCTATTTTTGAAAATGTTCTGACCTTGTTGAATCTTGCCCTTTGTCTAATCCATGTTACAGTAAAAAAAACTAACACTAAACAAATCTCTAAAAACAAAGCCTTTTTTTTTTTAAATTAAAAAATTTAAATCAAGGAAAAATGCAAAATTATAATAAACGTGGGATGCATATGCAACCAACATGTATTCATTCTCAGAACTCTGTTGACCCTTAACATATAAGGTTTCCAATTCTGTTCATTTACTTATTTTCTTGGTATAGAATATCGGGTTTTACACTACAATTGCAATAAACCGTTTTTGTGTGACATTTTCCAATACTATTTTTTCCCCCTAGGTATTTAGATCAACTCTAATGCCATTGTGTTCATAGTGTAATTTGTTTTAAAAAAAGGTTACATTTATTTGGAAGAATGTATTAATAGTTTAATATTGTTTACTATGTGTAATACTTCTACTTTAGTTGATTTCTCCAGCCTGAATTGTATCTCAGAGATTGAACTTGGCCTCATCTCTAAACAGTTTATACTTTTACAAGAATTTCAGTTCAGCAAAGACTGCATTCGATTGTGTTTAAAAACAAGTTACAAATGAGTCACTGATGTATGTAATATTTACATTTTATTTGTATATTTGTACCAATAAATTGACAGCAAACTGTTAAAGGTAATGACTCAAGTTTTGTAAACATTGTGTATGTGCATGTAATGTATATGTATTAGCAAATACCCCATGCTCTTTGGAATACATTACTACAGTCTATAACAGCCATCAGTGATATTACTGTATATGAACAGCAGAAATTAGATTAAAGCTGAAATCCATAACTTTCATGTCGCACCCAGGATTTGAACACCCACCCCCCATCGAAGTTTTGAAATTGTTATGACACTGGGAAGGTGCATTTTTTTCTATTTGACTTTCAGTCAGTAGTGGTCCTACCTGACCACAGGAGCTAAATATGTCTTAATTAATAGACTACCTCCAACCACCACAGTAGTGTTAGTTATTGGATTAATCTACCATACATATTTGTTTAAATAGCATTTTAATCACAAATGTTTATGGATTGCAGCTTTTAACGTGCTTCATGTTTGTGAAAACATAAATACATGGGACTTTTGAACTTCTGTATTTTGTTTTAGGAATCTAATTAACTCTTCAAGTGAAGTGGATTCATTATTAGAGTCCACTTCACTTCACTTCACAAATGATACAAGGTAAGATGGAGGTCTTTACAAGGTAAAATGGAGGTCTTTTTCAGGTTAGGCTACTTAATCATCCCAAATCCAAGTGTTTCGTGGCTTTAAATCAGTCCACTGAAGAAACATTAAGCTTGATCATATGCACATAGAAGTAATGATATTAATCCACTCAAGAGTAACCTGTTCATGTATGTACACATTGATTCCCATGAGTCTGTGAACCAATAACTTAAAAATGATATTTACATCCGCCAACAGAGTTGGATGTGGTTATGTTTTCAGCCCAATCTGTTTTTGTCAGACAGACAGACAGATTTTCAACTTTGTGGGTTAAAAAGGTTTAGAAGTTGGGTCATAATCAAGCTAAAAATCAAGAACAGGTGGATGGATTTTCATTGAATTTATGTAAGGTATTATTAGGGTTCCATGAAGAGATTAATGTTTTTGGTTAGAACACAATCATTGAAAGTGTTTTCTCCTAGATCTACATATTGCCTCCATCTTAAAGGAGCACTTCACCCCTGGAAGAACTTTTGTAGTATAATATTTGTAGTAGATAACAGTAGCAAATTTTGACATTTGCACCCTATGGCCAGAACAATATAGAAGTATGTGTTTTTGACTGGGGTTTGACTGGACTGCAGTATTACTACAATGACCATAATGCTTTGGGGCACTGCCCTTCCTTGATGGGAGGGGAGAATGCGTGGGGGTGTGGTCTACATTGTAACTTTCCCCTCCCAGTTCTCACTACAACATCAACACATGTTGATGTTGTCATCAACCAGTGTTGCCATGTCTGCTTATTATAAGCGACTCTGTGACTTTGTAAATATTGGTAGTTGAGGGTTACTTTTTTTGGGCTTGTTTTTAAATACATAGATAAAATAATTGTGTACTTGTCCACGGACCCTCATCTGAAATTATAATTTCTGCCAAGGACCCCTGTACCAGATTTGTGTTGTTAAAATGTTTCAAAAATATTCCATACATTTAGTGCTTTTTTTACTCAAGATTTCTTAGAAAATAGCAGATCTACAACCTCACAATGCGTCACATCGCTACGCGTTGTGAGCTTGTAGATCGGCAATTTTCAAATAGCCTATGTCTAGGTTTCAAGTGCTCTTGGCCTATAGGTATTTTCTTTTGGGCTTGTTTTCATAGATCTGGTTGCTTATTTCTCTCACAAGATCTGGCAACACTCAATCTTCGCTGCTGTTGTATTGTATTCTGTATCGATTGCATCTTTTAGCAAACTAAATATCATGTGTAAATTAGCAGAGTAGCACAAAGTGTGTGTGTGTGTGTGTGTGTGTGTGTGTGTGTGTGTGTGTGTGTGTGTGTGTGTGTGTGTGTGTGTGTGTGTGTGTGTGTGTGTGTGTGTGTGTGTGTGTGTGTGTGTGTGTGTGTGTGTGTGTGTGTGTGTGTGTGTGTTCAACATTCCTTCCCAGTTCCCACCATGAAGACAGTCCGGTGCTGGTGATGTCCATCTAGTCGGGACATCCATGGCGTTGAGGCATAGTCAACAATATAATAAAACAAAACGTTTCATACTCATGTCATGCATTTTTCCTTATTTCTGAGAACATAATGTTTCACTGTCATTTACAGTTATATTCTTTGGACTAAACTTGGCCATTACTTTAGAATAGATGACATGCTAATGTTCAAATACTCTTGTCATACACAGCCGAATCGTTTTCTTTTTATTTTCAACTGAGACAGTTTCATGCTTTCAATTGGTGTATATGGATAATGTTAGGTTTTACTATAGCCTATTGTATCTAAGACCAGTAAAGTTGAATCCAACGTGCTGGGGTCCCCAGAAAAATAATGATTGCATGTCGAAGTAAATACTAAGAGAATGAACAAGAGTTTTTCACTATTATATCTGTAATGCTTACAAGTCATGTAATTATGTACCATATTCTGCCAAATGAAAGACCATCTCCTATCCTATATCATGAAACAGTTCAAAAGAACCCTTATAGATTTGGGTGTTCATACATTTTGTCATTATAAATGCTTACACAATGTAGAATATACCAATGAGTAGAGCAAGCAGTGTGTAAATGTAACCGTTTTATTTAGAAAAATAATATATATGGCTGTAGTCCCAGGTCTTCAACAGCAGTTCCATTTTTGCAGGCTGATGACGACTTTCTGTCCTGTCATTGGAAAGAACACATTAGATTAGATTAGACTTGTAGTTTACATGGATATCATCCGACGTGATACATAATTTGTTCTTAGTTGCATGCGCACCGAAAATAGCAGACCTACAAGCTCACAAAGTGTTGAGTCCGCGACGCGTTGTGAGCTTGTAGATCTGCTATAAGGCGGGGACAAACGACGCACCCTTTTCTTTTTCCCTCCCTGCACAGAGATTAATTAATTTCATGTAACCATACTTTTTTTGTGAACAAGAGACACTTGTCTTCTCCCATTACCCGCAGTCCGTTTTAATTTTAGTGAAACGAGTCGAACGCAATCAGTAAGTAAAGTGACGTTGTGCTACTCTACGCACACGGCCGTCAGTCGGGACGAAACATGTCAGTCATGGCGGAGCTTCAACCTGGTGTTTGCACTTTCTACATGTACAGACCGTACATCTACATAAACGTTCAAATTTCAAATATAAAGTGCTGACCTCATGCCACGGATGTTACAATTTGAATCGGGTGGGTCTAAGTACCAGTATCTTCCGTATTGTTTAATAAAAAGCATTTTAATCCAATCGGTGGCCATTTTCTCCTTATGCTTTCAATTACGCGACCCTATCGGTTGGGATGTGTATTGCACTCTGATACATTAAACATCTATGAGAAAATGGCCACCGTTCGGATTTAAATGTTTTTTTATTGAACAATATGGAAGATACATGTACTTAGACCCATCCGATTCCAATTGTAACATCTGTGGCCACGGGGTAAGAATTTTATATTTGAAATATGAACGTTTATGTAGATGAAAGGGCTGTGAATGGAAAAAGTGCCAACACCGAGGCTACATCAAAGTCAACAATGACAAACGTTCCGTTCACGCCAGGCTCCACAAGCTAGTTTAGTCTACCCAAGGGATATACAACATGAGATTATAGTGATAGTGGCAACTTTACAGCATGTTTACTTACTCGAGAGACAAGCGTCCACCGTCCACGGTCCGTGTACATTGTCAGTTCCACTAAGAAACATCCCCGACGGGTTGTTGCTCCTCACTGCCCGCCTTAGCTGCGTGTGGGTCCGGGTACTAAAGTATAACTCTGATATGTTTACACACGCCATGACAGTACATGTGTGAGGTAGCTAAAGGGAGTTGCCGAGTGGGGAAATGTTTGGGAGACACCCTCAGGGGCCGGTCCTTTGAACCATGGGCGTTGGTTTGGGTTTGAACTACACCTGTAGTCACCTGCAGTATGTAGTTCGGACATAAGGTGAGACACGGCTGAAAACGTCATTTTCCGCGTCATTTGACGCTTTCAGCCGTGTCTCACGGATCAAACGGATCAAAAATCTAAAAACACAGATACAACACAAAAAAACCACCAGGATCATGTTTATGGGGTCCTAGACTTCATGAAAAAAGGTTTTGGGTGAAGTGTCCCTTTAATATTTAATTTTTAGCTTTATTTATTTGTATTTCCTTTGTGCAATTGATGCTTCTTTTGTTATTGCTTCATATATGTTTAATTTAGTCTTTTATAGAATATAATCCCCGTTCTAGGCCGCAGAAAAAGACCTAAAATAGATTTCCGCTATATATTTTTACTTTTACTCCACTACAATTATTTGAAAACTTAAGTTATTTGTAGATTTTCATTATTACAAAACATACATAAACCACTTAAGCCCTATACACTTCAGCTATTTGAAAATAACCAATCTAGAAGCTCACATTGCGTCGCAACATGTGAGCTTGTAGATCTGTCATTTTCAAAAGATTTTATACATTTTGATAAATTGTGAAATGGAACATTCTGCATTTACTGTAAGAGTATTTCTACATTGTGGTAGATATTTTTACTTAAGTAAAATAATTGAGTGAACTCGACTAGACAAAGATGTGAAGACCAACAAATTACTTGAACAACAATCCTGTTATTTTATATATAAAACATAAGGCAAGGTTACAACACAGAAACAGGCAAATGTAAGAGAGGTCAGATTATTTATGAACATTATAACATTAAGACTCAACAGTAATTGTAATAGTTTTAGTCTTGATCACTTTTCCCTTCCTAGGAGAACAGTATGAAAAGTAATAAGACGGCAAACACGAGAAAGTTGTTGCATGGCAATATGAATGGAAAACAAATGAACACTATACACTTCAGAATTAAAGTGCTCAAATAAAACAGGCAAATTGTATACACAGTAAAATCCTCAGTGTTAGTGTACAAATGTAACCAAATGCGTCCATTTGGTTACATTTGTACACTGTTAAATTAACGGATTTACAGTGTAACAGATTCATGCTTTTCCTTAGTTATGGCGATGCAATACAACCTACAGAAGATAACATGAACATACGCACTTGCACGTTTACACTCAGTCATTGGGGAAGCACATGAAGGTTCGTCCCTGGCACTTCGAGCTATGGTTCTGTGGTCTCTGGTCTGAATCATAATTAAGAAAATACTGAAATGTCAAACTTGAATCAGGAAGGCTTCAAATTGAAAAATCTTACTAGAAAGAAGAGGCCTCTTATTAAACATCTTGCATTAGACTTGGTGTCAAGTGCCCTTATTATATCACTGATACGACTGACTGAGCATTTTGTAAGATTGTAGAATAATGCTGCCTCTGGTGGGTGACTCGTTAGGTAATTTGGTTTTCCTTTTAGCTGCCTAATGATGATCAGCTGATTAAACAAAAAAACAAGCTACACAACAGACAGGTTGTCTTACCTGCTACTTTCGGTGCTACCAAGCAGTCACAACATTTATGGTTATTGATTTAATTAGAACCTGCTTGAATACTCTTGACCAGGCACCTAAGCTTTGGAACGCCATGCCTGGGCATCTCAGGCTAGCAAACTTCTGTGACGTTATATAACTTCTAAAAACATAGAAGGCCTTTTCAAGGTGCTCATGTATTCCTTGTCCTTTATATCGCCTCTCTCAACACTTATCACCTTGTCTCTTATTTAGTTTGTTTTTTATCTCATTCTTGCATCTTCCCCTTGAACTGCTGTATTTTCTTTCACAGTAAATCTCGGAAATCTTTGTTTCAATAAACACCATAAAAATAAAGTTTAATATTATCATTTGTCAAACTGAAAGGCCTACGTTTTAACATGTCCTTACCTAGAAGTCACATTTTTAAATAAAGGCAAATAAAAAGGTTCAGTAAATGCTCCTTGAGACTCATTTAGCTGCTCATGCTACAGTACGTCCACTTGTGGGCAGTAAAGTGTTAGTGGAAAGGGAGCTGCTGGTCTCTGAGAAGGACATGAGAAGAGGGAGATCAGTGGCATGTTCTCGCAGCAGGTGGCCATGTCAGTTCTCAGCCACTTGCATGGCTGTCACAGGCACACGGCGGAAAAAGAAGCTTGATCCTCTGAACAGATGGCCCTGTAGTGGTGGATACAGAAAGTCAATGTGTTAAACCCACAGTTTTCTGAAAAACGCATGTTGCTGTATCAGAGGTGCTAAAAAAATAAAAAAAAGTTATATGTATTTGGCCGCGGACCCCCCAGTCTCAAAATATTTTGTTCCAGGGACCCCCAGATGCAAAGATTTAAGTTACAAATGTTCACTTTAAAAATATATATAAATAAAAGATTGTTTTAAAAGATTTTTCTAAAATAGCAGATCTACAAGCTCACAGCGTGGCACAGAGCTATTTTTGAATAGCCAAAGTATAAAATAATGGTTTAAGTGGTTACACAGATGTGTTCCCGGTCTTAATGGGTTAACAGCTTGGATTAAAGTTCTCAGTCGCCACGACTGATTTCAGTCATTTGGATTCTTCGCACTGCCGCGTTGTGAGCTTGTAGATATATGCTATTTTTGGTTATTAGTTATTTTAAGATTAAAGAGTATTTGAAGTGGTCAAACTAGCAATAGATCATGTTCAGACACATCTTCCATAAAACCCTAATGGTGTGGGATATTTCCTAAAAGCAAAAGTTAAAGCATCAATCTGTAATTTATTCAACTGGTTGGCTGTATGTATAACAGCGGTAATATCTAAACATTATTATTATGCTAATTGTTTAGGAAACAACACGCGTTAGTGTGGGGGGTTTCTTTCATGCTGTTTCACAAATCATAGAATAATCCCCTTGAACACCCTTAACATGACAAGAAAGAGCGCGCGCGCGCGCACACACACACACACACACACACACACACACACACACACACACACACACACACACACACACACACACACACACACACACACACACACACACACACACACACACACACACACACACACACACACACACACACACACACACACAGTGTATTTTCTACTGATGATGTAACAGAACCTTTTGGCTGAGGTGATTCCAGCAATGCAACCAGGACTTGAATATGGGAGAGTTGGGGGGAAGACCAGCGGCCAAACTGTGAACACAAGGAATGAAGTGGGGAAAGTGGGAAATTTCATAGACAAAAAAGGAAATCATTGACATAAAAAATTACACTCCCAATACAGTATGTAATTCACAATTCTTTCTGCAAAACTCAGACAGCCTGTTATTTTACAGTCCCCGACACAACTTTCCAGGTATTTACCAGGAAAGTAGATTGTAATCATAATTACTAGAAAAATACCCACAAGAAATTGATAATGAGTACCACATAATATTATAGTACTAACCTACATGGAAACCTACTAGGAAATAACATAGCGGTACTCATTTCTTTCTATGTATTAAAAATAATATGTTGACCGCACCATAAAGGCATTCATATTTCCCTTTAAGTACTATCTTACCGAACACATAGTCTACCTTCAGATGGATTGAATATACTGTAATTAGTCATACAAAAAAACGTTTGCACGCTGTCAATTACTTACCCACAATTGTTGACCGCCATAAGGTCTGCTACTAGCATAAAAGGATATGTCAATACACTCACTCCAATCTAGAGAAGAAGAAAGAAGAAAATAATCTACTCAGATGTGTACCTAACACAATGTGGAAAACCTGTCTGACTACAATTTCAACATTAATCTTACCCCCATTACAAATTTAGTGTAGCTTCGCACTGCTGGGGCTTGGCTGAACTGAAAAATAAATGCAACGGCACTGGTGAAGACACATTAACCATACCAAGGATTTGAACTAGGATGATGATGAATGATGATAGTTTATTTTTAAATGAATTGTCCTGCAATCTGGACTGGGTTGCTGTAGAATTGGCTTGTATCATCTACCAATAATAGTATTTTGAAATAAGAGCAAAGCATACTAATTTGTAAATATGATCATACAGTTTATAACAACTTATTTTCCTAAACAAGTAGATCTCACTCTACATTTTGTGCTGTTTTGGTCAGTCTCAGCCAGATGAGTCAGCCAAAATACACAATGAAACATGTTGTGATCATGCTTGTAGATTTGTTATTTTCTCCATGGGACACCATCATATAAATTATAAATCGGGCTTAAGAAACAGTGGTTCTAGACTTACATTGTCGTCTACAGCGTAGGAGTTGATGAAGTGAGCAAGGAGATTACAACCCCACAAGAAGATGACCTCTCCTAGGACATGGGGTACAACACCCCTGCAAACACACACATCCACAACACAGCATATAAGTCCAGCATATAGTCACACATTTTTCACTATTGTTGTATTAGAAGCGCCTATCTCAGGAATTGTGAAATTATAAAATAAATTACTCACACAAAGAATCCTCCAACACCTTCCTCTTCAAAGATTTTGGAAATACAGCTGAACAACCCACTGCAGTGTATAGAGCCCAGAAATATACAAGAATGATCAAACACATCATCGTATCCTGCATTTATACTGCATGTTTAGATTTCGCATGTTTACAAATTCTAATGATATGTGTATACATACATATCAATCAAACTTTATTTATATAGCACATTCATCCAGCAAGGACTAGCTACTTTATGGTGACATTGTGAGATGAGAGTTGGATATGACTGGACAGACCAGACCTGTTGCACTCTGCAGTGACACATACTGGATATGAACACATATTACACAATAGTGTGCACTCTATGGCAGGGGTCTTCACCGTTTTTCAGGCCTAGGACCCCTCAGCTGATCATATTGTATAAAATTGTGTTGGAGATTAAATAGCATATATCATAGACTTGTTTGACAGCATTATCATTGTGTAGCATTGTGTTGGGTACATGTAAATGTGTATTTTCAGACAGTTAACCACTTGTATGGTTAACCACCATCAATACTTAGAAGACTTGTACTTGGTTTTCTCTTTTTTCCCCTCTTCACCAAACCTCTCTGCCAAAATTAGCCGATCTACAAGCTCACAACGCCTCGCAGCGCGAGGCGTTGTGAGCTTGTAGATCTGCTATTTTTGGGTAATGTTCCCCTTAAAATAGGGATGCTAGGGTTGAAGTGGTTAATGTAAAACAAAAAGATTTGGCGACCCCCCTGTTCCGTTAAAAGAAATTCAAAAGGTTCTGTTTATTTTGCACTAGTTCTATTAAGACCGGTGTACTTAGCAGTTAGCACAGTTTAAATCTGAGGTCAACCTCTTCTGAATCAGGACCCAACTTGAACATCTCAAAAGCGTTCGCAGCCCACCCATCTGACCCCTTAACACGGCAGCCGTGCATTTTAAATGTATGTTTATTTTAATGATCGATCAATTGATTGTGTTCCGGCTAGGATCAATAGAACTAATGAAGTATTTTTACTTTATTTTATTTGATGTTATATTATATTATCATTAAAAGGTTTGTTGGGGGCCGGGCCCACTTGCCTCACGGCCCATCAGTGGGCCCTGGCCCACAAGTTGAGAATCACTGTCATAATCAAACTGGGTCTTACCCGTACTTGGCCTCTCTGCCTATGAACTGAGCCATGCAACGCACAGAGATAACTGAAAAAGAAAAGCAGAATGTCGGTCATAAGTCTACCAGTCAGTTCTTATGTTGATTGTTATTATTGGTCATATCCACCTGAATGGGTACACTATAAAATCCAGAGTGTTAATTTAACTCTAACGGTCCATTTGGTTGCATTTGTACAATATCCGAGTTAGATTGACACTCAGGATTTTACAGTGTAGCATTGATGACAGAGTCCTCCCTAAAATTACCCAAAGGTCAGATGTTAACTTTGATCCCTGATGCATGATGAAAGCAATGTATTTAGTCTATTATGTCATTTGTAACGTAACCTTTTACCTATAGCTGTTAGATTTCTGGTCAATGGAGCCAGAAATAAAAAAAGCTGGAGATTAGCTCAAGGAAAAGGAAACATAGACAGCTTGAGTACATACAGTACCATGACATGGATGAGTGGCTATTCTGGACAGGCACTGGATCACCATCTCATGTGAGGTCTGAATAGACACAAAGGGAAACGTGGAAATAACAAAAGCATAATATGTAACAAAATGTCTGGGATTTCTGACACACTTTAAGATTTTTCATTCTTTCAAAATAGGGCACGTGTAGAAAGAAGCATGACAGAATTATATAATGATAGGTATTAGCAAGCTTTTTACTATTCAAATTAGACGCATTAAAGGGCAGAGAGTGCTTCAGAAGATGTAATAGAGTAATGATGACATCTCACCTCTTTGACCACTTTCTTGAGTGACGTCTTTAAGTCATCTCTGTTGGACACTTGTTCCACCTGCACTGATGGCATGGCCTGCAGATAAAACATACACAATTTTCAGTTACATTTAAATACACATGTTTTATGTGTTGATGGTTAGGGTCATGATCATGAAATATAACTTGATGATCATTGTTATACAAATAGTTGTAATTAACGATTTAATTGGGTTGTTGGCATTGGAAAATATAAATAAAGAACAATAATAATATTTTTTTCATCACGAAATGTTGTGACTTTGTAGATCTGCTATTTCCGCCATTTTTTAAAAATGTTTCAACATGGAAACGATTATGACGATCATGCAAAAATAACTGCGATTATTTCAAATAATTGTGATTAGTCAATTGTGCAATAATTATGATAGGACTGGTTGAGGTTTTCCTTGACGGCCAAGTACCATCAACTCTACTGCAGTAAAACCCACCATGGAAAATGCCTGTTTATCTACTCCTCTCAAAAACGTGGATCAGATTATTGGATGGCTACGGTCTGACCGTCATCAGGACGGGATACAACTCTGAGCCAGATCAGGAAATGCTGTGAAAGTAAACAGTAAAATCTAAAAATCTATTTAGCAACTAACAGGCAATAAATAGATATGAGCAATGTAATACTGTGCTAATCAGTGCTGAACCGAATCATGACACTGACTTTTGTCTACCTTTGTTATAAAGAGAGCTCCATAATCTTTTCTAGGACTATTACAGAAAAAAAATATTTTAAGGTTAACAATCTGGCCTATTGCTGACATTTCTAGCACAATGCTTTACAAAATATAATGGGCAAATACAATGATTTTTTTTTTTTTTTTTTGGAAAAAAATAAAAATAAAATAAAGAATGAAAATCCATCATTTGCACCATGCAACTACTACCATGCAATTACTGGAGAGACTATAAAAATGATATAATCTTAGTCAAACGTTGTTTACCTTTTTAACTTTGCTTCTGACAATGGTGGAGATGGCACTGGAAAGGATACGTGGGGAGAGGCCACGAAAGAGTCCTCTCTTTCCATCCACTCTCACAATATACTGTGCTGAGTGAGAACACACAATCAAGTCACCTTCTGTCATCTCCCCTTAACCCATTCAAATCGGGAACGCATCTGTGTCATTTTTAGATTAATTCGGCCATTCAAAAATAGCAGATATACAAGCTCATAGCGGGGCACCGAGTGCCACACTATGAGCTTGTAGATCCCCCATCCCCTATCTCAAAATATGTTGTTCCAGGGACCCCCCCAGAAGCAAAAATTTTAGTTAAAAATGTTTGATTTTAACACATTTTCATTTTTCTAAAAAAAAGAAGAAGCTATGAGCTTATAGATCTGCTATTTTTGAATAGCCAAAGTATAAAAATAATGGTTATAGCTAACATCTAAAATGACACAGATGCATTCCTGGTCTAAATGGGTTAACTGACATAATACATAAACAATACATGTCATGTCAAGATCCGACTTGACTCACCATAAGCGAAGAATCCAGGAAGGTACAGGACTCTCCTGCCAAACATGGTGGCACCCACAGTTGGAGGAAGAGGCTCGTGGCCGACCTGGAATCAAAAGCACATACGATATGAATGAATGAATGAATGAATGAATGAATGAATGAATGAATGAATGAATGAATGAATGAATGACTGAATGCCAGCTGCTTGCTGCAGGGGTCTTGGTTTGGCTGCATATACAGAATGTGCAGCTTGTCTAATGGGAGCTGTTATAGCAATAAGGAAAACGTCTTGTTTCTTTAATCAGAATAAAATGTCATGATAGTCCAATAATGTAATCCTAATTGGTATGTTGTAATACAGAGCAAATTAACGCGGTATAAATATCTGAGTATATACGTGAAAGATTGTTATAAAATAGATAAAAATAGATAGAAAAGATAGATTTCAGTGGTCACTGGATAGCTGTTCAGTTTAAGTGATAAGGAATTTGTATTAATAAAAGAAAAGAAAAAACAAAAAATGGTATCAGGTAAATGTACAGTAGAATAAACATAAATACAAGAATAAAGTCTAGCATGGCGCAACCCAGGTACATTTATAGCTATAATAATCAGATGGCCAGGTTGCTAATACTTTTGTCTATTAACGGTTAATAGGTGGTCCGGGGACCACCAGTGGTCCTCGAGGGGGTTCCAGGTGGTCCCCAGCTAAATGATGGAGGTTGGTTGTAACCAAATGGACCCTTATAGATCTTTAACACTTGAGAGTGTAACATTTAACCACATTTGGTTTCATTTTACTCTCTCAAGAGTTACATTATTGTTAAACGTCTGCATTACTTAATTAAATAATTGTTATTTTGATCAACGTTTGCCTGTTATCTCTCCTATGGTACCAACATCAACGCAGCATGGAATTGTGGACCAAATCAACAAAATATAAAACGTTTTGGGTCTGAGAGGTTTAAATCTCATCAAATGGTGGTCCGTGGCATAATAAATGCCGAATAAATAATGGACCTTGACATGAAAAGGGTTGAAAACCACTGATTTCTACCTGGATTAACAGTTTAACATAGAGGAGCGGGTGGGTGATCGCTGTCACCCCTGCTCCCAGCAGCACGATCGCGGTGTCCATGTCCACGTGTGACGGTGCCACCACATCCCGTTCGAACCGGGGGTCCATGGGACCCCCAGTTTCACCAGATAAATTGTCCGGCGTGGCCATTATTTTGTACGGTAGGAGAGAATAACAAGCCTCCTTCCTCCTCTTCCTCTCACAGCGCAGGGATGCGCAAAACAACGAGACGCGTCACGTGATCAACGAATCCAAAACACACACCGAGGCTCGTGATGCGTTCATGTCATGTGGGAATTACCAGTGGCGTGTAAAGTAACTCAGTACATTAATCAAGTACTGTATTTAAGAGGCAAATATTGTGCTTTTACTTCACTACAATTATTTGAAAACTCTTTTACATTTCAGCCATTTGAAAATAGCAAGCTCACAATGCGTCGCATGGATTTTTATACATTTCATACATTTGAAAACTTGTAAAATGGTACATTTGCATAATGAGTAGGCTACTTTCTACTATTGGTACTTTAAGTACATCTTAATACCAATATTTTTTGTACTTTTTTCTCAAGTAAATTTTAAATTCCGGACTTTTACTTGTAACAGGGTATTTTACATTGCAGTATTGATACTTTCACTTGAGTAAAACATTTGAGAACTTTTTCCACCACTGGGAATTACGTTGACTTGCAATATGTAATTACTCTCCACCTGGTTTCATCTAGATATCATTTTTATTTTTATTTTTTATTTACAATTTTTTTTTAAATGACAGTCCACTCAAACATTAGGACAATATCAGTCACCAGAACCAGAGACATATGTTTCAATTAGTCTATGGTTAACATAGAGTTTGAAATTCTATTGGATGGATGGATGGGTGGGTGGCTGGGTTTGTGGATGGATGGGTAGGTGGGTTTGTGGATGGATGGACGGTATTGATCCCACAGGGAAATTCAATTTACAACAATAAAGGAGAGAAATATAGGCCTATAGAAAAAAGCAGATACAGCTACAGGCCTACAGTGCAGGACAGCAGGCTTACAGTTAGTGTACAGTCCTGGCAAAATGTGTCAATTAGCAGCAGAGTCAAAAATAATAACACCCAAAAGGGTCCAAGAGCAAAAACATCAAAGTAATGAGACATTAGTCCTAAGCTAACAATGACAATAACAACACTAGGATTTAAGGGTGCATTTTCTTATATAGAAGGGGGGGGGGAGTGTCTGATCAAATTAATATCAAATATATATTGAATCAAGCAACTTAAACATTGTCTGGGGTACACACAAAATGACCCAAGAGGTGTTTTAAAGTGGAATACCCCTTTAAATAAATTAAATTGCTTATAGCTAATTGCTTATATGAGCTGCCTTCAGTGTCCTATAAGCTTTTATATGTTTTGGCTTCATGTGCTCACAGCCTGGTTGAGTGCTACAGTAGCTTCTCTCTACAAGTGAATAGTAAGGCCAGCATAATTTACAATAGCCACTTGGCATTTCATTAATATTACAGAAAGCCATTAAAGGTAGGTAAGGGATATTTTGTGGTTAAAACAAAAAGTGTTTTGTTAAAAGGTTAAAGCACTATATTCTGATAGTGATTATTGCTATAGTATAGAGTGTTTGTTCAGTAACAGGGGTCTCCCTGTCTCTCCATCTCTTTAATAAACAGAAAATACATTTTCAGGTGGGTCACAGTGGTCAAAGTACCTACCCATTTTTCAGTTTCAATTTTATAATGTTCCAGTTCCAATGATATCTGCTCATTTCTTTGTGTCATCACTTCCAATTTCCTCACCTGAAAATGTATTTTCTGTTTTCTAAAAAGCTGGAGAGACAGGGAGACTCCTACAGTCATGTTACTGAATAAACACTGTATAGCAATATTTACTTCAGAATTTATATCAGAATAATGAGATATGTAACACTTATTTTAACAAAAAATATCACATACCACCTTTAATATATGATATATCACATTGATCATATCACAACGACAAAACAGCGAAGTGATTGATAGAGAGAAGGGATCTTGAACTGTATTCAGAAAAATATAAGGCCACACACATATTCCACCCACGCATACATGCACTGACACACACAGGCACGTACGCGCACGCGCACGCACACGCACACACACACACACACACACACACACACACACACACACACACACACACACACACACACACACACACACACACACACACACACACACACACACACACACAGCCAGACTGCAGCTTGTGGGTGGGTGCCTGAGGGTCCAGATGATTTACAATCATCATAGCTGTCACTGACTTCTATCTACATCCCTTTTCCAGTCGACTGGATGACCATAAAAACCTGTCCCTGCTCACTGACTGACATAATATATATCATTCATGCTGATTTATGTTGCTGAACAAACAGCTGTCAATTCTGTTAGCAGTTCTACATCAACATCTGCATCTGCAGAGGTTATAAGCCTGAGTTTTAAGTCTGAGTTATACGCCGATCTACAAGCTCACAATGTGTGGCAGTGTGATGCGTTGTGAGCTTCTGCTATACAATATGCAGTACAATTTCTCTCACTTTTTGAGTGGGTGTGGGTTACATTAAAAAAAAAGATTATTGAACAACATAAACAGTTACACTTTTATCTGAAAGGAACAATTTCACTCAAATTAACTTGCATTTATGAATACAGATACAGCCCTGTAAAGAGTTTTGGACTGGGATTAATGCTCCACAATGGCAAACAATGTTGTCTTTAATTTGGTAGAGTAAATTGCCTTTGGACTGTGATTACTGAAATGTGTTTATTGATTGAAGAGGGTTTGAAATGAACAACGGTGCCAAAGCTTGAAGCTGTATTTTCCACCATGTCCGACTTTTCTGATTAATTCTACTTTCTAACATACTAATAAATGTGTAGTCTCTTGTCCCTGCTTTTATTTGAAGAGAGAATTGAGCCAGGCAAGTTAGATTTTCCATGGCTCAATTTAATTAGCTTGTTCTTTCCTTCCATATGCTATTGATTAAGAGGGGCATCATTTTCCACCCTCTGATTTATATGCTAAAGCCTTTATGCTTTATTAGCTAGAGGTCACTGAATTACCTAGATAGAACAGTGCTATGAGGGTCAAAGTTCACCTAATATTGAGGCCAGAGGGGTCATCACCAGGTTCAGGTTTAGGTCACATACAGAAGCAAGTAAACAATATGCAAATGATGAAATTATGAGTCAGTAAATCATGCACGGCTGTGATTTCCAATAATTGCAAACATAACTCTCTTGACAGAGTTTGCATGGAAAATGCACCCTTTAATCCGATCTGAGAGATGCAAATCCAAGTCTTCAGTGACATTTGCACTGTGTTATGCATAATGAAAAGGTCTACAGGAAGAATGGATATAAAGAATCTTGAGAGACAATTTGAAGAATCGATATGATATTCAAAGAGTGACTTCCCTTCAAACACATCTGTATGATGAAAACACATCTATGTCAACACAGCTGATGATCTAATCTAATGCATGGGGGGGGGGGGGGGGGGTTACACATTAATATAGTCTGTTGGCCGCTTCTTGAATACGAAACAAAGTGAATCAGTGAATTAAAGAGAGACTAAGTTGATGGCTTTCTCCGAAGCATAAGTACATTGAATCACACAAGTTGTGGTAGAGGCCTCTAACTAACTCCCATCCCTCAAGTCTTTTATGCTATCAATCAGCATTCCTTTGTCTGGGTCAATACTCATGATTGGTAGTCTCTCTCATGTCTGTAGAGTGGCTTATAAGGTTATGTGACCCCTGCTGGCAACGAGGATGGAAATCCACATTAGGAGTTTCAGACACTGCATATCCATCACATTTGCATATCTTAATTGCCAAAGGCCAGAGGAACTCATTAGTATCAAAGTCTTGTGTTTCAAAGTTCCTTGGTGGCCGTATAAAGAAATCCAATGTATTTTGAAGGACACACAGGGCATCGTACTTGATTATGATTGTCACAAAGTTACAAATGTGGGATTTACACAGGTTGAACATCAATCACCCTTTGCCACAAACATGTCAAAATATCCTGCTTCTGTAGAAGCTGATTTACAAGTTCACAACGTGTTCTGTTTTTGAGATTTAAAAAAAAATGGTTGCCTATAACAGTGGTTCCCAGACTTTTCATGCACCCCCTATCCTTAGAAAATTGCCTATTTGCCTAGAGGGCATCACACAAATAATCACAACACATAAAATATAATACGTAACACACAATAAATATTCCAGAGAGCACAGAAATGTGAACATTTGAATTAAATCGAAACTACATTGTAACAAAGTTTCAATTAGTTGCAACAAAGTTACACACAAGGCAAGGAAAGGAAAGTGTTTTTGTATAGCACATTTCAACAACAAGGCAATGCAATGTGCTTATTGTGCTTTACAAACGTCACTTATAGATGGGGGGAAATGCTGTCATAATTAAGCCCCATCAAAAAAAATTACAAACATGAAAACTGAAATTGCAGCTGAAGTGCATTTTGGGTACATTCATTAATTTGTTAAAATGTATTTTTTTTATTTTGGATTAAACTTTTACCAAAGTGTACAAAGGAAATGTTTTAATTGCATGCTTTTACTTAATTAAAAATCCCATTTGGTGGTTTAATGGTGTAATTATTATTACATCCATTAAACCACCATTACATGTTTCTTCTCATGCACCCCCTAGAGGCAGCTCAAGCACCCCGAGGGGTGCACGCACCCCACTTTGGGAATCCCTGGCCTATAATGACATGCCCAATATAGGGATGCCAGTTTGAAAGTTAATAGACATAGCTAATACAGGCCACTCTGTATTTTAAAAATGCCATTTTAAAAAGACACAAACAAATAGTTGAAGCATAGGAGCCATCATGCTACGTCCCACAGTTTGTGATTTGGCTGCATTGATTTCTTCAAGGCTGAAGGCTCCTCTGTGTATTACAGTAAAAACACAGCACTTCAGGATATGAGCGTGTCAAAGAAACTAGGCCTGCCTAGTGCATATGGTGCAGTTAAACTGAATCAAGGCTTGAAATCATAACATCCCATGAGGTAAGGCAAGACTGCTTCCCAATATTGCTGTCCACATTGAAATAAGTATAACATGAGTCACTGAGACTGAGCGAATGAAAGTGATGACACATAAGCTGCCACTCAGAGAAGGTGTCCCACGGCTCTCCATCAGTTCAATGAGTTCATTTGCTTTATTTTACATTTATGGGCCAAAGACTGCACACAAAATGGATATGGATATGTCCAAAATACATTTAACATCAATTGCATGCACCAAGTTACTTCCAATAGCCTACCAGCAAAACATTCTACATCCAACCAAAGCAGTCTTAAGTTACAAATGCGAGATTTAGCTCCTGCAATCCCAGGGCCCAAGTGAAAGTGAAGACAGCAGCATCTTGCAGCAGGAGGTGTTTGAGCTTTGCAGTGATTGGCCAGATAGTAAATCAAACAGGCTCATGGTTTCTCCAAGCAATCCTAAACCATGTTTTTTCATTTGCACTAGAGAGCAAAGACAATACACACAGGATTAGGCAAGGAAACAGAGCTCTGGTAAATTTACACATGCCTATAAAAAATAAGCTTTTCATTTCTGCATCTTCATCTTCGCTCTATAAATAATGTCCATAAAGCCATGTACACATATAGGCTATAAAAGCACCTCTTCCCAAATCAAGATATTGTCAATTGAATGCCCTCATTAAAGTGACATTCTAGTGTTTACGATAAGTCATCATACTGTATATGCCTTAACAAACTCACTCAGGGTTTTGCAGTGTGTGAAATATTGTGTGTATTGTAATCTGAAACTGAAAGTCATGTTCAGCTTTTGCCTAGATTCCTAGGACATCCAGACTGATTTTCATTCAAGTCATCAAATCTCTCTTTCCAGCTCTATGTCTTACTGTCTGACTACAGGTGAATAGGTGAACTAACATTCTTGAGAACCATAATGCATTATCAAAAGAGCTATATTTCACTTAATTTTTCATTCATTTCACTTTGTAATAAACTACACAGTGTTCCTCAGTGTTCATTTATTCGTTTGTCGCCTAACTCTGAGAGTGTACAAATGGATCCACTGAGGATGCAAATCAACAATAATTCAACCCAGGGAGGTTGCGACTCATGAACAATCCACTGGGTGATCTCTACTCTCTTGGCAAACAGGCTTTAACTGTTTACTGTGCCCCAAATTTCCTCCAAGATGGTGGTGGTTAAATTCCACCAGAGGGCAGTCTACCACCATAATTATTTAGATCCAACATAACCTTAGGAGAAAGTGCATTTATTCAGCTCATACCTTTCCACCATATCATACACGACCAATCTACCATATAACAATGAATAAATAATTCAATTAATTAATTAAAAAGTATTTGTAAGGCTCAGTGTAGAACAAAATAAATCGTCTGATATGGACCTTCAGTGGTTCTTTGAAAGTAAAAACGGAGCCTCACTCACTAAACAGGGGGTTGTGTGATATGATTGTGTTATTTACATTAGCCTGATACATTGAATTCCACACAGAGGTACATTTTTGAATGCTTCTTCAATGTATAGTGGGGTTCTTCTACAACCGAGTCATGCAAATGACTGTCTTCCAGTAATAAAAGTAATACATTGAGGCTGAGCAGCGAAATCCTTTAATGATAGGCTACATAATGCAATGGCTGTGCTTTTAACATAATCCAAGATATAAACAACAAATAACATTTATATCTTCACATGGAAGCTATGCCGTTATTAGACCCTGTCTTGTGAAATATATGCTGACAAAATGCAACACCCCCCCAACTGCATTCATCTGAATCAAGGCCGCATGATGAGCTAGGTTTTATCATTTTGTCATAATTCTTAAAGATCTGGAAACCAGCTTCTGGTTTAATGAGCTGAACACACACATTCTCATATAAGACATTTATTTTTTATTTTTTATTTAACAGCATATTTGATCAAATAGAACCTGTTGTGTTGTGTTTGCATTAAAATAAAAATAATAGCCTTGCAGCTCACAGCAGACTGTACTGTACTGAACACTTTATTGTACTTTATTTCTGAGAGTGTACAAATGGAAAATGTACCTTTCCTGACCTCTTACCGACAGAAATATGTTTGAAAGGATATTTCTATAGCAACGCAGTGCTTCCGTGTCAAACCAAGGCTGCATGACATTATTGTCTCCTTCCTTGTGTCAAACACGGAATAGTTAGTCATCAATCCATAGGGGCCTTGGGGACGTGATGTGTTTGTTCCATATGAAGATGCATTGGCTACTGGTATCCATGTCATCGGGTCCCACCAGAAAATACAGGGCTATGTACTGTATAAGGAACTTATGACCTACTGTATCAATACTTTTACATCTATGCTGTATACACTCACACACAAGCACACAGAAAGTATATAAGAATTGGCACAACCACAGCAATGCAGTCACAAAACTCTCAAATTAAATGCATGAAAACATGAAAAATCTATCAACAGAAAGCAAGATAATGTACTGGTAAGGATTTAGGCTCAGTTACAACTGTGACAAATTTTGAACATGTGAAATATGACATCAAAATGTGAAAAAATGACATGATGAGTTATCTTCTGTATACGTATGTATGTGTGTGTAGAGGGCAAAAAGCTCTTTAGTGAAGCACGGGCACACACAGATACAGGAGAGAGTTGCACCCCTGTCCCCTGGGATGCTGATCCCAGGAGGACATGCGGAGGGTGCTGAAAGGGGTAAACATTAGGAAAGCAGCAGGTACGGACAGATCTCAGGCCGGGTCATCAAGACCTGTGTTGACCTCCTGGTGCCTGTGTTCACAACTATATTCAACCTCTCACTTGCTCAGTCCATGCAGTCCCCTCCTGCTTCAAGAGGGGACAGAATGGAACATTGTATTGTTCCCGTACCCAAGAATGCTTCCCCTGCTGGCCTGAACGACTGCTGCCTGGTAGCGCTGACCTCAATAGTCATGAAGTAATAGACAAGTAAAAGACTACCATGTGCTCCTCCATCCGCAGCACACTGTACCCTCTGCAGTTCGCCTGCCACTTAAACAGATCCACGGATGATGCTGTCTCCCTGGTACTGCACACCTTGACAAAAAGGGTGTTATTCATCGAGTACAACTCAGCCTTCAATGCCATCATCCCCACCTTGGGTCTCTAATCAAAGGCAGGGACATGCAGAGAATGTTAGAGGGGCAGGAGCTGAAATTTCTAAAAGGGCACTTTTGGCAAAAATAGTGAAAATACTGACAGATACTGACCATGATACTGACATGATACTGATACTGACCATTACACTGACCATGATACTGACATAATACTGACATGATTCTGACCATGATACAAACCATGATACAAACCATGATACTGACATGATACTGTCATGATACTGACCACGATACTGACCATGATACTGACATGATACTGACCATGATACTTACAAGATATAGACTTGATACTGACATGACGTTTATATTAGTATTAATTGTGTTTTCACACTATTTGTTTGTACAATTTGTTGGGTGTTTGATGTTTTAAAATGGACCACAATGAAAATAAGCTTCAGCTTTTTTGTGATTTTATCCATTTTGGTGCTTTTAATGGTGATACTGTGTACTTTTAACGTTTGCCAATAAAATATTCAATTCTATTTATTAGGCTGGTCAGCAAATGAAACGACCTGGGTCTGAATCCGGCTATGAGTGCCTGGGTCCTGGATTTCCTACCTGCCAGACCACAGGTAGTCAGGGTGGGCAGTCACACCTCATACTCCCTCACCCTCAGCACAGGAGCTCCACAGGGATGTGTACTGAGTCCGCTGCTGTACTCTCTCTACACATCACGACTGTGTGGCCCAAAACAGCTCCAACAGCATTGTTTAGTTTGACGATGACACAGTGGTAGTGGGCCTAATATAAAACAACGAAGAGAGGGCCTACCTGGAGGAGGTGGAAAATCTGTCGCAGTGGTGCCAGGAAAACTGCCTCTCCCTGCAAGAAAAGGCAGAGGTCTCATGCACCACTCTCGATCGATGGGGCACAGGTGCAGAGAATGAGCAGCTTCAAGTATCTTGGTGTGCACATAACTGAGGACCTGACCTGGAGTATGCACACAATCTTGAATCCTTTTATTTTGCTACCACCTAGAGCTTAGGAAAGGGGGAATCACTGTCTGGTATGGAAATAGCCACTCTCGGGACCTGCAAGCCCTTCGGAAAGTGGTGCACTCGGCTGCATTTCGCATCTTGTACCTACTGTATATGAGTATAGTGACAAATAAACGTTCTTACTTTTTGATTCAAAGATACTATATTAGGCAATAAAGTAAATAAATGATAACGTTGACCAGCAGAATACCCCAACTTGTAGATCTGCTATTCGGACTACTTCTTAAATGTTGTCATTTATGGAATTTCTCTGATCCAGGGTCCTTTCCTGTTGTGCTGTGAGGGTCCATGTCTCAGCCCCATACAGCAGTACTGACTCCACTGTAGCTACGAACAGCCGCCTCTTGAGGTCTTCTCCCATGTCTGATTTCCACACTCTCCTCATCCCATGCAAGGCATTCCAGGCAAGTGCCCTCTGGACCTTTAGGTCCTGTTCCGTTGAAGCAGTCCAGGCAGATATTTGAAGTCCTCGACAGCCTCAAGCACCGTCCCGTCCACAGTAGCAATGGTTTTGTCCTCTGTGTTAACTGTCAGTACTTTTGTTTTGTCTAACGAAAAATGTTCGTCAACTACCTTTTTTCACTGATGAAAACAAAATAAAATCTAAGCTACATGGTGACTAAAACGTAATATATTGCCAATTTCGTCAACAAATAAAAAGTAGACTAAAATGTTATGAAGGGACTAGTGGAGAAGAGATCCAGTAGAACTAAGACAAGAATGTCATTCCAGGCGCTTGGGTGGTGCAGTGGTAAAGTGCCTGCCCACCACACGGAGGTTGTGGGTTCGAATCTATGACATACCCAAAAAGGCCAAAATGACATGCCTGAATCGTCAACAATGACGAGTCTGACTATAGAGATGAGATTAACTCACTGCCACTTTGGTGCCGGGAGAACAACCTCGCCCTCAACGTCGACAAGACCAAGGAGCTGCTCGTGGACTTCAGGAGGCCGCAGAGAGATCATGTGCCTCATCGATGGTGCTGCAGTGCAAAGGGTCAGCGAGTCAATTACAGCGACTACTGGCCAATCACAGCGGGGTTTGCCTAGGATCCATTATAACGAGTGACGTGCACCCCCAGGAATTTGAACTCTCTGAGTCTGACCCTATCCACTGCAGCGCCCCCGATCTGGATGGAGGAGTGATCTCTAAGAGGCTTCATGTTGTCGATGATTAGCTCTTTTGTTTTGTCAATGTTGAGAGCTTGGTTGTTCTCCTGGCACCATTGTGTCCGGTTCTCCACTTCTCTCCTGTAGGCCGTTTCATTGTTGTTCTTGATCAAGCCTATCACTGTGGTGTCGTCTGAAACTTGACCACTTGGTTGGAGATGAACATTGCCACACAGGCGGAGATGGGGGCTCAAAACGCACCTGTGCTGAGGGTCAGAAGTCTTTGTTCCCATCCGCACCACCACGTTGTTCTGTCAGGAAGTCGAGGATCCAGCCACAGAGGCTTGGGTTTAGACCCTGACTCTTAAGCTTGGTGTCTTGTTTGAGGGGGATTATGGTATTGAACACTGATAGTCAGGAGATATTAGCAGAATATTTTCCAATCTTGGAATAAATTCCTTACCAAAAAAAATCTTCACCAATGTGTTTGCAAAGGTGTCTAGTAACACATCACAACTTTATTGAAATTCAGTATCCCTAGGAGAATTTTTGACAGCTCCTTAAAGTTGGAGAACCCACCATAACCTTGGTTAAAAAAAATCCCCCCAAAAAAATCCAAATTTAATTCTGTTTTAAGTAGCATGTGAGGTGTCAAACTAGGGTGTTTTTATGATTCTGAATCCATTGCAATCATTTGTTTTGCACCAAAACCACTCCTTGGGCTAAAAACGGCCGTTTTTAGCAAACACATTGGTGAAGATTTTTTTTGGTAAGGAATTTATTCCAAGACTTTTTTAATATCCCCTGACTATGAGCTGTCTGTGAACAGCATTCTCACATTCCCAGGACTCTCTCTCAGAGTGTGAGAGGGTGGTGTGAAGTGATGAGATGTGAACAGTCAGTGGTATCAGTAGTGTTAAGTGTGTATGGCTGTGTGAACATGTACTGTATGTACGAGTGCCAAAAAGCAACTGGACTGAAACCAAACCAAACAAAGCAAAAACAAGCAGTACAGGCAGTGTTGCCTGCTTGGTGTCTGAGAGAGGGACAGAATGACTTTGGCCAGCCTGAGTTTATGCCCAAGGGTATGATTGGGACCAGGTGTGTCTCGTCCCCAAGACAAACCCCAGCAGGCTGGCCCTCTCCTCCAACACAGGAACAGAAAACACAATTACAATTCAACCAAAAGACACTCTATCCATGGTTTCTAAAGTTTGAGCCTGGCTATCACTTACACAACTGATGAAGTCAAGTAGAAGACGGCTCAAGGTAGGAACCCTTTTGTTTTGTTGCTGCTGCTGCTTGTGTATCTTGTGTATACTAATGTGATTCAAGCT
The DNA here is from genome assembly GCF_963454915.1 of Gymnoscopelus microlampas. Classification (NCBI taxonomy): domain Eukaryota; kingdom Metazoa; phylum Chordata; class Actinopteri; order Myctophiformes; family Myctophidae; genus Gymnoscopelus; species Gymnoscopelus microlampas. The sequence goes on from NC_139947.1 coordinate 25,399,932, forward strand.
GTTGTACTGTTGCTATAATTTTGGGACCCACATGTTCAGTGGATGCTGATGTGATTCTACATTTTGCATGTTGTGTTGTGTCAGCTGTTGAAGGTAGTGAAGAGGAAACAGTATACGTATACTGTATAATAGGCTAGTGGTATTGTGTAATATGACTTGATGAAGCCTGTGTGGAGTGCTGTGTGGACATTCCCCTTTTCTCCACTTGATTATTTTTTAGGTCCAGCACCGTGTTTAAGAAACTGTGGGGATGTTCATTTACCCCTTTTTTTTTGTATTGTGTTATCTCACAATTTTAATCTTCAAATTGATATATTTTATGATAATAAGCACAGTCATGTCTTAAATCTAATACCTGTATTGAATTGTTTTAAAGACATTATTTTGTTATTTTGTTTGACTAAAACTAATGAGTAAAACGGGACAAAAAACATTTGAGTTTTTGCCGACTAAAACGATAAAGGATGGAAATGACTAAAATGTGATAAACTAATATGCATTTTTGTCCAAAAGAGTAAGACTAAATCAGAATTATCTGCCAAAATGTACACTGACAAAGAGAGAAAGAGGTGGTGGGTGGAACTATGATACCCTGTAAGTGTAGTCCAATAGAGGTGTGAACTAGGAGATCAGAGATTCAACATGAGGCCTCAAATGACATTGCAATTGGTGAGGCTTTGTTTGCGCTGGTGTGGGCGATAGATAGCGTCTCAGACCTTGTCTTTGCTGCCAGAGGGAGAAAGGTCATAGATTAACTTGTGATGATGCACTAGCATATACAGTACATCACAGGCCTACTGTGTAGAGGACGCCCACTCTATAATGGCACGCAGACACACACAAAGGACTTGTAAGAATAAGGGCTACTTGGTGCAGGGTTGTTGCCATCAAAACTGGTCTGTGCCCAGCTAATTCAGTTATGTAGGGACCTTATGATGTGTGTATGAATGACATGTCATTTAGACCTCAAAGCAAACTGTTATTGTGGTATTGTGGAAAAAGAAAAGGCCCCAAAACGCTCCATAAAGATGATATCAGGCATATGCGAGGCATACTGTAGTGCTAATCTTGTTTTCAGTCCACACTGAATGTGAAATGGTACATAAATGTTTTTAAATCAAAAAATCATCCAAATGACAAACCAGCCACTTCTAACACTCATACTTTTATATTAGAAAATTGATAATCATTGAAGCTGCTATAATAAAAAATGAGAGCTGTAGACATCGAAAGGTTTTACATTCAAAACAAGATTAAATTACAGATGGGCTCACATGGGGTACCAAACCATGCATTAAATTAAACCTGACTGCTAATGTCTTCTCCATGTCTTCTAACTCTCTCCTTCAGCTAAATCCTCAAGTAGAAAACAGCAATCTGAACTGTATTTGACACAGCGGTTCTCAACCTTTTTTGGAGCAGGGCCCACTTGAAAATCTCAAACACATTCACAGCCCACCCATCTGACCACTTAACACGGCAGCCAGATGGGTGGGCCACGTGCGTTTTCAGAGCATTTTGTTTTACATTATTTTCTTTTATGTCTTCGTGTTTTGTCAATTATTTGGGGGCCCACTTGCAGTACCCTCGCGGCCCACCAGTGGTCCCCGGCCCACGGGTTGAGAACCACTGATTTAACACAACACCAGGGCCTTACTTACTTCCGCTGGCCTTACTGTACAGTAGCTCCGTAGCTGTTTAGTAGATAAGCTGTCACTGGGCTAGGGATTACAAATGGCTTGGTCCTGTGGGGTATTCATAACATAATCCACTTAAATAAAGTACACTCAGTGCCAGCCTAGCCTTTTAGCAGCCCTATGCGAGATCCATAGATGCGCCCCCTTGTGTGGGCAGTGGGCACACTACTGAGGCCTCTTGGCACGTGTGCCATCCTCCCATTAACGCTGCATAACTCACCACCTAATTCTTGCAACCATCACTCTAATGCTATCTCATCACCAGACATTCACACTAACCCACTAAATGAAAAACAGTCCACACTTACATATAACATAAGTAACACTCAAATAACGTAATAATTCACATAAAGCAAATTTAAAAAACAATGTATTGTGAACTCAATGTATCACTTCAGCCTCGATCCCTAAGTACCATTTCTATTTTAGCAATAGATTGCCCATTTTCTAGGTGAAGCTCTTAATTATTTCCATGATGACATGTGTGTAGCATGTTAGTGGCAATTATTCCAGTCATTTAGTCCTGCACTGATTAGTTTATAGTCTTTCTAGGAGAACAGCTTGCAGCAAAAGCAGTAGGCTATACACTGTTCTTCTTTGAATGCATGAGCTATCTCTTGATTTCTTTTCCTCATTTACTTTCCAAAAAATGTGGTGATGCAACTTCATTCATTATCTCTGTTTGGAAATATGAATATATTAATATATTATATTTGTTGCAGTTTTATAGTGGGAAAGCAAAATTACAGTCATCCTTGGCTACAGTATGCTGTAAATGTGAACTAAATGTTGGACAATTTAGCTGGACATTTGTCGAAAGTAACTCAATCACAGTGACACTGTCAAAAGACATTCTGTGTAATTCCAGTGACAGGTCATCGTATTTAGAGTTAATGAAAACAATTTGATTAGTATCTCTAACAAGAGCTAATTTGAGGTCAAGGATGTGATGATTAGCCTACAGCTTGTCCATATGCCCAGCAGAACTGTCCAAGCAGTCATTGCTGCAAAGGGGTTGTGAGTTCTGTCATGATTATCAAATGCCTTCAAGAGATAAACAAGGTTCTAAAAACAGAAGTTAAGTTACTATGTTGTTTTTATTGCAATATTTGTCATGATGGTAGAACAACATATTTAAATGTTGGTGCCATAGGGCACATAAAAATCCAATTAACATTTTATACCATGAATCAATGCAGAATCCTTGGAAAGTTAGGGAAGCAATAGGGCAAGTTCCTATAATAGCCTATAGAGGGAAGCACTGCCTCCTTACTGTTGAGTGCTAATGGTATAGATGTACTATGTCTTCTATATTGCTATTGTACGTCACAGCACCAGCCTCAGTCAAATGAGGACTTTCACTGCAGCGGTACATTGTGTTCTAGCGAGTGAACACTCTGTACTGTTGGTGAATGCACAGTGTGGGAGAACATATAGTGCACTGCTATAGTGAACACACAGAAGAATGCTACTGCTGCCAAACATACGTCGTATTTCCTGAAGGGCAGCTCAGAAATGCAGGCTTTCTTATTGATTGCCATGTTGTTCTCTAATGACACCAATCTATCCTCTAGCCTTGTGCCTACACTGATATATATATATATATATATATATATATATATATATATATATATATATATATATATATATATATATATATATATATGCACACACACACTTATATATCCTTTACATTTTATTTCTCACAACAGTGACGTATGGCGTGAACACATGTGACAATATGAGAGTAGGCCTACTGTACATTGGTAGAAAGTGAGGGGTTAAAATGGATCAGGATTATAATTTGATACTACTACTGAGTTACAAATTGGCCGTGTCAATGCAAGTGAACACCTTTAGTCGAAAAAGAGAGTGAGCTACTATAGCAAACATGGATTCTGATGACATATGCACACTGATGACATGCATACAGTACAGCTCAAACAGGTTTGACCATTATTCTCACTTTTACACACACACACACACACACACACACACACACACACACACACACACACACACACACACACACACACACACACACACACACACACACACACACACACACACACACACACACACACACACACACACACACACACACACACACACACACACACACAGCAGTATCTCTGTGTTGCTTTTATTAGTTCCATGACCTTCCTGCTGTGTCACCAGAGCAGGGCAGATTAGTCTCCTGGTCCATGCATGAATCCAGACCAGGTCAAGGCACAGCGTGTTCACATTAGTCATGTTGCCTCGTCACACATGTTTGCACAAACGCGTATGCATCCACACACATGCACAAATACACACACGTGTGTGTGTGTGTGTGTGTGTGTGTGTGTGTGTGTGTGTGTGTGTGTGTGTGTGTGTGTGTGTGTGTGTGTGTGTGTGTGTGTGTGTAAATGCAAAAGGAGGCTTCTAGGCTGCATACACTGTTTTTATAGGTCAAGGAATGTGAGGTCTATGTCATAAGCTTGTTTAAATGTATTATGAATGGGAAGCAAGCATTTAACAAGGGGTAGAGACAACATACTGTATTTACATAATATCTGTTGATAACGGAAATGAGGAATCTTTTAATTTCCTTCGTCTCTATTTTCTGCACATCTCATTTCCAGAGGCTGAGAAGGTTTTTGTTGACCATTAATGTGTTTTCCGTCTGACTTCGTCATTCTAATCAATGATGAAAAAAACTAATCCAAAGTTGGAGTTAGGTTGTTTGACCGACAGTTTTGAGGATCCAATGGAGTTAGGAGGTTTAGCCAGAAGCGCTTTTTAATACTTTTCATTGGTTCAATATTTGTAAAACCCACACACATACGTAAAGGGTGTTAAATAGTATATAAATTAGTTGATGTGAGTAAGGTGTTATGTGTGTACTGTACTATGACATACAGTACGACTCCAAGGTTTCAGCGCAATCACAGCCCCACTGACTTCATTCCATAGAATTTAAGTAAAATATTTCAAAAACTATAAAGCATATGTGAAAAGGGAATAGTGGAGGTACTTCTGTGGCCTACTGGCAGCGTGCATAGTAAGTTTAGCGCTGATAGGTCCAGTGGTTTTCGAGATTAGCTCCGGACAGACAGATACACTGACCCGAGATTCAAATAAGTGGAAAAAGTGGCACTCCAAAATGAAATATGAAATACTGGCTCAGATATCATTCTTATTTATTGGGAACACTTAACACTGACCCTGTCATAGGCGGCTAGCCTCTTGCAGAGCCATAAAAACACCAGACTTGCATGGCTCAGTGCAGAATTGACGCTCGGTGCCTCGTTTCGCTGCTGGCGTTTCTAGAATAGCGTAAATACATGGCACTTTCAAAACAATTAAAAACATACACTTCGCTCCGGGAAAAAAAGAACTAAGTCGGTGGACAGTCTGGACATAACCTCCATAACATTAGTAGTGTCTATTGTTCATAAACCTAGTTGCCTGGTGGAAGCTGGTCCTGGTCTTGAGGCTGCGGAACCACTTGTCAGATGGTAGCAGCTGAACCAATCCATGGCTGTGTGGCTGGGGTCACCGTTTTACTGACACAATGGGCAGTGTATATATCCTGAATAGGGGGAAACACACATTCACTGATGCTCTGGTGTTTTCGGGAAGACCCTCTGCAGTAGTTTGTGAATAAGGGCAGTGCGGTTCCCAAGCAGTTTGGATGCTCTCATGTTTCTATAGAAAGCCTGTAGGATCTTTGGCCCCACACCAAACTTCTTCAGTCATCTGAGGTGAAAGAGGCATTGCTGTGCCTTCTTCAGTCATCTGAGGTGAAAGAGGCATTGCTGTGCCTTCTTAAGTCATCTGAGGTGAAAGAGGCATTGTTGTGCCTTCTTCACCATGTGGCCCTTGTGCTATTCCCAGGAGAAGAAACTGCTGACTCACTTCACAGCAGACCTGCTGATGTAGATGGGGTCCATCTTGTCTCCTCTCTTCCTGTTGTCCATGATCAGCTCCTTGGTCTTGTTGACATTGAGAGAGGTTGTTCTCCTAGGAGCACTGTGTCAGGTTGTCGACCTCAATCCTGTAGGATTGAGGTAGGCATCGACCTGTAAGTGCAGGATCTAGCTAAATAGGCTGAGGTTCAGTCCTAGGTCCCTGAGCTTAGTGTTGATTGTGGAGGCACCTCCACGACTTTGGTGTGTGCTCCTCTGTTTGTCTTGCAAGTATACAGTATAATAATAATAATATAAAATGGGTCTACATCATACTGGAGCTGAGGTATCTGGCCTATGAACTGGTTTCTTTATGTTTAAAAACATCACTCCCACTTAAGGAAAGACGAGAGAGAGAGAGATAGAGAGAGACAGAGAGACAGAGAGACAGAGAGACAGAGAGACAGAGAGACAGAAAGACAGAGCTTGTATTGTATAAATTGGTCTCGCCCTGTTGGTGTGTTTGCCTGCTGGTGCCACGTGCTGTCCGGGAACACAGCCCAGAATAAAGAAGTGGGTCAGCAAGACTCAGCATAGACTGTCAGACAGACAGACAGACAGACAGAAGTGGGGGGATGTTGCTGAAGTCAAAAAGAGAGTCAGCTGGGGACAACCTGTTCTAACTTCTAACATCCTCTCCTGTTGTATTTTTAATCTGTCTGGGAAAATGTGCCCTCAGTCTGAAATCCTTTTTGTGTGTGTGTGTGTGTGTGTGTGTGTGTGTGTGTGTGTGTGTGTGTGTGTGTGTGTGTGTGTGTGTGTGTGTGTGTGTGTGTGTGTGTGTGTGTGTGTGTGTGTGTGTGTGTGTGTGTGTGTGTGTGTGTGCGTGCGTGCGTGCGTGCGTGTACATGCGTGCTCTGTCTTGTCATGTTAACAGAAAGAAATCCCCTTCACTAACGCACGCTGTTTCCTAAACAATTAGCATAATGAAAGATGATGTTTAGGTATTACCGCTGTTCTACATACAGCCAACCAGTTGAAGAAATTGCAGATTGAGGCTTTAACTTTTGCTTTTATGAAATATCCCACACCATTAGGGTTTTATGGAAGATGTTTCTGAATATGTTTCTATTGCTAGTTTGACCACTTCAAATACTCTTTATTGTCGTGTGTAGAACTGCCTGAGGAAGGTCGAGTTTGACCAAAACGTTGCTTACAGTAAATAAATAACTTGTGCCGTGCAAGCTGGCAGTGTGCGGATACATTTTTTATTGTTGATGTTGTACACCATTTTACCTATGCACCTGCTTTTTAGTGCTTTTAATCTAGATGAGTTACTGTTATAGGAACATTTTACTTTGTAGTACAGTCCAAATGCACAAATTGCATATAAAAAGGGGGCTTTAATATATTGTGTATCTTTGTGTTATTTGGAAAAAATAATTGAGTTCTCGAAAAAATGGCAATATAGGCTTTTTGACCCAACCAGGTGATCACATACTGTACATGTAGCTCTGATAACCCGGGTACAAATCTGGTGTCAAACATCATTACCCTTCTCTGATCTCTCCTACAGGTCTCTTTTTGTTATGCTACCGAATAAAGCAGATAATTATGCCTTTTTAAAAGGATAAAGACAAGATAAAGAAAAACCTAGATACTTGATTGTACGACACACTGTGAAAATAGCAATTTACAAGCTCACAACACGTCTCACTGCGATTGCATTGTAAGCTTGTGGATTTGTTATTTGTACAATTTTTGAAAGTTAAAAAAATGTAATCTTTATTTCATTTTTATGAATTTGGGGACATTTTTGAATGTTGTGAAACTGTTTACCTATAATGTCATGGCCAAGATAGGGACACTATAGGTTGAAAATAGTTACAATGTTTTTTCTTAAAAAGATGTAGCCTAGCACTTTTGAGGGCACAATGCATGTTACTTTAAATAGCGCATGCATTTTGTAATAGCTGTCCATTGACTTTGTAGACATGGACAAGACCAGAACAGAACTTGTGTAATGTTTGCTGGTGACATATGACATCTATTACAGGTATCTGTGACACTGGAATACATTTTAGAAAGTTTAGAGTTAATGAGATAAATGTATGCACAACCTTCAATTGTGTCAGAATGAGCCTGGAACAGCATTCACTCGAGTTAATTTTGTGAAGAGAGGCCACTGTAATTAAGGTACAGTATAAAGCGAGTGATGCATCTAATGGACACAAAAACCTTCAGAAAAGCACTGCTTCTTTGAATGGCCCTTTCCAAAAACACTTTTGTGGCAAGGGCCATTCATTCCTCAAATACACGCCGTGTCCATTAACTCTGGTACATGCCATTATGATACTGAATGATTTTCCAAACAGCCCTGACCGCCGCCTTAGTCAATGCAGACAGTATTGTAAAGTCTCTCACTGCCATGAATAGCAATTGGAGAAAGCAGCAGTCGCATATCAAAAAGGTTTTTGAAGATCAAGAATATTCAATTACGTGTCATATTTTTCACGTAAAATGTAATATACCTATTTCGTTCAAATGTTAGTTAAAGCCTCACTATGTAACTTTTGTAATGTCATTTTGTCCAATCTGTATGGTAGAGTATGTTAATACAATATAACTTATACAATTAGGGTGGTTGTATTTGGTCTCCCTGCTCTTCTATTGAGACGTTTAGATCGTGTCAAAGGTCATGTCTCACGAGACACAGGATCTGACTCAAAGTTTGACCTGATGGTCAAGATTCAATGTATCCCCCGAGCAAGCAGGCAGGCACTATTAGCTCAATGGTAAAAAAATAAATCAGCATTTGCGCAGAAAATTGGTTAAAATCCAGGTTCAAGAGGAAAATGACATAGTGCAGCTTTAAAACCACATAACCACAACCACAACCATACATGTGTAGAGGGCAAAAATAGACAAACATACAAACATTTGTATGTTTGTATGTAAAAAAAAAAAGAAGCAAATATTCTACCAAAATAAATCTACAAGCTCACAATGCCTCACAAGTACAATACATTGTGAGTTTGTATTTTCGATGTTGACGTACAACAAAGTATATAGTGTTTAAGTGGTCAATGTAATGAATTATAATGGATTCCTATTTTGTTTTAGGCCATACTGTATGTCTTTGTAAAAGTAACTGCTGAACCAAATTAATGCTTTCATGTCTTTCAAAAGTAAGAGAACATTGTGTGCTTTAATGGCAGAGTCAGTGGTATGTTATGTAAGCTGCTTGCAGCTTGCGTGACATGCTTTTTGAAAGCCAGTTCAGGAAGTGACTTGTCTTGCTGATGCATGCATGCACTATGTACTGTACACTGCTACTCAAGACCTTGAATACAACCATTTACCTGAATGTTAATTCAGCTTTAAATATTTACCTGCAAGGGTCAATTTCTATGGCTCTGAAGGTGTGTGTGTGTGTGTGTGTGTGTGTGTGTGTGTGTGTGTGTGTGTGTGTGTGTGTGTGTGTGTGTGTGTGTGTGTGTGTGTGTGTGTGTGTGTGTGTGTGTGTGTGTGTGTGTGTGTGTGTGTGTGTGTGTGTGTGTGTGTGTGTGTGTGTGTCAACAAGCATAGTAGAATTTGCCAAATTCACAGGAAAAAGGTCATTCTTATGGTTACAATTTTAAGGTTACAAATAGGATAAGATTCAGGTTGGGGTTAAGATTAGGATTAAACATTTAGGGGTTAGGTCTGTTTCCCCAAGGGGGGAACCAGGACTGCATTGTACTAATATTTCAAATGATCCAGGTATCCATGAGGACTTGACAAGGGCAGAGAACTGAGAGACGACAAGAGAGGGGGAGGGAGGAGGGGTTGAGTTTTATGTAAAAAGTTTGTGAATACAAACTGTTGAAAGCACGAAGCACTGCCTGGAAAACAAGAGTTTTATCAGGCGCAATTACAGTATCTTTTGTTGTTGTTTTTTACAGTTCATAATATTATGTTTTTTCAGATAACCAGGAAACAATACAAAGAAAGGAAACATGCTTGAAATGTTTTATATCCAGAAGAACCTGTTGGGGTATGATGATTTGGTATTGCTTGGCTTGGTGTGAACCACTTGGGACATTGTCACTTAATAATAAGATATGATAAGATGTGATGTAATGTGATTGCAGCTCTGCTTGTCTGTCAGGTATCTCTGCATGGCAAACGCAACACCATGCAAGGTGCATCCTACAACACACACGCACGCATGCATGCACGCACGCACACGCGCGCGCGTGCGTGCTGTCTCAGTTTGACAGTGGTTGCCTTCTCCAGGTGAGAAAAAAAGCGTATTCCTCACCCTTTCAATCACACACAGCTGTGTTTACTTTAGTCAGTTTCCACATGTTGGATGTGACAGTGGTTCAGAACAATGCCAATGGTAGTGACTCCGGTCCCTCAGTCTCAACATGACATCAGTACTTCCCCCATGGATAAGAGACTGTTGATTTATGTGCTGCACACTGTTGCCCAAGACCTTGAATACCACCATTTACGTCATGTATAAACCTGAGTGTTCCTTTAACTTAAAAAATCTTGGAAACGGCTTTACCGATCAGCACCAGATTTCTTGCGCACACTGCAATGGTTGTCAAAGTGGGGTCCAGGACCCCCAGGGGTTCCCCAGCTAAATTTGCTGGGGAATCTGGAAATAGCCGATTGACGTGATCGAGCTTGTAGATCTTCTATTTTCCGAAACTCTTGATTTCTTTTTAATGCATAATAATTTGGTGGTCCTTGACATGAAATTGTTTTAACACTTTTTACTGTGTAGAAACCTACAGGAAAGGCAATGTTTCCGTGTAACTCTGAAATGTATCTTAATGTATCATCTTAATGTATCATTCGGTTACATTGTACACTCTCAGAGTTAAAGTATCACCCAGGATTTTACTGTGTATTTTAAATTTGATAGCACCACCACCAGTAGGGTGTGAAAAGCACTGGACTCATATGGAGTCATGACTGCTTCATTGTGTTCCAATCTTTGCAAGCTTACATTTGGCCCATTGGGGGAACCTATGGCCCTGTTTACGTAAAGCAGTCCAAACCTTTTTCAAAGGGGGGCATATTTGAAAAGATGAAAATACCTTATATGGCCCGACTGCATCTCCTGTCATATATTATTTTGTACCTTTTGACACATACAAATACAAAATATTTAACTACGGAGCAATATCAATAGTCTTTTGTTGGCAGGGTAAATTGCCTTTCTTTCACATCTTGAGAATGAAACAACACAAGGAACAAGCAGCTAGAAATCCATACAAATTCTACTGAGAAATAGCGTATCTACCCAGGTCAATCTCAGAAACTTCAATGTATGAATTTCACATGGCTATACTGGTGGGTCATGAATAATACATTTTAGGAAGAAAGCCATGGGCTATATCAAATCTGCCCTCATGCCACGACTGGCCCCCGGGACAGACTTTGGACATGTCTTGTGTGATGCACTGATGTTTGTGTGACGGCACTCTGAAAATATTTCAATGTAAACGTTCTGTTCGTGAGCTGGTATGTGCATGTGGCATGTAATGTGCACATTATACAGTACACTGGAGGGGATGTGTGGGTCAGGGAGGGAATGTTTGCTAACTAGGTGTCACTAACCTCTCTGCAATCTATATTAGTCTCTCTCTCTCTCTCTCTCTCTCCCTCTCCTCTTTGCATTTGAATTTGCACACTGAAAAATCCGGAGTGTTTATCTCACTCTGACCTTGCAGGTCCATTCAGAGTGACATCAACACTCCAGACTTTTATGTGTAAGGAGCCTGTCCTCCGATCCCCCTACAAGTCAATCCATATATCTCCAGGGCTCTCTACGACCCCTCCTATCCTAAAGAACATGCTGTACTATGGCATATGTTCCTGTGCTCAGTATGTTGCTTCCTGTTTGTTTCCCCCTCCAGCTCCACACAGACGCTCATCTCTCTGTCACTGGCTCTCTGTCAGTGTCTGTCACACAAACACATGTCTATACATGCATTGATCCTTTTTGAATGAACAAGCACTTGCTAAAACGTGTACTAACGGTTATCGTGGGCAAGAACGGGCAAGACAAGTGCATGACAGCTGCAAACCTGTTGACCCGTTGGTGGTATGTATGGTTGCCAGGCCAGTGAAAACAAGACCAGGAGACCTGGTTGTGCCAGACCTAAGCCGGTGTTGTGTGAAGTCGTGTGAAGTCTAATTCTGAAATCTTTGTGTCTTAACGTTATATACCAACCGTATTTATACTTGTGACATAATAGTGATGTCACGACTAGTCTGTGCCTATTTATTCATGCATAAGAAACTTAACCACAACCAGACAAATTGGTGACAAAGGCTCGTGTAGGCCATACCTTTCAGGTCTGGCAATAATGATACACACACTGAAATGTAATCATGGCAGATTGAGAAGGTTTAGAATTTAGGTGCTAAACCTATTCTACACCTGTTAATTAAAATTATGTGAATAACTATTACTATTTAGTGGAGGTACTAGCTAAGTAAGTCAAAATGTATTTTTTGGAATGAATACTTCAAATTATAAATTGCCACATCCAATGTCCAAAGTCCAGATGTGGATCAAAATTGATACAAAGGATCTGTATTGCTTCTCAAAAGCACTCTGTGTTGAAACTCTGGTGTTTACATTACACACACAGGGTGCCGCTGGTTACATAAACAGAAAAAAAGAGGGGAAAAAATCATTTAGCACTTAGCAGCAGCCTTCACTACAAGATCCTTAAAATCGACAGCCCCCCCCCCCTCCCGTCATAATCCTGTTTTAACCCACAGTCCTAATCTGACCCATGTAGGACCCGGCCCCCCACCCCCGCGCTTCTCTGCGGGGAAATCATAGGAACAAGAGGTTACCATGAATTAACACCATGGTACACCAAACCTCAGTGTCCCTCGCATGGATGCCGACATGGGGAGGGAGGGGACGGGGGACGGGGGGGGGGGGGCACTAATACTTTATTCCTTGTAAAGGAGGAATATGAAGAGGACATCAAATCGGGCGTCCCCCGGCCTCCTCCTCCTCCCCGTCAGGATCATGGGTATAGTTCCCATAAGACAGCTGCTCCTGTCTCTGTACATTAAGACCCCCAACCCAGAAGCCTCACGCTTCTCCAATACTCCCTCCTCTATCACCACCACTAACACCACGCTCCATTTCACAGGCTGACCACGCCTCCCTGCTCCCCCCCCCCCCCTCAGTGGTTGCTCATATCAGAACATGATGTACCCAACATGAGAACAGAGGACACTGACATTGTTGCCTGCTTGGTGTGAGTGTGTGTGTGTGTCTGTGTGTCTGTGTATAGTGCGTGTGTGTGACAGCCATACATCACAGTGACTGAGGCTGACTATTACACACTGTAAAATCCTCACTGTTAATTTATCCATTTGTAACTCAAAGAGTGTATGAATGTAACCAAACCGTTTGGTTTGCTACACTCTCTTGAGTTGAATTTAAACTCAGGACTTTACAGTGCAGGCACGCGCGTCCGTCAACAAGGGAGTCCTCTGTTCCCACCCGTCTTTTATCAAAGTATTCTGGCTAATCAGTCATGGTAAGCAGACGTTCCGGGAAAAACTGAGTCAATTTGGCATAAGTGGAAACATTGTGTCCCCGGTTTGGTCTCAGTTCTTCAATATGATGGCAGTGGCATATTAATCACCTATGGTGTTAATTAATGTAAGACAATAGACCTTCTGGTTTTAATGCTGGGGATTCCTTTCGCTCACCCACGGGGGGTCTTCCGCTGTCTTCACTCTAAATCGGCCTACTTAAAGGATTGCTGTCCCCAGATTAACACTGATTAACACAGTGATATGGGCTGTTTATCTGGCATATATATATTTTTTTCTTCGTATGAATTAACTTTATTTAGCCAGAATACAAATCTTGTAACAACATAAAAGGTATGTTTAGTTACAATAAAAATAGTTATGATGATTATCTGATTTATCATATTTTAAGTGTCATTTAGTTTATTTATGTCTGCCCAGCAAATGGTAAAATACTTTTTTTGGGGTGGGAATTTGGACTAGCCCTGATTGCTCATGAGAGCAACAAACAGAGCCGTAATGACAAAACAACAGACACAATACAAGAAGACAAAGCACCTCTTCAGTGTATATGCTTGTCAAACAGTATGTTGTGGATTAGGTGGTTTGTTGTGTCAGAATAATAAAACTTTAACCATTTCAGCTGTCTACTGTTGAGCTTTGGACATGAATTGAACTGAATTAAATCCCAATGCGACCACAGTTGCAGACTGTGACAATGAAGACAGTAGACCTGTCATTGTGTGTTTGTTCCGGTTGACTGAATATGTTACTGACCTCGCCTGGCCCTGGTCATCACGGCCAAGCCCAATTGTGCACAGGACTGCACACCAAAGTGATGGTCGGTCTTTGTTGTACGATGAATAGCAAAAATCACAGATCTACAAGCTTGTAGATTGCTCTACAAAAACATGTGTTAAAAGCTAGGTTGAAAGTGGTACATTACAGTACACAATTTACAATACTGGATCTGTCTGGTGATGTGCCGTGGCAGTCCTGTCACTCTTGGTTCAATAAAAACCCTAAAGTCCAGTTTATAGACGACATACACAGAAATTACCATTCACCTGAGCAAGGCATCTTTATTGACAAACAAGGGAGATTCCCTCTATATGTGAATAAAAGAACAGCAAATTAATGATATTAAAACAATACGACCTGATATATCACGAAGGCAATTCGCTCCACATCAAAGTCTACATGCAAACAAGTGTTCAGTTGAGCGCCTGGAGAATTCTGAAGTTCTTATCTATTACATTCAGTATATCAAAGCTGTGGCAGTCAAGGCCTGCCTTCTGACTAGAGCACTACCTCAGTGCTCCACACTCTATAAAGTAAAGGTTGACGGCCCAAGGTTCCACAATGGACCATAACTGGATTCTTCAACAGTAACTGTCTGAACTGTAATTTAAAACACTGCATCAACACATTAGGAGGTATAAAAAAGGATTTTGTCAGACGTGAACCTGGTTGAATTTTTAGGACAGACACTGTTGGGTAATCTGGTGAGGCAGACAGCCAATCACATCCAAAGGATTACTGAGAAACAACCTTTTCATTTGGTGCTGCATTGAGTATTTAGTGATGTGGCACGCATTGATCCTGTAAATATTCAGCAGGCGTCTGGCACCAGCAGCTCAGACCGGCACACTCATATTGGCTCTAGATTATGGCAGACACAACACAGACCAGCCCACATTCCTGCCTGCTTCCACTGGAGGCAAAGGGCAGCTGGGAAGTATTCTGATGCTTCTACCATGTACTCGCAGTGTCCCGTTTTCAAATCTGGCATAAGAACTCCCCTTCTTGTCTCTCTCTCCAACGTACTCATTTTAAAGAGAAACGTCTTATTTAGGGCTGTCCCTTCAGAGTAAAATATTTGATTCATATTTGATTAATCATCGGGCTATCATTGCCCTATCACAGGCCCTATCATCTTACCATGGTACCATCCCTGCCAGTGCTGTGAGAGGACCCTGATGTGACATGGCTTGACAGCCCTGTGACATGATACTGACATGATCAGTATCATGGTCAGTATCGGTCAGTATGTATGCTGTATATTTTAGTGAGTGTTATGCGCTTGTGCAGTACGATGGTTGTGCAGCTATGGGAGGAGTATTCTATTGTTTATTATTGTAAGCCTACTATATTGTGATCTCTTTCGTCTCCCTCCCTCCTTTAGAACCACATCAATGCATAATAGTATGTGTCTTGCCATACTGTGCTGTTAAACTGTACTGTGCTACCTTCAACAAAGACTGTGCCTACACAGGGTCCCCACACATTTTTAGCAATGAATTTCCAAAACTTTTCCAAAACTTTTCCAGAATATTTAGCCCAATTTCCAGGCCTATATAACAATCATTCGGCGCAATAATGTGTCTCTTACTCCTATGTAGAATGCCCAAAGATAGGCAGTGTAGCAAAAATAAGGTTTGAGACATACATTAGGCTGCCGTCACACAGCCCGTTCGGCGAAAAACTACTTATGTTACATATTTCGTGTAATATTATTCATGTTTATGAAAATGTTTTGTTTTAACAAAATCAATAGCCAAAAACAATGCATAGCCAAATATTTTTCCAGGACCCTTGATAAATTCCAGGACCTTTGATGATGTTTGATCAATTTCAAACCTTTTCCAGTACCTTTTCTGGATTTATTTATTATTTATTTCAAAATATTTCCAGGAATTTCATGACCGTGGGGACCCTGCCTACAGTATGTGCAACACTCCATCCTGTCTCCCTGTGAATTCTTACCGATTCTCTGTGGCGAATACTACCCTACCCGCCTAATACAGTCCTTACCCTCTCAAACAGTCAGTATCATGGTCAGTATCTTGGTCAATATCATAGTATCATGGTAAGTGTCATGTCAGTATCATGGTCAATATCCTGTCAGTATCATGTCACATGAAACAATTCCGAAACCAGGCCTCATTTGACAGCAGTGTTGAAATGAAGAAAATGTGCACTTGAATATATTAAACTTTTTGCCACCATAAAGTACAAGATGTCAGTTACAGTATATAATAGAACGGACTTATATAAATGAAATAATGAAATCAAAGATGTTCTCAGCTTGTAGCTTTTACTTTAATAAAAAGAAACCAACAACAATTTGTCAAACATATTTACAGCAAAAACATGATGCTTTAATAAACATCTAATGGCTCCAGTCAGCTTCATGAAGAAACAAATCAATACACATGACATTGTGAAAGCAACATTACTGAAACTTTATCTGTACAAACTGGAAATATGCATTGAAAGTAAAGAAGTCATAAAATGGAAGAACTTAACCACTTCAGTCATATGACGGTGTTGCGTGGCAAAAATAGAAGCTTATCTACCAGCTCACAACAAGTGTTGAGCTGGTAGATCTGCATTTTTCCCACTTTTTGAACATTATTGAAAGTTTTTGCCTTTAATGACATGCCCAAAATAGGGACGCCAGGTGGTTAAACCAAGTGGTTAAACCGGTGCAGTACCACAGCAAGAGTGAAATGTGTTGCATAGAATAGTGTGTGTGTGTGTGTGTGTGTGTTTTTTTTTTTTTTTTAAGTTGAATCGATCACTACAAAGTACTATGACTTTTTGAGGTGCACTCCAATAAAAGGCTAACTAAGGAAAGTGACCAAAGGCTCTCTGGATGACACGGTGTTTTATTAGTTATGTACAGTTAGCAGAGGTTTTTTGGAACACTCCTCAGTTCCCTTATGCTATATTACGTACAACTAAGATACAGTTTATGCCACATTTGGTTTGGTGCTTAAAGGAGTGCTGTCATACTATAGTGAAATCCTGAATGTCAATTTAACCACTTAAGCCCCTATTTTGTCAGGATGATGTCATGCCGCAAAATGAGCAGATCTACAAACTCACAACACGTTGTGTTATGTTGTGAGCTTATAGATATGCAGTTTTCACGATTATTAAAATGATTATTTTTAAATGTTCGCCTATGACATGCCAAAAACAGGTTGAAATGGGTTAACACATTATTTTTTACACGCTGAATTAAATTGTCACTCAGAATTTCAAAGTGTGGAACACAGGTCAGAGGTGAAAAGGTCAGAACTTTACAAACAGGTTTTCTCGTTTATGTGGCTTAACTGGTCCCATTGTTCACACGAGTGTAACATTACAACCGAGGTATACTGTAGGAAAGAGAAAGTGTGTAGCTCATTGGTAGGTAACTATCTACTCACTGAAAACGGTAAAGGCTAGGTGTTATCTGCAACCGAGGTTAAGCTGGCAGTCAAAACTGCAAGTGGAAGAAGCAACAGCAAAAAAGAAAAAAGCCACAACATCCTGTTAGAGGTTAGTTAACACTGAGGATATCGAGTCTGAGGTAACAAAAAGGTGCCCTTTGAGTAACATTAGGCTATTGAGACAGTCAAGGTAGAGAATCCTATAGAATGAGGTAATACCACCACACTATCAAACACTTCACACTATAGTGCGTCGGTAGAGTCACTGTAAACTAAACCAAAATGTTATACTGCTATACAGTGAAGAGGCTTGATTTTGTATTTCCTATATGCCATGAACGGTAGTCCAAATAACAACCCTGCCCCCTAAACTACAATCGTGGAAACCTGTCAACTGTTCAAAGAAGAAGAAAGAAAAAAATGATCTTAACGCCACACACAAGTTTTTGAACAAAGCTATTGATGGACAATATGCCCAATACCCTGTGGTATAATGATGCATCTTGCCCTGGTACATGTCTACACAGTAGCTAACTCTGAGAGTTACAAATGGATAAATGAACACCCCCCTTTTTTTTTTACTGTGTAGCTACAGTATTCCAGGGTGCCTTTGGGGTAGTAATCAGTGACCTTGTATTCTTCCTGAAACTGTAATCTTGATGGGTTGCAGGGGTCAAAATACCACAGGAAAAAGGTTCACTCAAAAAAAGCCACTCACGATCCAGAGGGCTCCACAACGGTAGTGTTTCTGAAACTAGGAGTACTTACAGTAATGTCCTCACTGGCACTAATGTACTTCATATTAAGATAACTTATCGATTTCTGGCAGTATGTAATCGAATAGACTGTGATTCTTACACATGCTTTTTACACTGCAAAATCATGAGTTAAAGGGACACTTCTGATATAGAACCTAAATTATATTGTTCTGATGAGATCAATAATATAGTGTGGCAAGAAATACCCTACATCTTCATCGGGAAATTTTGACATTGCAAAAAACTAGAGGTCAAACACGTGGTTTCACCAAATCGTAATCTGATAACGTGAAACAGCGTGGTTGACATCATCGTTTCGCAACACTACAACAACTACCGAGTGATGTCCTCGCATCAGAACAATGGGATTTAGGTTGAAAATCTGCCAAGTTTCCCTTTAAATTTAGGATTAAGGATTTTGAAGTTTATACGTATAGAACCATGGAAACTGTGTTCAAACAGTGTACACCAATCTGGTGCCTCAACCCTGTTATACAGGGCATGATGTACATATGACATTCTTACATTTCAAGCACTTTCATGGAGTAAAAACGTAAAAAAAAAAAGAAAAGATGGGGAACGTATCCAAATAGCAAATATTAAATCTTCCTGAAGTTGAAGCAACCCAATGCAGATATATTAAAAAAAAACATTCTACAACAAAGATGAAACAATAGTGATTATAAATGTTCTATTGTTCCCTTAAATGATCCAAATATTCTTTTTATATATTACAACAGCAATTTTGTAACAACCCTTTGCATAGAACAATATCCAAAGTCAAATAAGATGAAGGTACAGAACATGTTATTTTAAAACACTCAGAACATCCCAATGCCATTTAAATGGTATACATTATGTCATTCCAATTCCAGAGTGTACCAAAGTATCACACAGATACATCAACTTGAAACCATACTGTACAAAATTCACAGTAGCAACAGTGTATGTCATTCTTGTAAAAGTAAAATATCAAAATTAAACCAAAAATATATATTTCTAAGACATTTTAGGTTATTAGTCGGCCAATTTCTTATGATGAATCTTGCATTTTTTGGTCTTGAGTCAACACAAAGCGCTGCGTTATCAATAACACCATGCTCAATAATGGCGACATGCAATTTGTCTAACAGGTGCAATTTGGTATAAACTAAGGCTAATTCCTGTTCGACCATTTTAAAACAGTGACCTGATGGACAGGGCAGTTTGACTTTAAATGCACAATATATATATTTTATATTGGCCTGATAAAGAGGGACAAATAATAAATTACATATATAATTCTGTCATTATTTAGGAACCAAATTAGCTCTGCCTCCATTTGAAAAGGACAGGATAAGGCACAATGTGGTGAGGAATCTGTGGAAGAGGGAGAGGGGATTGCTTTTTATTGAATGCCTTGTGTGTTCTATGTCGAGGAGGACCATGAAACACTGTCTACCCAAAATGTTCACATTGTACAGTTTAAAAATCCCTTCTTCTTTATTATCCTGATTAGTGAAAGATGTTCCCTGGGTGCTCTGCTCTGCAGGGGTAACACAGTGCGATGGCCTCTCCTGCATAGAACCAGTTGTTTATGGACCCAGGAGGTACAACAGTGCTGCACGCTGAACATAGCCAATCTAGAAGCTCACAAAACTTGTAGATTGCCTACAGGGAGGGATGTTCAGGCTAATGTTAGGGGTATTACAAAAAATAAAAATAAAATACAAATAGTAAGAATAATAAAAGAATAACATTCGTACATTTTTAATTGATCCAATTTCTTCTTTGGGGCAATGTCCTGTGAGCACTTTTTGACACGGGCCAAACCGATTGATCAGCAAATATCCTCATAACTGTGTTGGTGTATGACTGACGTATAATTTGATGGCTCTGGTAGTGCTCATCATAACCTGGGACTGTTACCATTCCCTTCCTGGGATATCAGAAAATTGTCGACCTGCCGGGAGCGATGATGGAGTTGTAGCCTTCTTCACAGTTCAGGGTTCTGTAGGGTCCCCTTTTCCGTCTGCATGCAGACACGGGATTCCACATCCATTCAGTAAACAAATCTGCAGGGAAAGAGGCTGGGGAGGGGAGGAGTGGGAGGGCTGGCAGAAGAGGTTACCATTAGAAAACTCCAGGAAATAAGTCAACACTAGAGCAAGCAATCATTTATTTCCACACATTCCTTACAGGCTAATGAAAGAACAAAAAAAACGATTGTGTTACAAATAAGGCCCTTAAGCTATATGTAGCAAAGTAGCAAAGCCACTGATTGGTTGGCAGTGTTATGAAGTCACTGATTGTGTCACAGCAAGGAACCAGCTAGGTTAACCCGTTACTCAGATTACTCAGTGAATACCAATAACACAAACGAAAAACAGTGCCACCTCTGGTACGCTTTCAGTTCATTGTTGTCCTCCAATAATAGATTCCAGGCTGACACACAGCTCAGCTTATGAGAGTTCTCCCTCCCTCCCTCCATAGGTTGCATAACATCACGCACATGGTGTGTGTATAAGTAGGTTAAATCAGCAGGAGGAGTCCAATTCAAGACATGAAGAAATGTCTTGAATTCCCCAAATCACTCAAAAAAATAAATAAATATAATTTGTTTTTTTTTTTACTTGATTAGACTTGATTCCACGGCATGCAAATCAGTTTTGTCTTCATTTGATATGTATTCTCTGAGGTTCTTCAGCATGTCTCAACCAGGAGCAAGTTTTACACCCACACCTTTCACAGTTAGTAAACACACCGAGATGAGAAGTTATGGTAGCTCCTCAAGCCTTGAAGCAGACTTTTCTAACTCTCACCATATCTCTAGTTTTGCTTCAAGTAAGTAATGGCAGAAGTTAGACCGGCACAGATGGGGTTAAATAGTAGTGGTATTATTAATAGAGGTAGTTGGTTGTGGTGGTTAGGATTATAAACTGAGCCCCATTGTATCTTCACCTACCAAACAGGCCAGGCCCCAAAAGTTGCATAACCTAGAATAGGGCTAGCTTGTAAAAAACCAGCGGAGACCGGTTATCTTTGCAGAGGTGGGGGGTGTTGGTTTCCTCTGAGTTCAGGAGCTTATAGCAGCTTTTTGCTATAAAACTTGGGAGCAACTATGTCTGATTGTTATGAAATGGGAGGTTTCAATGTAGCATTAATGTTTGTGGCTCGAAAATTCATGACATGATACAAAAATGCTACCTCAGACTCATATCACTCAACACAAAAATTGATAATTTCATAAAATAATCTATCAATAATCAATCCCTATTTTAGGGATGACATTATATGTGACGTTTCAAAAGAATTCACAAATAGTGAAAATATCAGATCTACAAGCTCACAACGCGTTTGCATGACCCCGTTGTATGATGACGTATAAGACGACGCTTAAGTGGTTAATCAATTCATTGATATCAGAAATGGGCTTCGGGATTATTTGATTAATCGCAAAAAGTAATCAATAGAGTAATTACTACAAAGATTATTGATAGGTGCAGCCCTAATTTCACCCCTCAGTTAAGACGCATCGGTTCAGTTGTTGCTTTTAAGTACTTGGGTTGCTACTGAAACAACTGTCACATGGATCTTCTATTGTATCATCCCCTCAAACTCTGCTTTTCTTTTCTGAAAGAGCCATTGAAAGAGCTGAAAAATTCTGCTGCCCCCCGTAACTGAAAGTCTGTAATTACATGTCGACAAGCCCTCCTCCATCGGGAATAGTGCTAGCTCACCAACCAGGGAAATGGAGGGGGAGTGCAGAAGAGCACACAGACTCTAAACCAGTTCAAGCTAGTTATTATGAAAGTTGCATAACTCCTGACGTTTGGGAGCACATGGACCGAAAATGTATAAATGTAAAAGTAAAAGAAAGTTACACACACATACACATCGCCAGTCCAAATATGATGTTGGCATTTGTTTTCACTATAAAGAAATCACCATCTATAGGCCGCAGGTAATCCAGACATCTTGAAGTTATTCTGTCTCTCCATAGGGGGGACAGGCATAGTGGGATCACAGTGGTCTCTGCTTCAGGCTGCTAGTGGCAGGGCCTCCGACAAGCATCAGTTGATCCCGGCAATGACGCAGTATCTCCAAAAACCACACTTACAACATACTCCACTTTACAACCCTACATAATCCAGCGTACGTCAAATCGTCGATCTACAAGCTCACAACAAGTCGCAAGCCGAATGTTCACCTATTACGACATTCACAGAATGGGGATGCTAGGATTCATGTGGTTAAATTACCCTCGAGAGGACACCCTCTCTGAAGAAAGGTGTGTGTTCTCGCGCACGTCTACTCTACTGAGTACTCTGCCTTTCATCTATAATTCAGTGTTGAGAACAAGCTCTCGCTGGTGATGTCAAAAGGCTCTCAACAAACCAAGCCAACACCGCAACGTTTATTTGAAGCACACAAGTACCTGACAGGTACTGTGGATGAAGCAGCTGTGGTGAAAGCAAACAAACGCTGCTAAACTGTACTTACAGCCAAGCAGCAGTTATCTGCCATGTCATGGCGTGAGTGGAAGGCACTGATTGATGGTGACCAGACAGTGACACTGTTAAGCTGCGGGGAGGGGGGGGGCTTAGTGCTGGGGAGGGGCTTAGTGCTTATATAACAACTATCATATTAGTTCTAAAGCCATCACCAGCGAACCATGGATCAGTGAATGGAGACAGTCAAGCGGAAACACAAGGGTTCCCCGGTGGACAGTGTTTTCCCATCTGAACAGACAGGAGAACAATGACTTCATAAACTATGGATTAACACCAAAATAACATAAAGAAAGAGTCTTTTTCTTCTTCGCTAAACTTGACACATTTCTTTTTACATCTACTTTTCTTTCATGTACTGTTTTTCCTTCGATCCCCAATTTAGGCATTGCCAATTCCCCCTATGTGTATTATCATCCCGGTCACTGTCAACCCCCACTGTTGGCCCGAAAAGGGTATAAACTACCACATGCCTCCTCTGATGGAGTCACCAGACAGCGAGGAGTTTCACCAGGAGGGCGAGCGTAACTCATGTAGAGGTTCATGCTATCTTTCCCAGGTCCCGTCACCGCGGCGCTGAACAGGACAACCAACCCTGTTCGTTGGAGTGCCTTGCCAAGCTGAAGTCACCGCTGCCGGGAAGCAAACCTGGGCCTCTGCGGTGGTGGGCGAAAGGTTTACTTCTACGCCACCCCGACTTCCCGCTAACTCTGTGGCTTGAACTGTCACCCATTTTAATGTTGATATATTTCAATTAACATTTAACACAGGATTTTCAACAAAAACCTTAGCCTGAAGAAACGTCTTTGCTGTGCTCCCTCTGCACCCTGAGAGCCACCAGTAAAGCCTTCACCTCCCTCTCAGCAACTGGTTGTTGACTTTTACGAGTGCATAACATATATTTACTGCCTGCACATATGTAAAACAAAAAAGAAAATAAAAACAGTTACATAACTAGGCCAACCCCTTGCCACACCTCCTGAAATCCTATGAAGACCCCACTCTCACTGGCACCAACAATAATGCCTTCAGTCCTTGGTGATGTTGTTACACCCTGCCTAGTGACTATGTAGTACACAGTGTACCTCACGGACAAAATGCTGTCCAAACAACTGGATTGCCACTGGGGACTCATGGCCAGAGAGAGTGAGAGAGAGGGAGAGAGAGTGAGTGAGAGGGACTTAACCTATGTTCCCTGACTTCTCTCAGCCCTGATTGCCTTTCTCCAAATTGTACACAGTGTTCTGTCCATGGCTTTAAGAGTCAATCTGTACATTGAAGGCCTACATCAATCAACCTTTACGTGGCAAGCTGATCATTTACAAGATACAGAGACATGTACTAGCTCAGGGTACAAACATGCTCATTTAGTGTGTATATCCTGAACATTACCATTCGTAACAGTTTTTTTTGTTGTGTTACCGTCTTGAGACAGAGTGCCTTGGACTTTGCTATTTAGATCTCCCTTATTTCTTTACACTTTTTATTTGTATTGTACTGTGACATTATGTCTGATATAATATTCATATGCATGCCGCAAAGACTAGGCGCCCGGAGAAATCCCTTGACTTGCAAAATCCTGCTCATGAGGTAAAAAAAAATAAAAAATCCCAAAACAAACCATCTAATATGTGGTCCGGCGAGTTGGAGCTTAATGCGCATTGGCCTGGTTTAACACAGAGGTGGATGTTGGCTGGCAGGCAGCGCCAGGACAAAATGTTCCAAACATGAGCCTGGATAAGCCCTCAGCCAGAAGGAGACGTGCAGCCTCATTGTCTAGTGATGGAGCATGCAAGAGAGAGGGGGTGGAGAGAGCAAGGAAAGGGCGGAGGGGAGGGAAATGGACAAGATGGACCATGTGAAACAGAGGGTGCTCCTTTCAACCTGTGACATCAGACGGGTAGATGACGTCTGTTCTTGGCTGTCTGTGAGTGGAGGGTTTGAGGGCTGCTGAGCCTGGCCAATGTCAGAGAGCTAATGTCCAGACATGTCCAATTAGTGATTACCGGTGTTTTGACTGATATTTTGTAAAAAAATAAAATAACCACTTGTCCGAAACGGGGACGGCGTTAGTAGACATCGGCTGCATAATTGCCGATACCGATGTCGTCAAAAAAGCTTTAAGTATCAGCCAAACCAATATATCTGTTCGAGATAGCGGTGAATGGGCGTTAACGTGTGCTTGAGCATGCATGTACTGTGCTCAACAGATAATGCCAATTATGGGTGTGGCCAAAGGAACAATAATGAACTCACTTTCAGGGAGACAAATGCTCACCCCCTAATGACAGCGTGTATAGGGATTTGTATTTAGCATCCCAATCTTTACGTCACTGTTTGACAGCATCGCCCCCTTTGCCCCCTACTTCCAACACACACTCATCAACCAAAACACAGCCACTAATCCTGCGCTACCTTGGATGTGATAGGCTCTCCCATTGGCCAACTGCAGGGACACAGGCCAGTTGCATAACGTGCCAGCTATCCCACCATGTCACTCAGAGTGAGAATTAGGCCATTCTACATTGGCTGGGTGGCACGCAATTGAGTCCTTCTCTATTCACTAAGTACAGTTCTGTGGACAGCTGGACCCCAGGAGTTAGTCCACAGGGTAAAGGTGGCCGATGAGGTGTTAGTCTGAATGTGTGGATGGGGGTGGGGTGGTAAAGATGGGTTCAAATCAAGGGCAACAGACCAAAGCACCACAGATTGTTTGTGCACAGACATAAGAAACGCACAGTCATTCTTCCTATGGGCAGAGGGCTAGGTGCAAGGGCCTCGAGAATAACTTGAGAACCAAGCCATGGGTTCTGGATATTTAAAGGGATATTTCACTTTAAAAAAATAATTGGGCTATTTTATCGTCTACTCAGGCTTTTGTGAACCCCCCAGACAGTTTTTAAGCTTGATTCAGTATTTAGATATTTGATATTCATTTTATCAGACACGCCCCCTCCTATACAAACCCATGATAGATTCATCGAAAACACCTATCCTTGGTTCTGATGATTCAAACTGCCCTCCCAATACGTGAGGGGGCCGTGTTTTTTCGATTACTTTTTATACATTTTTTTTATTGTATTTTTTTAATTTCCCAATTAAAAAATAAAATGAAAATGAAAAAAGTAATTGAATACAACGGGTTTGTATAGGAAGGGCGCGTGTCTGATAAAATTAATATCAAATATCTAAATATTGAAAACTGTCCGGGGGGCTCACAAAGGCCTGAGTAGACTATAAAATGACCCAAACATTTTTTGAAAGTGAAATATCCCTTTAAGGATCGGATCATACAGCATGTTCAGAGTGGGATACATTAATATGTATTTAAATGTATTATTTGACATAATGTGTGACTGCATGTCACACAATATGGGGCTGTTACGCATTCTAAAGGAGGAAGAAGAGGACACATAAAAAAGGCTAATAATTTAATACCATCAAAACAACTTCTATTTAGTAATTTCCTGGGTATGGCAGCCTTTCTTTGAGCTCTGCCTCAACGTAATGTTTTCATTGTATTTGCATTATTGGATTTTCTTTGTCGACATTGTTGAGGAGGCTTTAAGTACAAGAATTCCACTGCCTACAGTGTTGCCACATCTGTATTGCAAGGGCATGTGTCTAAAACAAACAAAAAACAACAAGAACAAACTTGGAAACCTTCCACTGTAACAATGTTTTTTTTTTAACAAAGACAGCTGACTTGTGTTGATAGCCTTGTGCCTGTCTTCTAAAGTAACTGTGATTGGTCGGAGTTATGATCATGCAACCACTTTATATTGCATCCAGAATCCCAATTTCCCTCACTTGACGATCCAAAATAATGTGTTCATCATGGCTCCTTGTGGGAAACTCACGTAGACCATAATTCCGACACCACATGACTGCGCTATGAGCTCTCTAGATTTCTTTTCACCAATAGTCAAATACTGGCTAATCACCGGCACACAACTACGTATAAATAACCCTTAAATGTACGTCATTCCTTGAAAATTTTCTGCGCAGTCTGTCTGAAGCCTGATTGGCTATAATGACTCAGCTAAACCCATATTACTCAAATTGAGCAAGCAACTCCAATTCCAAGCATCAGCTTTCAACGTCAATATAAAAGACTGCAACCTCCAGTCTGTTCGCGAATAGTACCAGCACTTGGGTATGGGCGTTACCTAGCCTTGCCTAAAGATAAGAAGACCTATCTGGGCCTACTCTGTGTGGAGTTTGCATGTTCTCCCCGTGTCTCCTAGGGTAGTTAATACCCTCACAAAAACATGTAGTAATCCTGGTCACTATACTGCCTCCCCCTGGTCAGCCGGGGCGCCTAATGGAGGGGAAGGGAACTGGTTGGAATAACGTGTTCCTTCCACGCGCTACGTCCAACCAGGGAAACTCTCCCCTGTCAGGTGACAAGAAGGTCAGTTGGCTCTCATGCATTGAAGGAGGCATGAGCTCGGTCCTGGCCTCCCTAGGCTGGTGGGGGGGGTGTAGTGCCCAGGATCACTTAGCAAATTGGCACCGGGTGTAAAAAGGGTTACAAAATCGCGGGATAAAAATTAAAGTTAAAAAAAAAGAAGACCTATCTGTCTCAGAGAACAATAAGTGGAGGACATGTCCCAGATATGCTGCACTAGTCCCACCTATTTCTAATACTTAACATGCTCTATTCTTGTTACTGACTTCAGCCAGAGCTTCCAACCAAGCAAACAGGATGAACAAGAAATAAGGTACAGGCCATGGGGCAACGAAGTCTCATACCAATATCCTGGGGGCATTTACTGTATACAGTTAACAAGGGGTGTGGAATAAACGACGACTTACCTCTTGACAGTGAGTCAAACCTGGTGTGTCATTAAGCCTATGGGCTTTTCTTGAGTGTAAGGCAAGGCACATATCTTAACTGTAAACACACTGACAAAACAAAGGAGAGGAGGTACACTGGAATGGGGAAAGCTGCATTAAAATGCCCCTAGGGATGGAGCGGGCTGTAAAATAACATCGCTATGCAGGGAGGAGAGGATTTAGACTGGTACTGACTGGCAAACCAACAGAGTACACTTTGGCCCTGAGGGCAACACGCCTGGGTTTGATTAAAACCACAGGCAGAGGAAGAGAAAAAGAGTATGATGTAATAGAGAAAGAAAGAAAGAGAGAGAGGACATTTAAAACCAGGTGCAAGCTTTTTTTCGTTTTGGGTTACCATCCGTCAATGAAGAGCTGCTAATCTATAAGCTAAATAAAAGTAAACAACAACAACCAGTGACATCATGAAACCAGTGGCTTATGAATGAACCCTCAGCCAATAATGAAGGCTAAATGGATTAACTCTGATGAGGATTACCTGTTTTTGGTACGGGGTTACCAAGGGCCATGGAGTTAATAGTAGTTAACACTCTAGCTAATGTCTCCATGCGTGAGAGACGAGGTCAAACTTACCTGGGGGGAAAAAAGTCCCATCTAAACAGGGTGGTTTGAAAGAAGGAAGAGGGAAGGGTGGTCATCACGCAGCACACGTTACTTGGTCCATTCGCACCTCCAGCTGGAAGGCGTCAGGCCGATCCTGAGGGTTGACAGCCAGCATGTCATGGAGAAGCTTTCGCACTCCCTCTGACATTGAGCTCCTGGTCTTCTGAGGGATGTGAAGAACCATCTTGGGGTTCTCCAGCAATGCCTCCCCGACGGGCACGATTTCGGTGCCCTGCCGTATGTAGGTGCCGAGGAGTTCACGCTTGGACTCTGCGTCAATGAACGTGATCCGCTCAATCATAGCCCAGATGATGATGCCCAGGGCGAAGATGTCAGCCTTTGCCGTGTAGTGGCCCTCCCACACCTCGGGCGCCATGTAGAAATCAGAACCACACGCCGACGACAGCCAGAACTTGTTGACGTTGACAGCATTGTTCTTGTTGTTGGCGCCGCTTGCTTTGTGTGTCACTGTGCACTCGTCGCCATCTCTGTCAACCGAACTGAGACCTGCGCACACCTTACTAAGGCCAAAGTCAGCCACCTTGAGGACAGGTGTGCCGGATTTTTGCGAAATTAGGATGTTGTCTGGCTTGAGGTCACGGTGGACAATGTTGTTCTTGTGTAAGAAAGCCACGGCACTCGTCAGTTGGCGCATGAAGCTTCTGTTGGTGCGTGGATCGGGCCTCCGCGACAGGATATACTGGTTGAGGTCCCCTCCCTCACAGAACTCCATCACGAACCACAGGTAGCACGGCTCCT
Source organism: Gymnoscopelus microlampas (assembly GCF_963454915.1). NCBI lineage: Eukaryota > Metazoa > Chordata > Actinopteri > Myctophiformes > Myctophidae > Gymnoscopelus > Gymnoscopelus microlampas. The sequence continues at coordinate 25,428,775 of NC_139947.1, forward strand.
CCGGGTAACCCAGGATACGCTCACCTGTGTGGCATGCATATTGAAGAGGAGGGATTGGGGAGGGGACATAACAATTCATCACTAAAGCAGCATAATCAAATATTATCCTACATTATCCACTTCCTATATATATCCTACATTTGATTTATTCAGTTATGCAGCACAGTGAACTTCAGCAACACCAGTGACACTTTCCATTATTCATATTAATTGACATGAGGAATTTTAAACTGTGCCACTTCACAAACTAGAAAAGCATGACAAAGTCATGATCTAGCATTCCATTATTTTAACCTTTACATTACATACTAGGTAGACCTTTATTGATCTCACGAGGTAAATTCAGTTGTCAATGGCAGTACAGCAGTAATCAAACACAGGACAGGCACAGCTGTGTGTAGCAAAAATACTAATAATATAAGAAAAACAGTGAACAGGTAGTCATGCACAGGGATTAGGAAAAGAGTACCAACTCAGTGGGATTAGGAACCAACATTTATCGTTTGCAGAGTGCCTGTATAACTCATATACCCCTGCATGTAAAAAGAAGGTAAATGCCAGGCCATAGATTTCATAACTGACATAGGGGAGGGGGCAGAGTTGGTCACAATTAACTTACTTTAGTTTTCAGAGTGAGGATTTGAGTCGTAGACTGTCTGCAACATATGTGTTTTAAATGCATAATAATAATCTAACTTTATACTCAAACTGAACTGATATTAGGTTGTTATACATCAAAAGGGAATTAAAATTAACTAATCAACTACACTTAAACTTTCCCTGTGCATTACAGCAGCAATAGAGGAACTATTGAAGCCAATAGAAATCACTGCATACATTATGATACAGCAGTAAATTGCTGTTTTTCCTTTGGTAACTTGCACTATGTCCAATAACTGAAGCCTGTCTGTAGCCCACAAGAATGGGTCAGGCTTCGTCAGCACATTTCCCAGCTATGTGGGCAGATTCGTGTGGCAGAAGCACAACAAGTTTGATAAGAGAGTGTTTAATCAAACGTCTCTAATAGTGACAGTAGGCTTTCACAGTTTTTATTTTCCAGCATATTTAATAGGGCTTGGACCTGAACTTAGATCTAACCTTATAATAATTACGGTGCTTCTATCAGAATTGTAATACATTTATCTTGCTCGTCATGCTGAAATTATACAAAGAAGGCACTCTATAAACATTCTACCAGGCCAGGGAAGAAAATCGAAAGATAAACAATGTTTTTTTTTTCTTTCTTTCCTGTAATTTGTATCCCTTTTTTTCACCCGGTGCCAATTTGCTAAGTGATCCTGGGCACTACACTCCCCCCACCAGCCTAGGGAGGCCAGGGCCGAGCTCATGCCTCCTTCAATGCATGAGAGCCAACTGACCTTCTTGTCACCTGACAGGGGGGAGTTTCCCTGGTTGGACGTAGCGCGTGGAAGGAACACGTTATTCCAACCAGTTCCCTTCCCCTCCATCAGGCGCCCCGGCTGACCAGGGGGAGGCAGTATAGTGACCAGGATTACTACATGTTTTTGTGAGGGTATTAACTACCCTAGGAGACACGGGGAGAACATGCAAACTCCACACAGAGTAGGCCCTTTCGCCAACCCCACCTAGGGTATGGGGTTGGCGAAAGGGCCTACTCTGTGTGGAGTTTGCATGTTCTCCCCGTGTCTCCTAGGGTAGTTAATACTAATGGTTAATAAAAGGGTAGTTAACAATGTTTTGTTAGTGGGCAAGCACAAAGTAGATTAGTATCACAATATCCGACAAGCAGATGGGATCACTACCAATACTGATGCTCAAGCCCTTGCACTTGCAAGGCTTTGTGGAAGCAGTGGAATTGGCTTTCAAAATGATCAATTAAGTGCACAGTCCCCAATATTGTTACTGGGGACTACAGTATTGCCAATGTGGCACTGGCCTACAAAACTTAAAAACATCAGAATCCGATTAATTTGTCACATCACAGGTTTACAGGTGTAAATCAGTGGGTGAACTTTGTTTATGTGCATGGGTGAATATAAAATATATTAGCTGTTGTTGTTATAGGCTACTAGATTAATTAATTAAACTGCAGGCATGACAGCTACATGCATGGTTCTGGCAGCTTTGTCAAGGTTACTATATGATGTGCATTTTCCTGCCGCTAGATTGAGTAGTCAACAATAGATGGTTTACGTCCACACATTTGAACATTAGTTCTCAAATGCTGTGTAACTGGGTCTAAATTTGGTATTGATTATGACACCAAGACACCAACAATAATAATCAAGGTCATTCTACTTTATCAAATGGTAACAACATATGTCTGATGAGGATTAATATTTCATTGGGGGGGGGGCACACTAAATGATGACATAACAGCCCATACAGAGAAGGGTTGTAAAAGCTGCACAAAGAACCAGTGGTACATGCCTGAGTTTTAAAATTCTGCAATATTTCATAAATAAATTAGTTCATACTGTAATTAAATAGACAAAATGAGCCATAATAGGCTAATTGGATGGGACCCATAAGTGGGACAACTGAATTAATGAGATTTTTTTTTATTTTTTATAAATCAATAAAAAGGTAATATGATCAATTGTATTTGTATGACAATGGCACAGTATCCAAAATTCGACTACTTGGCTATGTGTTCACTGTGTAAACTTTCAGTCGCCCATGAATGGGTTAACTGCTGGCCATATATAGTACATGATGTTCTCTTGTGATCAGTGAGCACAGTGTGCCCTATACTGCCTCTGCCTCTAACGTATAGTACATACAGGACGTACAGTAGTACGTGTGTACAACATTTATGAAAAATAAAGTCACACATTTTACGTGAAATTTACCAAATTATCACATCATCCATGAACAAAGTTTTTTTTTGTGTCACAGCAATCGTTTGCATATAGCCAATGTTTGTTTACATAATGCTATAGCACCTGAAAGTTATTTGTTATGATTCAAAACCTCTACGAATATGCGTGGAATAACTTAGGAAAAATAATATGATATATAATAATGATTATATATATTATACATAATATATATCATTTAAATCTTTATCTTTGGTGCATGAATTAAGATGTGTTCGCGTTATGTAAACAGCTGGGTTTAGGGTTAGGTCGCTTGCAAAAAAAACAAGCCATCAGATCGCGACGCGTTACCAGCTTGTAGATCTATTTTACTGGCAAGCGACACCGTCATACTATGAGGTATACATTCGTATTTAGAATGACAACATTGTGGACTTGTTGCAGCAGTTTCTTTGTTTATCACACTGCAGTTACACTCTAGTACAGTAGCCTCGGAAACCCATGGCTTTTTTGTTGTTGTTCTCAACCTGTGGGTCGGGACCCCCAGGGGGGTCCCCATGACAAGCTCACAACGATGTGAGCTTGTAGATATTTTCACAATATTAATTTGTGGAATCAGTTCAAATATTATTATTTTTTTTTTGGGGGGGGGGGGGGTCGCGGCCTGACAAAGGTTAAGAACCACTGCTCTGGTGACATACCTTTCAGCGAGGTCTCCACCAGCCGCAGGTACAGCTTGGAACTCTTATTCCCGTGGCTCATCTTCTGGGCCATGCCGTTCCGCTGCAACACGCACTCCTCCAGCTGCACCACGTTCTCGTGCTTCTTCCCCAGGCTGGCCAGGGCCCAGAACTCGGCCAGCGCCAGCTCCACGTTCTCCGGCGCGTCGCACTGGAGCTTCTTCACCGCCACCCGGGCGCCGGTCTTCCGGGCGATCGCCTCGTAAACCACCCCGTAGCTCCCCCGGCCCACCTCCCGCAGCAGGCTGTACCGCGGCGCCATCACCATGGTGGCCTCTTCCAAACACTCGTTTTTAAGGAAGTTAATGGTGAAACAGTCCTGCTCGTCCGTCATGTGAACGTCCGCCACGTCCCCCGCCACCACCGGTGCAGTGGTGTTGTTGTTCTCCACCGTCAGGGAGCGAAGGACCTTCTTGTCCACCTCCCGCCTCTGCTGCTTCATCTTGGCGTTCCGGTCCGCTGCCGGTGGCTTGTTCTGCTGCTGCTGCTGCTGCTGTTGCCTGCAAGCACGCAGGCTCCTCATCTTTCGCCTCCTCCCGTTGTTGCAAATATCCATGACTTCTTGGAGAAGTGTTTCTCTTTCATTACTTTAAAATTCAAACTTGGGTAAGTTTGAACTTATTGCTGACGTTTCAATACAGTTCGGGTTGAAACGTCAGGTCTCCTGCGCTGTGGTGCCTCTAATTAAGTGCTACAGAAAGTATTAAAGTAAGTGTGTGTCTTCGGCAGTACAGATCCCCCTAATCTGGATTCATAAACAAAATGTTCCTCCTTCCAAAGTACAAAGAGGGAACAGAGGGCGTGGCCTAGCCTCGCGTCACACGGCTTTACGCAGCAGTACCCGCGGAAAACCCGCTTTGTGTTTACTGTTCAATACTTATATCCAGTCTAGAGCCCGCCTACAGGATCCGATCATTTCCACAATCACATACAAGCTCGCACATAGACCGTTTCTGTATCCGTTCTGGACCGGATCTGCAAACTGAAAATTGAATTGACCCCGCTCTAGTGTGGGATGCCGAGTTTCATCTTCCTCTGGGCGGGCGGGGGAGGAGTTTTATAATATGTGCCCAACAACAAATCTATGTTTTCTACTCTGAAAGCTTTTATAATTCATACCAAATGGGACCTACGATATCTATACAATATATAAAGTATAATTCAAATTAAAAACATGCATGTTTTCTTTATAGTATGGAAAATATTTTAAATAAAGCGGTCCCACTGAAATGCAAATGAGGGAAAGTCTATTCTCGTCACAGGGGGTGGAGACACAACACGTTGGGTTTGTTTTTATTTTGAAATTTATATACCGTCCCAGATTTATATTTTTTTTATCGTGGTGTTGTTGTTATTAATTCGTATGTTGCCTATGGCATATCGCGCGAAATACATGTATGCTCCTTTCGCGCGTGCAATTCCTCCCGTTGACACGGTTACATGGTGTTCTTTAGAACATGGTGTACCCATTTCCAGCATGTACATTCACGTGCACCACGAAACACGTGTCGAAGGCATGGGATTTATTTGACCACTCAGCGCTTGATGTCGTAATCATAGAAACCAGCGTGACAACATGGAGTTATTCAACACATTTTATTAAACTACAACATTGTTATTAAAGAAAATAAATAATATCCGTTTATTATTATTATGATAATCATCATTAATATTATTATTATTATTGTTATTATTGTCACCATTATGATGATGATGATGATGAATATTATTACTTCTATTTGTACTCTATTATGATCAACTTCATTTATTTATCCAGGGTAAATTATTGTTGTTATCAAAGTATTGCATTAGTCTTAAAGGCATATTATGTAATTTTGCCCTGTGTTTACATAAACCAATACAATACATACATATTACCAGCAGTTATCAGCCACTGGAGTGTGGTGGTGTTTACCTGCAGAAACACCTGCAGTTTGTTTTGGTAGATGGGGACGTTTTTGGGATACCAAAACAAACAGTGAAAACACCAAAATACAGTGAGAGGCCAATGTGTTTCTGCAGGTAAACACCACCACACTACTCCAGTGGCTGATATCTGCTAGTATAGAGGGAACTGATGGATTCAAAAATATATATATTTATTGTTTTGTTATGTATAAACACAGGGCAAAGTTACATACCATGCCTTTAAAGATGTAAGACTAGTTAAACACTCCATCTCAAATTTGGTTTAATGTGTCAGTCATGTAGGCTACTCAACCTACCCACATTATGACTAAATTAAATAAATGAGTCATTAGTCCTATTTGTGTGGCTTTTAACTTTGAGTTGTTGCATTCTTTCCCACTCTGACGTGTACATTTAATTGTTTTTGCTATCAATTTGAGCGCAGGGTCGCTAATATTTCTTTCTGTTTATAAGTACAGTTACGGTATATAAGCACTTCTTCTTAATCTATAATTAAAACACACCCACAAAGGTCTCCCTGCCTCAACAGGTTTGGTATGAATACCAAAGCTCTTATGATTTTTTATCACTGTACTATTGAGTCTTCTGGCTGTATCACAGTGTGGTTTGGCATCCTGACTGCTCAAGAGTGTAGACTGCTATAAGGACTGTAAAGAAAGACGGCAGTAAAAATCAATGGCACAGAGCTACCACAACCTCATAACATTTACACCACTTTGCTTTAAAAGGAATACCCACAGTATCATTAAGGACTCTGTTCTGTTCTCATGCTATTACAGGCCACTTCACATATATAACTCTATAACTCTTGAACCGTAGGTCGTACAATCAAATCAGATCTGCAAGTAGATCTGCTGGCTGTTGTTTTTAGCCAAGTGGTGTAGGGAAAAAAGGAGGGGGCTAAGTACAAACCCTTTGGACACCGGTCAATGACATATACAAGGTTTTAGTGGTTAAAAGGGAAGGCAGACACACATCTGAATAAAATCTAAAACATGCTACAGTGATGGGGCTTTCTAATCCAGAATGTTAAGAGTGTGTTAGTGCAGGGATTGTGGTTTCCAGGTTGTTTTACAGTGCAAGATGTGTGATAAAACCATAGCATTCATGTAGATTAGCAGCATCAGTAAAGACAGTTTTGTATAAACCTGACGTTTCTTAAAAGTAAGCTTAGAAGAATCCAAGATTATTCCAAAATATTTGAATTAAATGATTATGCTGATTTCTATCAACTTAAATGTGAATGTCAGAATATACTATTGAGTTACAGTGAAAATCATACGTTAAGTGATGAAATCCGGTATATGAGGAAGCAAGGTCACAATGAGAATTGAGCAATATTACCATTTGAACCCATGAAGAAAATAATGAAAACATACTAGATACTTTAAATACGTCCGTAATATACAATATGTGGGCGGCAGGGCCTCATCTAGTGATAAGATTAGAATGAAGTACTGTTAGCTCTTTGTCCAGGTGTGTGTGTGTGTGTGTGTGTGTGTGTGTGTGTGTGTGTGTGTGTGTGTGTGTGTGTGTGTGTGTGTGTGTGTGTGTGTGTGTGTGTGTGTGTGTGTGTGTGTGTGTGTGTGTGTGTGTGTGTGTGTGTGTGTGTGTGTGTGTGTGTGTGTGTGTGTGTGTGTGTGTGGATGAGTTATAGTAGCACTAACAGGTCGTGACCAAGTGGAGGTGTATGTTATTGTTACATGTTTAATTCACACAGTAATAGAGCTATTACTTTTGCATCTCTTTGGCCCTTTGAACCTCTTTCTATTGCATTTCACCCAGCAGGCTCTGACAGAGATGCCTGTTTTCTTCTTCGGTGGATACACCCAGGGAGCCTGTATTATTGTGATCGTTTTGCCCCAGGACAAATATCCTTCACAAGTTTCAGGGACACGCACTTTAGCTTCTGACTCAGTTGCCCTCTCTCGGCCTCTCTTTTTCTCCACTCATTCTTTCTCTCCCTCTCTACGCATAATGTCTCCATGACAACCTGAAGGCCAACATCCCCATAAAGGAAGCGCTTGGAAATACTGAGATAGCAGTCCATAGTATAATCTTTTGTCTGCCTCCGGTGACTTCATTAATAGGTAGCATTCCAGATAGGTCATTGATTGCTGTAGAAAGACAAATTGTCTGTTTAAGATGAGACCTGCTCCTCCACCGCCCTCCACTTCAATATACAGAATATGAAGTGTCTTAAATGATCAAAATGTATCAATTTTACGTATATGCCTACTTCAATGGCTCCTCTTTCTAACCCAGTATTTTTGTTGATGCAAACATGATGTATGCATAACTGTCAGTATACACTGCAGTAATTGGTCCCTAGACACTGGTCAAAAATTGGTCAACCTGTCTCTTACACCAGCCAATTTGTCAGCAACCACTGCCCCCTGCTGGTGTTTTGGAAGAACTTGACAGATTATTTGATTCCTCCTCCAAATGAAGATCCATAGGCTATTGTCATTTGCAGAGAATTACAACTGGTCAAAATAACTAAAAAGTGTTTTCAGACCTTGAATAGTTATCTGTCTGCCTGTCTGTCTATATCAGAATCACTTATATCTCGGGTGGCACAGTGGTAAAGTGCCAATTGCAGAGGTTATGGGTTAAAATGTACCGTGGTGCATTCGGCTTTGTCAAGCATCTATATGAACACAATTGGCCAGTGTTCGGGGGAGGGAAGCCGGGTGGGGAGAGGGATATTTGTCACTGTACGTACGCACTCCTGCCGGCTGGGCGGCATCTGTCAGCAGGGAGTGTTGGGCAGGAGGAGTAGGATGAAAGCTCTACGTCCGCCCGGTAGGGGCTCCTCACTGGCAGGTGAGCCGGTAGGATACAACAGCAGTGACAATACACAATGTGTGTGAGGTGGAAGACACACACACGCACACACATGCGCGTGTGCTGTAAGCCATGCTGTTTTAGCATCCAGCTGGGAGATCCTTTTGATCTTCAGATTCAGCACCCAGGAAAGACCAGTGTTCCGGGCAACGAGACGTCAAAATGCTTTTAGTTTCCCAACAGGAAGTCTGAGGGCCATGCTGGGCCTGGGCCATGGAAAGGCAACGTGGGAAGTCAAGCAGGTGACCCTCTGATGCATCATTTATTGGTGAGGGTCAGAACAATGGCAGACCACTGTTATCTTATTCAAATATGCAACCCTCAAATAAACGCAAAATGGGGGGCTTCCGAACATGCGTCAGCCATGTTGCTGTAAGGCCTAATTTAGACTGAATGGCATCACCAAAACAATTGTCCTGTCAACATTAGGCCTACCATCTTTCATGGTATCATGCGTCAATGAGTCAAAATGAAATGGAACATCTAATGAGTCTCAAAAATAGTGCAAGAGCTCAGCCAAACAACAAAGTTATGTAAGCTATGTCAGCTTAAAGTTATGAAAACAAACCATGAGGACCAAAGGAAACTATGCTAGTTTGAGTTTGTTTTGTTCATAATAGCCAAAAACATTTCTCCCTTAAATCCCATTGTCAATTATGCTCAGCAGGGAAATTCACCACCAATCCAGTGCATGGAAAACCAAACCACCAGTTTTCTTGCATTTGAACTATATCAGAAAATGCATTAATTTGTTCATATCAGAGAAAACTATTAAAAACGTTTTTTTTAAATATAATTTTAAAAATGCAATAACAAATACAATTATTTTGATGGCTAAAACTAAGAGACAGGTAAATATATTTTGTTTTTATTACATTTTGCATTGTAGTGGCAGAAAACCTATTGGCGAGATCCTAGGTAGAAGAGAAACTTATGCAAGGGTGAGATCCTATGTAAAACTAGAGGCCTTCTCTAGAGCAGGATATTGGGTAAAAGTACTCATGCACGAAGAGTAGCTGGGGAAGCAGCTCTCTGAGTTCAGCAGACATTCAGTGCTACTAGGCAAGGGTCTGAAGTCCATTTCTGGGAAGGGAGCCATAGAAGGTCCCATAAGAGGGTAATGGCAAGAAATTAAATGACGTCATTATCAAGAATGATATCAGACCAATGAACTCTGATTTCATTGAATTAATATCATATCAGAGGCAAACTGGAGCCAGAGTCACCTGGCCACATACAGACACCAGAGGCTATATGGACTGCATGCCACCGTTTGGTCTGCATGTCATGGTTGGCTGCTTATCATGTTACCATCTATCACAGTCCAGACATGCTCTATTCAGGTGTTCTGTGTCCTTTTCCTTTTTTGTTTTCAGTCAGTCATCTCAGACAGTTGTCAAAACAATGGCATTGGTGTTGGACAAATGTAGCACTTTTCATACTTAGTGAGACATACATACAGTACATATAGCAAATGTCAGGTCAGGGTACTTAGGTCATGCTGTTTCCATCACAGCTGACTTACACATGCATGCGCGCACACACACACACACACACACACACACACACACACACACACACACACACACACACACACACACACACACACACACACACACACACACACACACACACACACACACACACACACACACACACACACACACACACACACACACACACACACGGATCAAAGTGTTTGTCCCAAAAGGTTCTTCTAATTCTTCACAATAATTGGCAGGGATTGGTTCCAACAAATGGAATCAATTAAAAATATCTGAAATAATGCTGTCATATAATGTGATCTATATCGATGTGTGAGTATTACAAACCATCATAATCAAGTAACTGATTAGGCTACTATAGTTTTAATCAACCAGTTACAGTATATAGTTCATGAAAAAAAGAACATATATAGTTTAAATGTTTTTATAAAATGTGAAGTATAAAAAGTATAAAAGACAAACACTATTGTAACTGGTGTAAAGGAATATAACTGTATGTACACTGTTCTACTATATGCTGTAAACCCACATTTTATAAAGAAATGTCTTCAGGCTTATGCTTACTTTGTGTGAGTGTGTCACATTTCTGAACTTTTTTTGTGTCAAATTCTGGCTCAAGAGGCCCACATTCACAGGTTTCCTTTATGCAGCTGTAAAATGACCTTGGTCGCCAAAGATACGGAGGAGAAATGAGTGGTCTTGGTAACTACGGAGGTGCACATGCATGCGTGTGTGAATATCTCCCACTCATCTCTGTGCCAGCTAGGGCTGGTGATTTTACAATGTCCTCAAGCAGCAAAGCCCCTTTTGTGGGTCTCACATGTCTACCATCATATCAAACCAAATGACTCACTAGGGTTTCAGATACTGTGCATGCTTAAATCTTAAGACCGCTCCCAATGTGCAATTGTCTGTTTCTTTTTATAGATACTGTATCATACTTTGAGAAATATCTGCCAAATTTGAATAGCACATAGTGGAAAGAATGACAGGAAATAGACCTGAGCCTATAATGAAGCACATCATTAGAATGTGGTCATACTGTATATTAGATATACTTCAGCTTTAAAGCTGCAATCCGTAAGTTTAATGTCCTATCCAGGATTTAAAACCCAGTCCCCTGCGTGAAAGACCACATTTCTACCTCTCTTCCAAAACCGAATCCCTTCTTGGCTATAGGGGCGATATTGCGCCTAATGAGCTTCAACCAATAGGTGTCGTCTACCTGACACCAGGGTCTACATTTCTCAATAGAAGAACAGGGAGATCACCTCCAACCACTGCAGGTGTAATTCTATTATATTAACATACTCTACCTACCGATAGCTTACAATGACCTATAAAATAACGTTTTATTCATTAAAATAAGAGAGTTCTGATTCATGTAGCTCTTTCCCCCTAGAAATCAATTTCCAGTGTACCACCATATTATGGTGGTAGTACACCGAAACCCCCCACAGGCAGACAGAAGACACCCTCATCTTCTGACATACGCCCACTCTGTGGTGTTATTCCTCCAAAGTCAGTGGTCACCAAACACTACTCTGCATAGCGGGAAAACAAGATAAACCAAACAATCACATGGCTACAAAATGCACAAAACACATCGAGATTGACTGCAAAAAACGTCCTCACAAACGATACTTTCCAAGGCAGTGATGGGCACATAAAGGAAGTGTGAAGGAATACTGTTGCTGAGCAGCTGCTGTGACCGCATGGCATGAAGCAGAACTGCCAACTCTGGCAGTCCTGGTTATAGTCCATAACAATTCATAAGTACAGTATTCATTATCGTAATTCATGTTTCAATTCATATTAATGTGCAGTGTTGTATAAATAGGTTTAAAAAAAACTATTTACACTTATCTACAAGCTATTTACATTCTATATACAGTTCAGTCATTTCATGTCATTTTAAAGTGATATACTGTGTAGTACATATACTTCTTGTAGCTTTATGTTTCAGTTTGCATTGATGATATTGGATGATGGTGCTGTAGTGTAAATGTTCATCTTCAAAGTGGACCAATGTGAGACCAATCTTGGGTATGTAGGGGGCAGGCCCACGGCTATTTTCTTTTTTTGCTTGTTTTGTTGTTGAAGGAATTAATGTGTTTATAATACACACAGAAAAATAATGGTTCTTTAAAAGGCTATATGGTTCCATGAAGAACCACCACCTACAAAAGAATAACTTTATCTATGAATAAATTCATGTTCCTCATGTTCTAGAGAACCTTTTCTTGTAGGAACCAGAAATGGTTCCTCAAAGGACCAACAACTGTTCTTTGAGGCGCCTTTAACCACTTAACCCTAGTAGCATCCCAATTTTGGGCATGTCTTAATTAGGCAAACATTTGCCAGAATTTGCTGATCTGCTTGTAGATCGGCTGTTTTAGACGAAGAGATTTGGTGTAGAGGGGGTAAAGTATTGAGCTCTGGGAGACATCAGTCAATGAAGTATACTGTATACATACATACCATTAAAATAAAAAAAAACATTACAATCTTTAAAGAACCTTGGTCTGAAAGGTTCTTTCTGGAACCAAACATTGTTCTCTTCTATGCCATGGCATCACTCTGAAGAACTGGTTTCGGTTCCAGTTGGCACCTTATTTTTCTGTGTAGAGGTCGCTGTCTGGTATAACTACTTTCATCCAGGCGTGACTATTTTGGGTGTCTCATAGGCAGAAAGAAAATGAGCAAGATTTTCTTTTGTTTTGTTGTTTTTCATTTTGTAATAGGGCTAAAGTAGTTCATTTCTATCAGTGACATCTCTCCCCAGCTTATTCATTTCCGTGGACTATTTGTGAGGGCATGTGTCATCAAATTTTACATCATCCACCTTCTTAGTATAGATACTCAGCAGCTGTCATAATGACCTGAACAGCCGCTGACGTCAATTATAGGTCATGGTTGTATACAGCTCAATCAGAAGAATTGAAGCTGAGAAACTCCCTCCCTGTAGTGTATACTCTCCTCCTCCTCCTTCCCTCCCCTCCCCTGAAACACCTCGTGCTTCACCTTTCTTCTTTCACCAAAGGGATGGAGGAGGAAAAAAAAGGTAATTAACTAAACAGAAAAAGAAAATGATCCTCCTCCCTCGAGAAGATTTATTTATGGTGACAACGTCAACTCTTAATGGCTGCTATGGTAACCTTCACACCAGATACGGTGGAGAAGTTAAGGTGGCTGCGTTGTTGTCACATTAGATGCTTACCACGGTGTTTTTCCCTCATAGCAGATCTGCTTCATCGGTCGGAGGTGCAAAGTGACACTATAGGGAGGCTGGGGGTGGGGTGTGTGCTGGGATATGTTGCATGTTGTAGAAGAAAAATGCTATGAAAATGGAACAGTGTTTACTAGTTGTAACTTGTATAGCACTTGGTGGAGCGTCTAAAGCAGTGTGTAACTTGTAGCTTATGTGAATATCTCGACTTGAGCCCTATTTTCAAAGTGTTCCAAAAATGTGTGGTCTATTTTTTTTTTTTTAAGAATATAATGTTGTAATGATGTGCATGCATGACATCTTTCAGTGCGTTGGGGCCCTCGTTTGATCTTCTCCTACGCACCTGTCACCTTTGTGTGTGTGAAAAAGACTTGCTTTTTATTTTTGATTAATGACATGCCTAAAATAGGGATGCTAGGGTTAAAGCTAGCCTGGAATCCAGACCGATTCGCTCTGTTGGGTGGATTTTTTTTCTCACTTCACCAGAAGAGAAGTGAGAAAAGAAAATCCGGCGAATCCAGGCTAGGTTAAAGCTACCCTCTGTAATACTGTTCTAGCCCAGATTTGAACCCAGGTCTCCAGCACAAATGCTGAAATGTTTACGACTACTGAGCTAATAGAGCCTTCCTGCTAGCTCAGGGGAGAAATTGAACTTTGACCTTCAAGCTGTACCACTTTTCAACCGGTCGTGTCAAACCAGACACTGGGTCTAAATGCCTCAATAGAAGTGCAGGAAGACCATATACAACCACCACAATTGTACAAGTTATATTGTATTAACGTACTCTACTCTAGATTGGTCAAAATAACATTTAATAACAAAAACTGAAAGGTCATTAAAAAATGATTTGTTATGGATTTTGAGAGTGCATTTTTATGAATATTGTCCATGATAAAGTAACAAAATATGAACAGTCTTATATAAGATTCCCCTGGGCATGACACTTCATCATTTGTCTGTGTTTGAGTGTATTACTGAACGAATGGGCTTGTGCGTCGTGCACGTGCTTCCAGCACACGGAAGTGATGAGCCACTGTTCCATCTGAGATGCATCATGCAGGTGTCTCCAGGTTACGGGGGAATGTGAATCCGTACCAGTTGCTCAAACAGAGGAGAGGGAGGGCATTTATGAGGTTGCGAACTATACACTCAACCCAACGGAGAGAGACTGACACACACACACACACACACACACACACACACACACACACACACACACACACACACACACACACACACACACACACACAGAGGATCATGGAGTATTGTGTTTGAAAAGGGCCGGAGGAGTGGGTTGGATTAATCATTTATTGAAAAAGCAGCGGAAAACAAGCAATGTTTGTCAGTATGAGCACAGAAACATGGGTGTCTTGTTTGGATTCCTGGGCCTGGAAGCTGCCGTTTCCAGCGGCATGTAGGCCTACTGTGAAAAATGTCACACACCCATCACTCCCTCTATACATTCCTTCTTTACTGTTTAGAATGGAACAGCGTAACTTGGGTGTAAATGGTAATATAGTAAATTGCGTACAAATATAAAAACCTAAAATATATATATATGTTTGTTTAGCTTAATGATGGTCTACAGTTTAACTTGATGTCTCTCAAGCTATAGGCTGCCCTAGCGCGTCTGATATCTGGTCTAGAGGGGCGGGTTCAAAATCTCCGGAGAAAAAATCTGCGAGATCCCATTGGTGCACCGATCTGTCCGTCAGCCCCCGCTCCGCCCCATGCCCCTCCTCCTCCCCCAATGTGCTGCATTGAGAGCCCTGACGTCACAATATTTGGAGCGATGCCCACTGCACTCTGGTTGGTCGGGGAAATGAAACACTTCCTATGCCAGGAACATTGACAGGCTGGTCCAGGTTCTTATTTTTGAGCAAAACGCGAAGGAAAATAAAAATCTGGATCGAGGCTACTCAAGCTATAAATTGAGAATGTAATGTTATTCTGGTGAGGAGTGTGGTAGGAGTGACGGACGGGTTCAAGGTGGGAGTAGGCTTAAGTAATTAAGTTAAAGATTGCATGAGACGTTCTTACTTCTTAGCCTACAGGTGTGAACAGAGGTGAGCCTGGGGGTGTACCATGACATGTGAGTAGGAAAAATGTGTTTTGCGTTCTTTTATCTAAAAACCCTCACAGCTCAGTGAGAATTAAGCCTAATTTATGCTTTGTCGTATGACTGGGTCGAATTAGCCATTCGATTTCACTCCAATATGCTTCCACTGAGTAGGCCTACTACAGATATCTTGTCACAGAGACAGCACATCTAAAGGTCTTGTATCATCCCAATTAGGCCATATGCCATCATTATGCAGTATCTAATAGCCTCTTTTCAAATCCACAAGCTGCTTGTTTGAACACGATTTACATCTGCTTAAAGCTGACCCCGCAGCTTTGTTGTGGATAATCGACTCAGGGGCCTGTCTTCAACAACGGTCCAAGGATACCAAGAATAAACATAAGATAAATACGGAGTTTCATTTTATGTAAACACAAAAGCAAGGAGTAAACAAAAGGTAGACAAGAACCTTCGCCGTCATCCCTGGGAGCTTGCTATACATCATTCCTTGTGTCACTTCAGAGAGCTCTCCTCCATTCTATGAAGAATAGGATAATGACGTGTGCTGTGCTTGTGGAATTCGATCCAGCTGTTGTTTACATACATTTGAGAGTATCAATTGGATGAGATAAACTAGGAAAAGTGCTCCTTGGAGCACAGGTCTCCGCCAAGTCAGTTAGGTTATTGTGGCCTCCTGGTGGCGCTATAATAGGCCAATGTGAAAAGGGTGGCTTATTCTTCCTCGGCTTAGTGGGAAAGTGCAAAGTTTCATGGCAATCGCACGCTGCGTTCATGATTTGAGGCATTTTGTTCAAAACGAGCCACCCGTGCAAACTTCAGATGGCAATCTTAGGTGTCTGAGATCAGGATGGAATATGAAAAATCGGACAGATCTGTCTTGATCACATGACTATAGAGATAATGTGTACTGATTTGCGTGATGTCTGGACAAAATCTGTAGGAGTAATATCAAAAAATGTGTTTAGCAAAAGTCGGCCTCCTGGTGGCACTATAAAAGGCTGATGTGAAAAATGCAGGACAGAGGTTTTTCCTTGGCCTCTTGGGAGTGTGCGTGCAAAGTTTCACACTGATCGGTCCAATTATAGCTAAAAACGCAAATTGGTCTGTTATAGCGCGACCATGAAGCTGATTTGAAAATTTAGGGTGGAATGTCTTCCTTGGCCTATAGTAGGAATGTGTGTGCAAAGTTTCACGGCAATCGCACAATGCGTTCATGATTTCAGGCATTTTGTTCAAAATGTACCACTCCTGCAATCTTTGGAAGACCAATCTTAGCCAATCATGATGGAATATGAAAAATCGGACAGATCCATCTTGATCACATGACTAAAGAGATACTGTGTACCAATTTGCGTGATGTTTGGAAAAAGATCTGTAAGCCAATATAAAAAATGTGTTTTGCAAAAATCGGCGATATAACAGGCCGATCTGAAAGATTTGGGGCAGAGGTTCTGTTCTGGCCAGGGACTCTGCGTGCACAGTTTTGCTTCGATCGGGCAAATGGTTCCGGAGATTAGCTGTTCACAGACGGACGGACGGACAGACAGACAGGGGGCAAGTCTCGGCCACGCAGAGGTGCGGTCTGCCGTTCTAGCAGTTGTTGCACTTTGTTCGCCACAACTTAGCATAATATAGGCTACAAATTTACTTCTTGGGGTCTCAATTGTGCATCTAGTAGGCCTACTCTGATAGAGTTTTCAAAGTTCTATGAAATGACTGACAAATATCTTAAAAATGTATCTTTGATCTGCTTATCTGATCGACCTCACTGCCACTAGCAAGAAGATTATCGCACGTGCACCTTGCAGGTGCAAATTCTGCACTCACCAACATCTATTATTCCAGTCTCTCCATTGCGACCTTGACATTTGACCTTTTGACCTTTCAACCCAAACCATAATCATCTCTCCAGGTTAGCCTTGTGATAATTCCCTCAGAGTTTCTTGGAAATCTGGCTATCCATTCTCATTCAAGTTATATTGCAAAAAAAGAAGAAAAGAAACATTGCAATACCAAGCATTTGGTATTGCACAGTGAAAATGACAACAAGGTCAACATAGATATGAATGGAACAGAATAAATTATTCATCATCATCATGACATACTGAATGGATTCTACTTCACCTCTCGTCCTATATGTAGTGAAAACTATATTTGATGTAAAGATGATGTTTTATAACCACATGGATTCCATTTGCCACCACATCATTCTAATTAGTAATATATTCATAAACAAGAAAACCAGCAGTAGTCATTTTGGTGAGATGTGCTTGCTGCTGGTTAGTGGTTACCTTGGTTGCAGAGCAACAGAAAGTTGAAAAGCAGGCATGGCACGCAGAACATGGACAAAGAAGACACTGTTCTGTCAAAGGAATCAACCTTGGGAAAGGGATGAGATGACCAGAAGTGTATCTTTATTTACTGTAGGTCAACGTTTTCCCCACAAATGACAAAATAGCATTAACAGAGGTATAGCTCCATCTGAAGCATATATATACATGCCAACTCAGTCACCCAAATACATTAATGTAATAACAATGCAAGGTGATTGACAGTAGTGTAAAGTAACTAAGTACATTTACTCAACTAGCCTACTGTACTTATAAGTACAATGTTGAGGTATTTCTACTTTCTTCAGTATTTACAATTTTCAATACTTTTACTTCTACTCCACTACATGGGGGGAAATATTGTACTTTTACTCCACTTCAAATATATGAAAACTTTAGTTAGATACTTTGTAGATTTTGATTATTAGTTATTACAAAACACACTAACCTCTTCAGCCATATATATTTCAGCCATTTGAAAATAGCCGATCTACAAGGCACAAGTTCACAATGCGTCGTGATTCTTTTGTAGCCTGCTTTTACCCAAGTAGGCCTACATTTTGAATAGGGACTTCTACTTGTAACAGAGTATATCTACATTGCAGTATTGATACTTTTTTACTTAAGTAAAACATGTGAGTAGCCTACTTCTTCCACCACTGGTGATTGGACGAAATGCCAAGCTGATGCGAATCATCTTGCGTGGGCATAAATCAAAAAGAAAAAGGGGAGGGAGGTGATGGTGGTGGGTGCGAGTGGCAGGCCTACAGTATTCCTCTCCCATTGGTCAGCTGAGATGATATTCTGATGTGCTTTGGTGACACGACGAAGTCGCCGTCAATAAAAAGAAAGGCGACAAGCCACTCAAAAGCAAAACAAGTGTTGGAGACGTGCGCTATATAGCCTCTATTAGATTAGATCTCCTTTCCCAACTGCTACACGTCTGAAACTATATTTCTCCAACGCTGCTGAGGTAGATATGTATTAATATATAGCCTATATTTGTACTTTTTATTTCGGAAATTAATTATTTTTCAGATATTAATAATATGCTGTTAGTTGTTATTTGCAATTTCTTCCATGACTGATCAGCCTAGAAAACTAAATGCGTTACGCATGCGACTTCTTGATATTAAAAGGTGTTTTTCAGATGTTGGCAACAATTAGTTAACCTATTTCATCAACTGCAAATACTTCCAAATTGCCTGGATCCTGTTTTTCATTTTTCAGGGTGTGATAACGACTCGAATAAGAAAGAGTAGCCTACTTACAATGAATAATGAATCTATGTTTTATTTCAGGGCTCGAGTCAAGAATGGAGTGGTATTCCCTGGTCCTGATGCTGAGTTTACCATCCTACATCCAAACAGACTGTTCTTCACAGTGTCTGAGATGCGCACAGCAGATCATATCAGACGGACCATTAAGTAGCCTGGTAAGAGCGGCCGCGTAATACTGGCAAAATCCCGAGAAATAGTAATAATGATAACAATAATAATAATAATAACGATAACATCAACAGATGGAACTCATTCGGAGTCATTTCAAAAAGTTACCAGTCGACTTTGGCTGTATTTGGCTGCGCAAAGACGCAAAAATACTGAATGAAAACAAAAACTTAATTTTTCCTCTGCTTCTGGTCTCATGAAATACTAGGCTATATATGGCAGTGGCGTCCGGGGACCCCTACGGGTCCTTGAGAGGGTTCCAAACTTCCAGGGGGTCCCCATCAATATGGGGGTCTCTGGCACGAAATCCTTTCCTTTCTGAAAAGGTCCTTTCAAATAGCCTGCAGCCTTTATATACATTTTGGGGTCCTTGACATGAAAATGTTTAAGAACCATGATATATGGAATCCGAGTTCCTTCTAGCAATTATATCACTGAATACGGGGCATTGCTCATTTCCAAAATAAAGTGATTCCAAACTTGTGTTTTTGGAGTCTTTGGAACCGTTTAATTAATTATTCATATTTGGCATAATAGGACCAGTTAGAGTTTGTTCAAAAGACATTCATATTTGACTCTTTTTTCCACCCCAGACATGCTCTTCAGAATGTGAAGGAACTCTACTGAACTCAGACGAATTGGAGAAATGTGGAAAAGCTCTCCAAGTGCGCACTACAGGTCTGATGGATTTCGGCGACACTGGCGTGGAGGATGGAGACCTTCAAGAGACCGTCGCCAATCTAGTTAAACGTTATGGTGGATTCATTAAGCGTATCGATAGAAACAAAAACAAAATATTCACCTCTCCGTGGCGTGACAATTCCGTGTTGAAGTCCGGAGCGCTCCACAAAAAATACGAGGATTTGGTGAAAGAGATCACGGCGAGAGATCTCCCGGAGATCTCGGAGGATGATCAACTGGCAGATGTGACCACAGA
Source organism: Gymnoscopelus microlampas (assembly GCF_963454915.1). Lineage (NCBI taxonomy): Eukaryota > Metazoa > Chordata > Actinopteri > Myctophiformes > Myctophidae > Gymnoscopelus > Gymnoscopelus microlampas. Next base: position 25,448,625 of record NC_139947.1, read on the forward strand.
GAACGACATTGGGCTGTATGACAACGACGAACCGCCAATGAACCCAGTTAAACGCTATGGCGGCTTTTTACGCAAATTTGGCCCCAAGTCCAAGAGGAGTAGCTCAATGGAGCAAGGCAGCCAAGAACAAGAAGAGCTGCAGAAGCGTTATGGGGGTTTCATGAGAAGGATCCGGCCCAAGTTGAACAACTTGAAATGGGACAATCAGAAGAGATACGGTGGCTTTTTACGTCGCCATTTCAAGATCTCTGTGCGCTCAGACGAGGAGCCAAATTCGTACGATGACTTAGGGCTATAGATCAATAGTAAAACTGTAACATTGCGTGTTAATTGACTCTGAGGGTGTACAAATGGAACCAAATGGATTTGTACACTCTCAGAATTAAATGAACACTAAGGATTTTACTGTGTGTAGGCTATAAACAACTTCTACAGAATCAATTGAATTGTCACTATTTATCCATAAGATCACCTGCCTACCTTGCTTATATGGTTGCAAATTGACGCGGCTTAGGCTATTATTCCCTATATCTGAAGGCCTGCAGCTTGTGTCAGTCATGTTCAAACGCCCAGTGTGGCGGAGCTATCGGTGACAAATGTGTTACTGGAAAATTGCTGTTTATTATTATACAATATATGATGCTTGTTTAATAAAACCGATAATAAAAGCAACTGCCGTATGTGTTCAAGTCGCAAGGAAAACATGTTTGTGGCTGACTGCGAATGTGCAAAGAATGATGGATGGAGGCTTTGTGAAAGTGGAGTTAAGACAGGTAGCCCACACGCTATGGGCCTATAGAAGTAGCCCACATGCAGTTTAAATAGATCTCATTTCTACATGTAGGCCTATAGGCTATGTTATATGGTAAGCTATCAATAGCCTACTATCATACAGTTAACTCCAAATTGCATTTATTTTCAAATCTATAGGCCTTTGTCTGATGTAGTGCCAATATACGGTCGAATTTGTTTGATGTGATGTATGGTTTTAGCCTATACTTTTATTTTGGAGCAATTTTTAAAATTCTTTTGGAATTTCCAAAGGACAGTATGGCTATAATTTGATTTGTTAGCGTCTATGAAATAATGTGATCGAGAAATGGCTTGTAAAAGATTATCGTGACTTGTGACATCAGTTCATCAGAAGAAACTCGAAACCATATAGCCATCATATTCAAAAACAACCATGGCAGAAAATAGCTGCATTATCTCCCATTCATTTTGGAAAACATTATTCTTATAGGGGAAAACCTCTTCTACTTAACTTATTTTTTTAAGTGGGCAAATTAATTCAGTCTATCTCTGACCCACATTCACTTCAATAGTCTGCCAAGGGTCAAGGCTGTAAGTCCACGTAACTAACTGAATAAGATGCATTATGATCAATGTATGAATGTTTGGTCATCATTTTGGCACCATCTCGTGGACATTTTGGCCTGGTGGTAAGATGTCTGCCAAGTAAATAGTAGGTTACATATGATCAATCCTTGTTAATGGACTGTTTAATCTTCTAAATAAAATGTTAACCACATTTCTATACATCCTCTTGATAAATGAAAAAATAGGACAATCAACAGAACATTCTTAAAAATGAACTATTTATTTACAAAATGTACAATTTGACCCTCTGCAAGTCTAAATGGCATAAAGTCATTGACAAATAGTTGTAATGAATTTATGACAATTATACATAAATAAAATGTCTGCAATCAAACAGATAAGAATTTAATTTGAAATTGTACAATTGTACATGTTGAACACCTGAGAGCTTCAACAGCTAGGGAATCTGTGGTCACTTAACTTGAATTGGCGTGAATTCAAGTGTTATGGGAACTCCCTATGAGGAAGCCTAATCTACACCTTGTAGAGCTGACGCTCTACAAAAATAACCGACTTTCAAGAAGTGAAAAACGTATAAACTTTATGACACCGTCTACATACAAAGAAGTGTAAATTAGCTTTAAAGGGATAGTTCACCCCAAAAAAACATATTTTCTATCGATTACTCACCCCATGGAGACTTGAATTCATAGATATTTTGGGTTCCGGTAGGAGACACAAAGGAGACTCTTTGTGTCTCCTACCGGAACCCACTGCTAAATTATTGGCCTAGGAATGCGACAAAAACAAAAAAATATCCATGAATTTAAGTCTTCATGGGGTGAGTAATCGATAGATTTTTTTCCCCAATAGATAGTTGGGGTGAACTATCCCTTTAAAGCTAATTCATACTCCTTCAGCCCTGCAGTTGAAATAAGTTATTTCTGTTGAGCGACACACTTATAGCAAATAACCATTAAGTTGATCTTAGTGACGGAGACGTGCACCGAAAATAGCCAATCTACAAGCTTCGCTATTCTCGGAGTGTGACTAAGTCTTATGACAAATATAAAACAGGCATCACACTGTAGTGCAAGTAGTCTCATTTGTGGTTCTGCTCGTGAAGTCTGACTTAAACCCCATTCATTAGCCCCTTTCGGAACCCTGTATAACCTTTTTCAAATTTAAAATAAAAAGAAGGTATACAGGGTTCAGAGAGGCTACCCCATTCTTGTGGGCCCAAAAGACTGCTGGTATTCATTCTAGTCTAACCAGGCCTGTTTCATACCTGCAGGTTAAAAACAAGCATGAATATGTTTAAGTCCACAGTGCAGTGGTATTGCCCTTCAGCCTTATGGCACATGCCTAACAACACTGATTTGCACAGTTGCCATTGCAACTGATCCATGAGTGTCCTGAATTATGCACTGTATGCCCGCAGCTTGCTGGCCGGTGCCATACGTAAATAATGCTGTCTGTATAATAGTCTGGGTCCTCTAGGTTCAGAGATCTGGTGTTGCAAAATTATAGTAACAATTTTTATTATAATGACTGTGATTTAAGTAATTTCTTATTGTATTTCATCAGGAGGTCAATGAGCTATAAACATACAGTATAAATTATATTCATATGGCTGAACCTTTTTCAACAAGAGTGTTGCTTGTGTTAGGCAGTGCAACCAAGTCATGAGATGATCCTATTTTTTTATGTTACCATTTAGAATTATTGAAAAGGTCGAGAACACAAAATACAATAAAGCGGTGCAAGCTCTTGGTCAGAGCTTGAAGTGCACTTTTATCCCACTGCGCAACCTGGGTGGGAACCCTCGTAATGTTGTCAAAATGTCTGTAGGATACACCAGAGGTGAGAACTAAGCCATTCTTGAACTCACTGCTGCTCCACAGTCTGCTCCCCCTCTTTCGCCTCCTCTCCGTCAGCACCTGGCACCATTTCCTCCTGGTGCTCAACAACCTGGGTACCCACTTCCACCTCAATCTGTGTGTCACTGTCAACCTGAGCGTTTACCTGGGAGCTGACCTGTGGGTCTGCTTGCACGTCATCTCCGGCTGCCATGGCGCTACCCACCACACTGATGTTACCGATAGGCAGCGGGACCATGCCCTGAGAGGAACTCAGGCCCTGCAGAGTGGCGCTTAACGAGGCGGGCAGCGTGACCAACTGGTACTGGGGGTACTGGGGTCCGACCACCTTGACGAAGGCCGTGGTGGCACCGGCGCTGGACGAGCCTTCCTGAACCGCAGCAGCCGTGGAGAGCACCGTCAGGTTGGAGGCGTCGGGTGCCAGCTCGGTCGCTCCGAGTGGGGAGGTCAGGAGGGTGTAGCCGCCCAGGCTTGTGCCAGCACCCCCTACGGTCAGATACTTGCCAAGGTTGCCAAGGTTCAGGCCGGTCAGCTGGTTGAGGGGCAGGGTGATCTGGGTGGGTGTGGTGTTGACGGCAGCCGGGCCAGAGATGGCGCGGGTCAGGCGCGGGCGCTTGGGGGCGGGAGGGATTGGCGCGGGGGCGAGGGTCATCAGGACATTGTTGAGGTGCTGAGATTTGCTCTTCAGCTCCTTGGCTCGCTTCCTGTGTTCGTCACACTGCTGCTCCAAGGCTGTAGTGACGAGGGTGACAACTCATTAACATGCACAGGAACACGGCTAACAAAGGATGGCACCAACATTTGATGGCTATCATTAGGTGAACAATCGCCAATGTTTTCCATTTCAACTTTGTTTTGTAATATTTCTGATTAACTCTTTCAAATATATTGTCGCTGTCGGACGCAAACCCTGAATGTCCATAACCCTTGCTTTTTAGGAAAAGGAAAAGAACCCATTTTCTAATGGATCCAATGTAGTTATTCTTTAGTTCTTGTAAATACTTTTCATTGGATAAATATTTATAAAACTCACAGACTCACTTTCAACCTGGCATCCCTATTTTGGGCATGTTATTATAGGCGAAACCTTTCGCTGCTTTTTGCGTACCACTGTACACGGTATAGAATAGGGCATTCATTTATTTATAAAAAACATGAAAAGATTAAATATGGAGACACAATGTTTCTGCCCAACATGTGTATAAGGATTATTAGACTGACCAGCGAGGCTGCGTGTGTACTGCTCTCTATAGCGATCCATCTGGCTTTTGTGGCTGGCCAACACCTTCTTAACCAGGTCTAGCATCCCAAAGTTCTGGACGATGTTATTGAGAAGAGTAGCATCTGGCAACAGAAATTCCATGTTTACAGCTTAAATCACACATTTGATGCAATACAATAGAAACAACTGCAGCTTCATGAGATTTTGGAAATTGTCAGTCATCATTGCAATTTTGACTTATTCGATATTTGTTTTCACTTGTGCAGTCCCGCCCTGCTAGCTAACCTTTGACTTGTAGTGGAGGCTCAGCCACTCTCTCCTGCATGGCTTTCAGGATCTCCTGGAGCTCCTTCTGGAACTCCTCCACCACCTCCTCCAACAGGCCCGCCTCCTTCATACCACGCCAGAACGTCACAGAGTCCTCTGGATCAAAAACACACACACACACACAACACACACACACACACACACACACACACACACACACACACACACACACACACACACACACACACACACACACACACACACACACACACACACACACACACACACACACACACACACACACACACACACACACACAGCACCAAAGCTTTAAGTAACATGGGTAGTGGGTACAGTATATCAATTAAATTCATAGACATACTAGAGTAGTAAATGTTGTATTGCTACACAGTAAAATCATCAGTGTTAATTTAAATGTGTGTAAAAAATATTTTAAACTCAAGATTTTACTGTGTACATTGAGGGTTCTTGCTCACCTCCAATGGCCGTCACCCATTCTGTGCTCTCCTCAGCTGCTTCTGGGAACGTGGCAGGAGATCCGTTTACTGGAATATAAACATTTGACTCACTAAGCAGCATTTTATTCATATTTAACCCCATTACACAATGAAGTACCCGGAAAATATAGTGTTGTGCTTTTTATCAAAGTAACCCATAAATAACAACCTCTGTGCCACTAGTCTCGCGTAGCCAGACCCCACAGAAAATGAAAAACAGCGACCTCTGCTTTTCTGATATTCTGTGGAGTCTGGCAGGAGTATAATGTTAGACTAGAGCGCAGGGAAACACCGGTTTCATGTCTGCCTATAGCGCATCACTTCCGGTTGGTGCGACCATGTTTTCATTCCCACTAACAATATTTCTACACGGAACACTAACACCACTTCTCCCAGAGAACATGGATGGTTTTGGTTATAAGCCCACTTGTTTCTATGATGAAAGAGTAATTTAAAATGTGAATATCTTTCCGTGGTTTTGTCCGCTCCGAGGACGCTATTGTTAAATTAGTTTCGGCTAGTTTCGAGGGGGGGAGGGTGGATCATGGTGGATGGACACGTGAATCCCGCCCACTACATTTGATTGGGTAAAGCGCGGCCCACTTCCTGATCTGAAGGCACGCCCACTTGTATCCAATGCGCACTGGTTAGGACGAACCGCTCCGACAGATTCCACCGCAGGTCGGAATCTGTTCTTGAGAGATTACTGTGCCACAATCCGCACTAAAACTGAAACACATGGACTAAAACATGCATGGATGTGAATAGGCCCCATGACCGAACTCGGGACGCTCAACATTAATTCACCACTACCTTCAGATACTGTATATGCAGGGGTAGAGGCATCAATACCATATGAAATCTCAATATTCCCAATAAATCTGAGGGAGAAGGAGCAAAATTATCCCCCAAATATGAACAGCTGAACGTATTTTACATTTACTAGTTCAGCATAGCATCTTAAAAATAAATTCTGAGCAACAGCTATGGCAACCAAATGGACCAACAGGCTGTCGCAAAGTGGGCGTGTGAGCTGGGATAAACAATGTTACACTTTTAGTCAAATAGTTTCAAGAGCAGCTTCAAATCTTGGAACTTTGCCAGTAAAATAATTCTCAACTAATGGTCTATGCCATGGTGTCTCTAGAGTCAATGTATAGTGCAGATTTTAGACAATGTGTGTGTTCATAAAAAGGTTTTCATGTCCAACAGTGTAAAGTCTGTGTATAACATGAGGCACCTCTGAGGGCACTGGGCTGATGGGACTGAACCCTTCATCTCTATTTGATAACCCTCATGTTATCCTTGGTGCGATAATGGCTCTGGGTGCTTACAATCTGCTGTGGAGGGTGTAACAGGGATGAGTTCAGTGGACTGCTGGCTGCTGATGGACGCTCTGCTTGCCACCAGGTCTATCTTAGTGCTGCGACACGTGTTGGAACACACCTTGGAGTGCTGATAGAAGTCCAGCTCACCAGAGTCCATGATTCTCCTGTGAGGAATAAGAGTTTAGCCTGTCACAAGGTACTAATGACAATGTCTGACTGACCTTCTAGTGCTGAACCATCACCATCGTGGTTTCATTTATAACGGTTATGCAAATGTCCTGCTGGACAACACAAACATATTCCTAATGTGTTAAAGTGTTGATGCAAGTATTCATTTGGATGTATACATTTGTCATCAATGTCTGCAAAAAAACTAAATTGTGACCGCAGTTGATATGTGATGTAACAGTGCCATCGTGTGGCTCAATTGAGAACTGCATATGGCTCAACCATGGCTAGGCAGACAAACATCAGATAATGTAGACATTCAAAGTAGTGTGTTCTATTTAAATATGTGCTCAACATAATGTTGAAAGATAAAGTGATGACATTTGAAGTTTGCTGCACTTGACGTGGCCAGACCTGAGCATAGTGCCATTGAGGCGGATGGCTCTCTTCCAGTCCTTCAGTGTAGATTTCCCCGCAAGACCGACAAACTCCTTGGGACTAATGAGCTGATCGTTAAACTGTGAGAAAATAACATACAATCAGAGCGGTCAGATATATTGTCCTTCCATGCGTTGAGGGCATATTTGCGCACATGTTCAATCGTTTCATAAAGACCGCTGCGTGTGATGAAGACACATACTTGGACACACTTGATGTTGATGCCGGGGCAGACGAATTTCTTCCACATCAGCGTGGCTTTGGCCTCTCCGCAGGTGATGGGATAGTAGACATCAGTTTCCACGTTCACCCCCACCTCCACCTCCTCCGTTAGCTTCACTGCACACAGACAGCAGTTAGCCTTCCTCGTTTGATCAACCAAACAGAACTTAGCCCATTCAAACCGGGAACGCATGTGTGTAACCACTTTATCCATATTTTATACTCTGGCTATTCAAAAATAACAGATATTCAAGTTAACTTGTAAATCTGCTATTTTTGAAAAATCCTGACTATTTGTGTAAATCTTTGTTTCTGGGAGGGTCTCTGGAACAACATATTTTGAGATGGAGGTCCGAGGCTAAATGAAAAAAAGTGCTAAGATTTAGAAAAGATTTGTAAAATCCCCAGAGGCAAAGATTTGATGTTCGCTTTAAAAAAAAAGAAATACATTCAAAGATTTGCACAAATGTTCACGATTTAAAAAAAAATAGCAGATCTACAAGCTGCTCATAGCACGGCACTCGGTGCTGCACTATGAGCTTGTATATCTGCTATTTTTGAATAGCCAAATAAATCTTAAAATGACACAGATGCATTCCCGGTTTTAATCTGTTAAGATATCAGATATGTGTCAAATATTCTGTGGTATAGTGAGTGGCTGATATTTCACACATTACCTATGACTGCTTCATTCTTTTCCAAAGCATCTGTGCAGCTGGTGTCAGCCTCTGATTCTATCTGTGTTACAGTGAGGACATCTCCTTCCCTAAAACACCAATGATTCCCAAGCATTGTTAGCCAATGGCCATGCAGCATGCATAAGTTGGCGTAAAGATCGAATGAAAAATGTGTTCATCGCCATGTACTGTGTGTAGGTTTGGGCATATAGATATTATAGATAGACTATATATCATCTGCGATTCGTAATATTGTGATATAGCATATGTGTTGTCTTTTCCTGTTTTTAAATCACTTTAAAGCCTACTTTATACTATACAAAATAGCAGAAATAGCTGACAAACTCAATGTATCGCGTTGCGATGCATTGTGAGCTTGTATATCTGCTATTTTTGTTATTTAAAAAACAGGATATCATCCCAATACAATAACATCATCACAATATCGATATTGAGGTATTTGGTCAAAAATATTGTCCAAATCGCCCAGCCCTGTGTGTCTACTTTACCCTGGCTGCTGGGTGAGCTCTGTAGCCACCAATAACGTCTTGTCGTCCTCCTCCACAGCAGGGACCTCCTCTTCCACAGTCTCTGGTATGGTCACAATCACCACCTCCTCCACATCTTGCATGCTGACTTCGGCTGATGTCATGGGCGGTAACGGTTGACCGAAGCTAGGCAAGCTGGGTGGCAGCGGAGATGCTAGTGATGCTCTTCACACCTGCATGTTAAAGAGCATGCTCAGGTTCAGCCAAGGAGCACTTGAAGTGATGCCTAATGTTTCCTGTCTTTACCGACTACTGTCACATTATCCACTCATTTCATTTTCCTGTTATGTAAGGCACGTTATGTTTGCATTTTAATGTTCAGAACATGCTCATGTAATTTGAATGTGTCAGCATGCAATTAGCCTGACAAACAACAATGAGACAGGGTCATCATTTTAAAGCCCAGGATGTACTTCTTCAAGGGATATTTCACTTTCAAACATGTGTGGGATAATTCTGATGTCTACACTGGCTTTTGTGTGCACCCAAGACAGTTTTTAAGTTGCTTGATTCAGTATTTAGATATTTGATATAAACTTGATCTGACCCTTCCTATAAACCCATTGTAACTTCAAACTCCATTTTAACCATGTTATATTCATCGAAAATACCCGTCCTTGGTTCTGGTGACTGATATTGTGGCGGATGTGTTTTTTCATCTTTTTTATTTTTGTAATTTCCCCCACAAAATATATAAAATAATTGAAAAATGTAATTGAAAAAACACGGCCCCCTCGCGTATTAGAGAAGGCCAATATCAGTCACTAGAACGACAGGTGTTTTAAATGAATCTTAACATGGTTAAAAGGGCGTTTTAAGTTACAATGGGTTTATATACTGTAGGAAGTGTCTGATAAAATGAATATCAAATATCTAAATACTGAAGCTAGCAACTTAAAAACTGTCTGAGGTGCTCACAAAAGCCTGAGTAGACATTAAAAGGACCCCAAACATGTTTGAAAGTGAAATATCTGTTTCAGCCCAAAATACAATACATACTCCAGCCGACGTCCGAACAAAGTTCGTCCAGGAGGCATTAACTACAAAATGACGTCATTCAGAACTTCGGATGGGTCTCATCGGTTGGATTATTTTGAAGTATGTAAGCCCCTTTAGTCGACGTAATGCTCATTGCCTGAAAACCTGTGCTGTTCGCATTGAAAGAGATATATGCAAAAACAATTCTCTTCTTCTCTTCATCTGCACCCAGAATCACAGTTACAGATGCAAGGTGAATCCAAATGGAAACTTGTATAGCAATATTGGTATTGATCTATTTGACAATGTAATTTATCGGTTAACGGACAAAATGTCAATATTGTGCATCCTCCCTAATGAGAATTAATAATTGGTTGACAAGGACCCATATAACAACACATTAGTTAGTTAGGGTCCCCCAATTGTTAAAGCGGGCAATGAGCTGTTTATTGTTCACTTAAATGACAATCACAAATGTGATCAGATCATGTAGCATCATGCATGTCACCTGGGACAACACAAAGATAGAAAACCCAGAAGAACTTCCACAAAAACAGGCTTTCTGTTTGAGGTGGAGGACTAGCATAGTGGTGCTCAAACATTTTCATGTGAAGGACCGCTGATAACAAATTAATCAAAGAAAAAGGTCCCGCATACTGTCTGGAACTTGCAAAAAGGATGCTTTTTATTAAATCGACGTTTCGGTCGTTAGACGTTCATCAGGGCAGACATGAAAGACAGACATGTCTGTCCTGATGAAGGTCTAACGACCGAAACGTTGATTTAATAAACAGCATCCCTTTTGCAAGTTCCAGACAGTGTGCAGGACTTTTTTCTTTGATTTGTTATCAGAGATCCCCTAACATTTGCACCTTTTTTGGTTGTCCTACGCACCTGTCACCAACCTTTTGAGGTGTGCATTGGCCATATTCTATACAAGGACCGCCAAATGTATCCGTATTAGGCCGCAGACCCCATTTGAAAAGATTTTGGTATTGAAGATGTGTGTTGGTCTACTACAGCAAATGTGGAATGTACATTGGAGAGAGTTAAACCAATAGACATTCTTACATTATATATGTAACGTAAGAATGACTATATGTTAACACCAAGCACTATAACGATAACCATAGCATTCACCATGGTCTTTATTATGGTTGTGGTATGGACTCTGCCACCCATTTGAGTTAGAACTATTTTTAAGACTATATAGTTATCGTTAAGTTAATATGATGCTTGGCGTGAACAGCCCTTAAAACTTCAAGCCAGTGAAGTAAAAGTTACATTAAACTGTTCCTCGTTTTTGCTGAGGACCCTCTGGAAGTTGAACTAGCAGAGCTGCTATAACAAGAAGTTTTGTAAGCGTTGAGATGCCTCGTCAACAGCACAGCAGCGGAGGCCTCAGGTCCCTTTGCTTTGTGCATTGTTGCACAGAATACAGGAAGGGTGGGCAGACTGGGCACTAGGGAAATCTGGGCACCATTTTTGGGGGAAGACTGGGCACTAGAGAAGAGTGGGCACCAGGAAGAGTGGGCACTTTGGAGGTTGAAGAGTGAGCACTAGAAGTGCCCAGTATTCTGGAAGACGGCATACCTTATGGGGGAAGACTGGGCACATTTTAGCCAGAAAGATGCAAAACGTGTTCTGTGGACATGAATGATTTGTGTGCGTGGCCGTGGGGATCTCATTTTAAACAAGCTTAGTGCTTTATCAGCCTTCCAGTTTAGTAGACCTTGTATTGTGAATCTGTACTTCCATGTACTGTTTTTCTCGTCTTACTAAATAAAGTACATCAGTCAAGTACATCATCAATGAACCCAGTATTCCAGTTTTGGTGCCCAGTTTCCCTATAGTGCCCAGAATGTTTTGGTGCCCACCCTTCCTGTTACCGTTGCACAGCCCGCAAGCCAGACACTGTATGTTTTCCCATGATGTATTTGACAACATAACCACGTCAACTCTGGTGTCCCTATTTTGGAATATCAAACATATATAGCCCGCAACATGTTGTATGCTATAAAATAAAAAATAAAAAACAGGTTCCAATAATAACCAAGCGAGTTATACAAGATGGCTGAAGCTTGGTTCAAAATAACTCGCTAGCTACATTTGCTAGCATTATAGAGGCTAGCGAATCCAGTATGAAATGTCAGGGTCTTAAAAATATTTGACAGTACAGGGATACTTCCACATTTTGACTGCTAAAGTGAAGTAACCGGGCTGACGTGCACGCGTATTCCCAGCTGTGCTCACGTACAGCCACAATAAGCAACGCAGCCTGGCTGCTAAACGTTACGTCGTGTTGAAGACGAGAGGACGCACGCCGCGCCGTAACGGGACGACGGCCCGCTGCGCTGCGTGCTCTGTTTACACTCTTAACATCGCTCTGTTCTGAGCCGCCGTTTACGTCCCTCCGAGTTTTAGCCGCTTCAAGGTGGACGTCAACTGCTTACCTTTTGGTCTTCGGACACAAGAATCGGTTGATTGTCCCGCCGCGCTGGTATAAAATAAAAAGCTAATAGGGTTGATGATACCAGCTCGCTGTTGCTATTTTTGATCTGTGCTAGCTACCGGTGTCCCTCCTTCATTTCCGGCATTCGCCTCTAGAGGTCTGAAGCTCACTGAAGCAATAAGTGACTGCAAAGATACTAGTTTGAAACGCCAACGATTCGCATTAATACTAATGCTGTCTTTCGCTGTGCCTTGAAACAGAAACATATTACATATGACTGTTTCGATTAATTGAGTACAAATGACCCCAATGTTAACAAGCCATAGGCTTTCTTGGGTTTAAAATCCTCTTAGCAGACGGTGCAGACCATGTATTGATCTGTACTTTCCTTTACTTTTTTTTGCAAACTGCCAATGATTAAATCAATAAATCAAACTTTACATGGTCATTGTATTTTGGATACCGTACCTCTGTACAATCTGCAAACTGTTAAAAGTATTCAATCAATCTGTTATGAGGACATTTAGACATTGACAAGTATTTGTATTATGTGGTCACATGATGATATAATCCCAAACTAAAGTCACTTTATATGCTCCACCCAAACTAAAGTCACTTTATATGCTCCACGAGTTTAGTAGGTTTGAAGACAGTGATGCATGCAAATTATGATTATGTACCATGATCATGATTTTAAGAAGGTCACATTTATACAAGTTGTGTTGTGATACATGTATTTGTATACTATAATTCATGGCACATTATCAGTGTTGCGTTAACGTGCACTGTCCCGTAAGTAAACAAATAAAGCAAAGTAGGACGTATGACAACCGATTCCCAAGATTAATTCAGCAATTTATTCTGAACATCAAGATGAATTATTTTTCACAGTTTTCTGTTTATCAAACTCTGAACACCCCCATGACCCCAATACCACAGCATCATACACATACAATTCAAAATGAGGAATATCAATCGTTTAATATAAACAAAAAGTTAATATACAGCAGAATACTGTAATATTTCTTCTTTTAAGGCTAAAGCCAGCATTGACTACAGAAGCATTGCGAAAAGGTTGGCCTAAGGGTTTGGCATGATTGTTGAAATTAAGAAAGCAAATATTAGTTCTACTCAAAAGGACTAACATTTTTTTCAACTTTTTTCTTGATCATATCTCCAGCAAACAATAAGCTTCATATGACCTTTGTATGAAACATGTCAGAATGAATAATACAATCGTGGCAGGCCTATGACAATGAAATGAAACATTTTACAAAAGAATGACAATCATTTACGCAAATGATTGAATTAAGAACAACAACAAAGTCTACTTCAAGGCATACTCAAATACTAAGACAACTCAGTTAAAATGTTCTAGCCACATAAAATCAAATTGAAGAACTCTACATGGAAACATAGAGCACGATGTGAAAAGAAAAAAGAAAAAGGGACTGCGAGAACAGAACTCTTAAATGGATAATAGCATATGGATAATAGATAACAGACAGCATAGTTACGTTTTTTAGAAAAGCAAAAGCAAAATTACGTCATGGATTCCAAGTTCTGATTCATAAATTGCAGCTATCTCCTATCCTCAGTAGCACTTAGTTACGTAATGGCATTGTAAAGCTAACACTGTAGACTACAGTTGGCTTCAACAAACGTGTCAGTAGTACAGAAAAACAAAACCTAAGGTTTGTCCTAATCTAGAGGTTTTCTTTTTTTATGTCCACTGCATTTTGTAGTTTACAAACAGCAGGATATCAAACTGATATTTTGTGCATTCTACAATTTGTTGAGTCATAGAAATATGCAATCTTTTTACATTCTAACAAATAAAAGTACCAATTGGCTCCAGACCTTTTCAATGCCACTTTCAGGAGTACCACAAAAGACTAAATAGTTAACCAGGCCTAAGGGCTATGGAATCAAAAGTAAGCTAATGATTGTCAAATCGTTCTCACACAGACAAGTGTGTACAAATAATTATCACTGGTAATGAAGGTAGATGAAGTAATGACTGACACACACACACACACACACACACACACACACACAAAACCTGCTGTCACAAATTAAAACAATTTCCTCAATCATATCACTAACTATGTTCACACAGGTATGAGTAGAACCCATAGAGAAACTGAAGCAGATGTGATACACAACAATACAAGTGTTATTATAATAGAGCATTTGTGTTACAAGAGTACATTGCAAATGCTTATAACAAAGGCATCATCATGTATTTTGAAATACAGCTGCACTGTGTTCACTGGACTCTCAAGTATGTAGGTGTGACTACATGGCCAATTATCCACTAATTTAGAAATTATTAATCAAAACAGAAATTGGTCGGTTTTAAGTTTGAATCGAGTTCAACTACCAGCAAAGCACGTATGTACTGATTTTACAATACACACGTATTATGTTAACTTCTTCATATTGTAATCGGTTAACTAAACGATTTCAAAACGACAACACTACCATTCTGAATATTGTGTACAGTACAAAATAGTTATGTGGAAAATTGTCTGAGAATCCACTACAAAAAGGGACTCAGAAGTCTAATCTAGTCTAATCAGCTGTTAATAACAACTTCATATTGGACCGGTAAGAGCAGTTTCCCTATGCTCTGTCTGCCCTAACAACCAACGCTTTTTTCACCCGTCTAAGACCAAAATTTAAATGTGACACATTAGCAAGTAGCCAGACACAACATGAATTTAGGCCCATTTGAATTAATAAATGCCCTCTAGAGCAAACATACGAGTGGGGATGTCCAAGTTAACAAACATGGATTGTCCTCATCACCTCTGTTTATGTCACATTGAGGCAGTCAGATTCACCTGCCCATTGTACCCTTGTGTAGAGCAGTGGTTCTCAACCTGGGGGTCGCGACCCCCAGGGGGGGTCGCCAAATAATTTGGGGGGGGTCGCCAGATTTTTTGGTGAATTTGAGAAAAAAAAAAGTTTTTTTTTTTTTTTTTTTTAACAAAATATTTTTTTTATGTTATCATTAATTCATGTTTTATCAGTTAATTTACTCAATTTACCCACTTTTTGCAAAAATGTTTTGATAATAAACAATTATCAAATAACCTATTATAAATAAATAACCTTCGCGCGCGCGAACGGGACCGCTCGTGCGCGCGAACGGGACCGCACGCGTGCACGCGGGGGGTCGCGGGAAATAATATCATTATTTTGGGGGTCGCGGCCTGAAAAGGTTGAGAACCCCTGGTGTAGAGAACACCTGCACTCAAGAGCCTCAAGGTAAGAGTGCTGACTGAAGTTTGCCCTACTTATGTCCCTTGACCGACTTATTCGTAATGAGCTGCAAGACAAACCGCTACTAAATTAGCGCACCTATTTTATATGAAATACAACACCATCTTCTCTTGCCTTATGGAGTGCTTATTGTTGATAGCAGCGGTAGAACTAGTGGTACCATGTTTAGGAGTGAAATATACCAAAAAGTGAGTAAAAGGGATTTGAGAGTAGAGTTAATGTGCCCCTCAGTTATACATACTGTAGGTTTAAGGATTAAGTAGTCACAACCTAAAACACCACGCCGTAGATAAGCCTTCTTATTCTGTGATATTTTAGGAACACAGGCCCTGGCCCAAGTTTGGAAAAATTCAAACCGATCCAAAATCAGCATTTGCTGAATAACATCACAGCATCAGCCCTTACCAAGAAACCTTCTGATCATGGACAAGTACATGTGACGGCTCTTGGTTCTGGCCCAGTAATAGGACAAGATTAAATTGATTGTGGCCCAAAACGGAGGACCCTGATTGATTGATTGCTTCAAGCGGGTTTGGTTATGTCGAACCTGAACCTAAGTCCATTCACAAAGTAGCTCGTCTGGATTTGAAGATGAAACCTGGAGTGAATTATGTCTAATTTATACTCAGTTGTACGAAGGCGTCCCATGCTGAAAATAGCCCATCTATAAGCTCAAAACGTGTCACTTTGTGATGCGTTGTGAGCTATTTTCAGCACAGGACACCACTCTACGCAAAGTACAAATCAAGCTTTATTATTCATACTGGCCTGATAGGAGCCAGTCAAACTCAAAGTAGTACGGTTTTAAAAGAAATATTGATAAAATATAGGAGTTGTTTTCTCTAAACCCAACAACTTCTCTCCATAAAAACTATCACTAAAAGAACTCTGGAAAAAAATATAATCTCTGCACCTTATTATTTAACTAAAAGGATGATCTCACAAACATTCATCATCCTTTCATATTCTACTATATATATGTTCTTGTAAATATACAATTAACTAGTGAGACAATCAATGCTGCACGACCCAAATGAACTGGAGTAAACCAAGAACTCAAATATGGCCAGTTATACTAAAACAGTCCAGTGATACGGTATATACAGACAGCACAACAAGTCATGTTTACTGAGTTCTAGGCTATTCATTTGCTTCACTAATCCAGAGGCTCAGAAATGATAATCCTGTAGATTCCCTGGAATAAAACTTGCTTAACAGCAAGTTATTTTTTCTCTTTTTTTCCCAAATAGAGAAAACCTGATACAAAAGTTTGGGATGTCTGCTCATTTACACATTTTGTGTATTTAATATACACTCAATCATTGTGCAACTATGTCAGTCTCTTCCTCACGTTACCTCAGAGAGATCAAGTACCCAAGTTTGAAGTGACTCAAATTTGCCATGCACACTTAAGTCAGATTTTTTAAGTAGGCCATCAAACTGCAGTGTTTGCCATAACCTGGAGGCCCCAGGCCTATCTCTTGTAGTGATTAGGTGCATCAGCGAACATGTATTTCAGTCTGTAGGCTTCCGCCAGAAGGAGCCCCACTTCTTCGTTACCCCAGTGGATTGTAGGAAGGTTCTGGAGTAGCATGAGTAGGCCCTACAGTAGAAAGAAAGTGAGAAAGTGAGAATTTTGAATTTGAAAACAAGACTCTAAAAGCCACACTAGCAACCCCTCAAGGCTGTGCTACTCCTTACACCCAACCAGATCAAAGTGGTTCGAACTGACTGACACTGTCATCTTTAGAGCCTCTCAATCTCACTCAATGAGGATTAAAAAGAAAGAAAGAAAGAAAAAATCAAGAAAGAACGAAAGAGTTATTTTTATGTTTGTGCCGACAGTTACCAATGAATAATGCATAAATTATAACTCTTCTTTGTTATGAGTGACTGCTCCTACCTGCTGTTAATGAAATGAGCAGGCGCTTTATCTAGATTGCTAGAATGCAGGATGTAAAACAGTACCTGAAAGTCGACCATGGAAAGGATCTCTTTCCGCCACTCAATGAGGAACGCAGCACAGACGTACAGGTGAAAATGTGAGAAGCCCTCCGCCTCAGCCTGGGTGAAAACAAAATCACAATCATTGGTTTGACAACATACATTTGACAAAAATACATTAAAACACCACAAAACAAGAACATAATTAAGTGGTAAAGAAATATATATAAAAAAAAGACAATAAGTCATGACCATTTAAATAGATATGAGTATTTAAGTATAATGGGGACTCTCTTCTATTCAGAAGGCAATTGACTGTTAACTGTTGACTGTTGTAAGAACTGTTAACACCACCACCACCTGCTGTGGTACATCAAGGTTCAAAGTTGTGTTTTATTGACCAGAAATGTCTGTTAACACTGAGTTGTACCTGGTACGTGTCCCACAGTCGGATGGTGCAGCGGAGCGGCAGCTCCCTCATAAGCAGGTTGTTCATCCAACGGAAGGCAAACTGCAGATACTCCACTTCATATTTCAGGAAGTGACCATGAATGTCCTCTGGGGGGTGGAGACAGACAGCGCGCACATTAATATACATGTGGTCTCCATGTCCTTCTGTTCAGTATATTCATTCCACAAGCTACCTTCCCATAACATGTTATTTCTTGAGAAGTAGTCAAAGAGTTATAGAAATGTCCTCAGGCTATTTCAGCTGTTATCTTGATCAGTTAGGGATCCACACACACACACACACACACACACACACACACACACACACACACACACACACACACACACACACACACACACACACACACACACACACACACACACACACACACACACACACACACACACACACACACACACACACACCTCTTAGCAGATAGCAGGCCTAGAGTGACACACAGCCTCCATTTCCTAATGCTTGAGCATCATAAATATTTAATGGTGAGGGTGACTCGAGAGATGACCACACTTACCGTCTATTCTGCTAACCAGCTCCTCCAAAGCTTTCACTTTGTTCTGGATTCCCGGCTGAGCGAACGTGTAATTGTCCTGAAAGGGTATCACATTCAGTCACACACAGTAATCTCTCAAGACTAACAGAAGCAGAATCTGTCAGCACCATTGCCTTTAAAGATGTGATGTTATTGTTAGTAGGAATTAGTCTAGCATGGCCAGACTGTTGCCTCCCACAATTTTCAAATGTTTCCGGTCATACAGTCTGGGACTTGGAAGCTTCCGTTTCGTCTTTACAGACGCGGAAATTTATCCTAATATAAATATAAATCATCTAAGCATCTAGCTTGATGCTAAGCAGAAAAGGAAATTAAAAAATAAAATGTAAAGATATTTTAAAATATGTTTTCGTGAACAGAAGTGCCAGCTTCCTCTCTCGGATTTCAGGAGGTGTAGTTCCAGACTGTATATAGCATTCGGAGATTGTGGAATAGTTGTCTGGCTACGTGAGACTAAGTAGGAATAAACACAGAAGCAGCCGGGAGGAAGTGGACTATGAAAGGGGAGGAGCAAAACCGAGTTCCTGTTTTACACAAACAAATTGGTGGTGGTGCCCCCACTCAATGGGTTCCCAGATTGCACGTACAGTAATACAGATCGGTGTGCGTGTGTGTGTCTGCACATGTGTTGTAAAGACCTGGATTCCATCAAGTAGCTTGCTCATGCACCAGAAGCTGTCTGCCTCAATGTTTCTCTGAGTGTCCAGAGGAAGGGCTGCCACATCAAAGTTCTCCATGTCCTCCTCTGGAACAAGATCCATTCAAAACAATACAGAAAGTAAGTGTGTCAGCCAGGTGAGTGGTTGGGAATGCCTCCACACCCACATGTAAACTTGGCTGGCCTAGGGCCTATGATCAAGGCCTGCCAGTCCAAAAACCTAAAGCCTAATGTATAAATTAACCACTTAAGCCTTATTTTGAATCTTGCTTTTTCTTTTCTTTTCTGTGCAGATTTTCAAAACAAACTAGAAAAAGTGCTCCTCGGAGCACAGGTCTCCGCCAGGTCAGGTAGGTTATTGTGGGCCAGCTATGTTCGGAATTCACCAATCAGGATGGAATATGAAAAATCGGACGGATCCGTCTTGATCACTTGACTATAGAGATAATGTGTACCGATTTGCGTGATGTTTAAAAATGTTTAAATCTTTGCCTTTTTTTTCTTTTACAATTTTCGCCTATGACATGCTCTAACAAATAGGAACACCAAGGTTTAAAGTGGTTAAGCTTAACATAGCAAATCACATATTTATTTTGTCCTAGTATCTTTTAACATGGAAATGTATGCACCCAACTAATCTCCACTGTAATTTGCTTCGCCCTTAAGCTATTAAATACTCAGAGATCAAATTTCAGTAAATAAAGACAATGTTGCAATTAAGGTAGGCCAGCTCAATCTTCATTCAGCTTGGTATGTGTCCCACTTAGCTTAGTGAACTGTCCACAAGTTCACATCCCATTTAAGCTGTTTAACCTGATTATATTATTATTTATAACGGTTCATCTTGCTACCCAGAGACCATTATTGAACAGGACAAAGCCCAACAAAGGGCTGAGCCTTCCGGACATAAAGTGAACATACAGTATCAGGTTTTCCAAGTGATATCATCCATACAGTAATTTTCCAGACAAATGCAGCTTACCGACAAACTCAGAGAGGAAGACCACAAAGAAGGGCGTGACTAAGTCATTAATCCCCTGGACGTAACCACTGGCTGGGTGTCGGATCGCCCAGATGAACAGGATTCTCTCAAACACCTAAAGAGACACAGGGGCAGGATGTTTGCTCATGAAGCACGTTGGGCGCATTATGTCTTAGGCTTGCTAAAGCCCTTCTAACAGTTCCCAGGTCTAGATTAAAAGGCTGGTGAATGCACTTTTCCAGGTGCTTTTTAACAGGCTCCGCAAGCATTGTAGGAGCAACTGTCCTCCTGAATAAGTTTGTCTCCGGAACTTTCCTTTCAGAAACAACTGAAAACACACTTTTCCAAATTTGCGCATTCCTAAGAAACATATCTACATTTGTACAAATTGTCCAGGACTACTTGAAATGTATTTTAAACGCTCTAATCTGTAAGAAATTGCAACAGCCAAGATAAATCTCTTGAGGAAGAGGCCTTGCTCAACTGTGTTCCTTTATTAGCGGAAAGGTTCCCCAGCAGTGTCTCGATATAAACAAGGGGAAGTACAGACTCTTCCTCAAACACAATGGCACCATACACAAGAGGGAGCGCTATACTGTGAGATACAGTATTGACACCGCTGTGCTACAGTTGTACACAAGGGGCCGAAGGCTGAGGGCCGTAGATCAGCAAACCAGTGCCATTATATCACTACCGTGAGATAGTGGGATAATTATGGCACTGGTTATGCTCGCACTACTGTGAGATAATGCATGACCTTAAGTATTCATGCTATTATACCACAGTTGCAAGATTAGACGTGAAGAAGATGTATACTACTTTATGGAATGCATTAACTTCACAGCACTATACTGGGAGATGTTGGCACTCATTAATAGAACCAACTGTGGTATAATACACTTTATAATTTTTACATTTAAATTATGTCGAATGTGAAACTTTTCATTAAATAAAATAGAAATTATGGCGTCTTAATTCAAATGTGTTTTTGGAGGTTCTAATGTGTAGTGCAAAACGATATTACATGGTAAAAGTACCCAAATGTAATGGGTGTTAACTTTGGGTAAAACAATAAAGACATCTAGCCTAAACTCAGGAGATCCACTCTCACCTCTTGTACTGCAGGCTGCTGGAACAGTGGAATCAGAGGGTTGGTCCTTGGAATGTCAATATGGATCTGATAGGGAGCAGATATTGTGGTTAACTGATTCAGTATACAATATTTGATATTTTCTCAATGTAGTGTTGCAAATCAACATGCGTTTCTTGACACTTGCTTGTACCACACCTATTTGCATAAACAATGCAAATACAGGACAATAATTACAGGGCTTGTCCTGGTTTAAAACCACTTTGCCTCCAACCTTAAACATGCATCAAGTTTTTCCATCACCTTGCCACACAACAAACGCATACACACACCTCTGATCGTACAGCATTAGATAATACTTTGTGGCAACATCACACAGTGGTTAGAATTTAATTTCAAGCATTCTCCAAGACTATTCAAAATGCCATGACATTTCTGACCATGAAAACAAGTCAAGTCTAGCTCGACCCTGAATACAGCCAGCCAACGTCACTCTTATTTGTCATCTAATCTGTTCTGTTTTGTTCTGAGGGAAGGATGGAAAGCTGGAAATTGAGCCATTCTTTCAAATATGAATCAAATATCAAGGCTCAATATCAATACATTTATCTTGACAATGATAATGAAGGACTTTACTGCTTGACTCGCCTTCCCTTTGGTGCATTTAGCTGAATTCACACTTGTTCACACAGCAAGAGAGAGCGTCAGTGAGTGAGCTAGTTTGTTCAATAATATAGATTTATGCAAGCAACAGAGTAGGAAAAGAGGACTAATTAAACATTTTCCCATTGGGAATGGGAAAATAAATCACAAAACCAAAGTGTGCACTCCACAGCCTTGTCTCTCTTTTGTTTTCTGTTAAAAAAGCAAGCCAACTTTCTGTCCAGTTACTTGAAGGGCTATTTGATCTGAATGAACTGGCCCAGTACAATATGAAATGCCTGCACATTGTTTACTGGGACAATGGAGATGCATGTGTTTGTATTGAGTTTGCCAGGAAAGCATAATGAGCAAATGGGATACCGGTCCGGCACATGGCTGGCTGTTTGCCACAGGAGAGAATGTGTGTGTGTTTCAACAATGGGGAGTCAGTCAGTTAGTCAGTCAGTTACTCACGTTAATTACTATAAGCCTGCCCACCCAGGGTCCAGCAATATAATACAAATACAAATCAATTTCAGGACATGTATGAACCCTGTGGTTAAGGCTCACTGTCAAACATAATACATTTGTCTTGTTTGATTATGTTCACCAAAGTGTTACCTGTCTGTAAGTGTCCTTGAAATGTTCATCTGTTCGGGAGTGGTAATACTGCTCAATGAAGCCAAAGTACTCATCCCTTTTCCTCTTCAGCACCAGCTCTCTGCGCTCCATATTAGCAGGCAGGTAGCCCTGAGAGAGAGAGGGGTGGGGATGATAAGAGACGATGGAGATGGTGAGAATAAATCATAATTATGTGAACAGTTTGAGAAAAGTCGACAAACAGGCAACTATTTGGGAGATTATAATTAGACTATAATTCATGTCATTATGTGAACATTTTCATGTTGAACAAATTAAACAGGCTTAGTGTTTGAAAAAACGACCCAAGAAATGTAGCTTGGGTCTATCTAAGCCCCACACAGTCCCAAGTTGCATTGCAAGATTCCAAGGACTTTTGAGGTAAACGAATCCCACACGTAGAGCCAAGTTGGAGTGCATTAATAGTAATACATGTGATGTTATGAAACTGAAGGTTGTAGTTTCTTACAGAGAGAAGTCTCCATGTAATCGGCCGGACTTCTCTTGGTATGCCTGACCAGCTGTGCTTCCGGAGTTCCTCTGCAACACAATACACAGTATGATATATGACGCGCATCATCGATCCTATTATATATCTGACCAAATCAATAAAAAGGGACAGACATTTAGAGAACCAACAAAATGTCAAGGCTTTGGCACTGTGATGGCTGACTCAGCAGCCACACATAGAGACTATAATGTATGGTAACTCTTCCTTTTGGTTTATATATTTAGTGTGTTTATTTTCAGTTGGACATAACAAGTTGAAATTACATCATTTATTATTTGTTTTTCTATGAGTTTATTTGCATTTGATTTGACTGAGTTTCTTTGAATTACCAGTTCTGTGGGAGGTGCTGACTAACATACATGGGCATGATGGGCTGGCCAAAGCAATGGGGATCAGCTGCTCCAGATCTACAGCTAATTGGAGAAATTAGACTGCACCACAGTCCCTCTGTACCATGGGGTGGGGCAGGGGTTTTGAGTGTGTGTTTCAGTTGTAGTCTTTGTCTTTTCCCCCTTTTGTATTAACAGTGGTCTGACCCGTCCCTATATATGTCCACCTCCTGTGTCATTGAGGTTAGTTAAGTTTTCAGTTCAGTTGTGTTGTTCAGTCTCAGTTTGTTTTGTTATTTAGTTTAATTTCCTTTGTGTTGAGCACATTTGTTTTGTTAAAAAAAATTTGCAACAACGAAAAAAGAAAAAAAGAAAAAGAAATAAAAAAAGAGAACAATGTTTTAAAACCAACAAAGTTTTCCCTGTGTCTCTCCTTCCGACCAACTCGGTCCCTGACAGGCACCTTCTAGTGTTCCTTTGTGTCTTGGAAAAACGGCCACTACATTACATTGACCGGAAATAGCCAATCTACAATCTCACAACGTGTCGCACTGCGAAGCGTTGTGAGCTTGTAGATCGGCTATTGTCAGTGCGTGACACCGGCGCGCAACCAAGTATAACTCGGGCTTTAGTCTCACCTAGGTCCGTGTTGGGACAGGCCAGCAGGTATTTGAATTTGTCCAGCCGGCTCTTCTCTCGCACCGTCATGGGCGGTGCCCCTGAGGCGTTCTGGTCAGAGATGCGGGCGACCAGCGGGATGATAGGACGGACAGGAAGAGACTGCTGCTTCTGCAGCGTGGCGCGAACTGGGGAGACTAGGAAAGAGAAGACAGCAAAATAACTTCAAATGTGAGTACTTTGTTCTCCATTTAATTGAAGTTTTTGTATGTGCTACCCTTTTGGATTTTTTAAAATTCCTTTTTTTGATTTGCAAAGTAACTTATTTAGGACGTTTATGGTAATGTTTAAAAAAATGGAATCAATTAGTGGGCAACTTTTTGAGGTGCTGATATACTGTAGGTCACATTGGCACAACAAAGTGACAAAAGTCGTATAAGAAAGGAATTGTATAAGTAAGCAAGTAACAAGAACTCAAGACAAATTTAATTTATATTTCACAGACAGGGAAACTTGACTGCAATGCATTCCATCCCAGCTCTCTGAAAAGTAAACACTGATTATTAGAGACTTGATTACAGGGATATACTGATACTTGCTAGAACGGAGGCATGTAAGTCATTTACTGTTAGTCTGTTTAGGCTCTCCTTCCAAGGCCTTATTATCTACCTATAAAGAGTTAAGTTGTATTGAAATGTGTATGCGTATTTGTATTATTTTATCTTTTTACAATGTTTAGCTAGCACACAGTAGAAACTGAAATGTAAACACAAGGGAACTGTTTGGTCTGTTTCTCACCTAAAATGTTGTCATAAACAATTTTTGGTTGTACTAAATAAGTTGAATGAAAATAGATCACTTCCACACAAGTTCCTCAGCACTCCACTTTCTCCAAAAATAAAGCTGGATGTAATGACAAGGAATCCATGCCCTCCATCAGGGGATCTTATTTCTTGTGGCCATAATATAACCAACTTGACTGTGCCATAATACCCGTCCTCTTCTGTAGTTACACAACCCAGCAGTCTGGGCTACACCAGAGAAAAATTGTTCCATTACTTCCTCCCCAGAGAAAAATTGTTCCATTATGTCCTGTTTAATAACCGTGTGTGATGGCAGAACTGTGTCATGAACTCAGAACAAATTTCAATGCATGTAGTTTGCAACTTTTCAGTTTACTACTCACAAGTCCCTTGTGATTACAACAACCTAGCAAATTATCACCTCATCATTCCAGCTAAGAGGTAACTCTGGAGAATTAATTATAATATCTACAGAGGCAAATTAAACTGTATATAGGTCTAAAATTGGCAAACTTACTCTTTATCATATAAACGGCACTGGAACAGCACAAAGCAACAACAGAGACACATTATAATTAATGCCAAGCACCAGGAGCTTCATAAAGAAGCAGTAGCCATAGTCAATCATAGAAAGCGTTCTGAATACCACACCGTGAACCAAAATGTAACCAATTCTATTTTAGTCAATGGGAGCCCTGTGAACAAGTGTACAAATAAACACTACCGTATCGTAAACTTATTATGACCTTTGTCAAATGACGTTAAAAATAAGAACTATCCCGCTGTTTCCTGATCTTTCAATGAGCACTTTATTTTTTTTTCTGTAAGTATATAAAGAGCACAGTGTACTGCTAGTAGGTTTCTGACTGGGCTGTGTGGGACAGTCATTGACAGTGGCAGATGTCTCCCATATGTGCACTCACACACAAAATATTTGTATACAACAGTTGCAACAGTCAGCACGAAACATTGCAATTTCATTTCCAGTGAACATTGTGCAGCTCCATACCTGAGGATGTGCTGAGATGGGCCTCGCTGTTGGACTTGACTATGCCGTTCACCTGTCCGCACTCATCTGTCATCTCCTCCTCTGGCACCTCCTGGAGGTTTGGGCCCTCCGCCCTGAAGGGGGCCAGTCTGTCTGCCGTGCAAGTGTCCTCCTGCTGCTGCTGCTGCTGCTGGGGCTGCTCAGAGGACTGTGGACAAAATAGATAAGTAGCCGTGTCTTTAACTGCACTTAATCACTTAAACCCTATGCATTTCATTGACCGGGGTTGCCCAGGGGTCTATACTTTGTCCGTACAAAAAGGGTGCCTTAAAATGGTGATTTAAAATGACAATATAGGTATTTATATGTCTTGATTTGATATCACCCCTAGACAGACGCTAAACTTTAGTCATTAATTAAACCACGTTTAGGGATATTTTAAGTGAAATCATGCTTCTGAATACATTTCTGTAAACAGGCTTCTGAAAAATGTTTCATCTCCAATATATGTTCAAGATATACGTTCACTGAAGGAAACTCAAGAATAGAAAATGGTCTATTTCGCAGCACCTTAGTTCAAGTACAGTAAATATTTTAGTACTGAAGTTCTTTACACACCAGGATCATTTTGTGTGTGTGTGTGTGTGTGATTAATTCAACCGAATTCTTTATTTGTTTGTGTCATAAGTAAATTAACACAGAACGCAAATATTACCAACAATAAAGCGCCATAAATGATTGATAATTAGGAACCTATAAATCATTTACTTGCTAAATGATTGATAGTTAGGGGACAAATGAACCCTTACAGGTCTGTGCAGATTTAAATTAACATTACGGCCTTTACAGTGTAGATCGGGGTCCAGGAGATAAAACATTCATAGCCAATCGGGGTCTGTGGCACAATGCATATCAAACTGGAGGTCCTTGAAATTAAAAAGATTGAGAATCACTGATATACTGTAGGCTAGCATGCTTAATTATGATTAGATTGCATCGAAATGGTCCAAAGAGCAATTCATGACTGTCTCAGTCACCTGGTGGTGTGTGGAGTGCAGGCCTGATGGCAGTGATGAAGGGTGGACAGGGGCACTAAGGAAGTCCTCATCCTCCTCGTCATCAATGTCCCAGGCATCGTTGGTGCTGCGGGCAAACTCATGGAAGCTGGAGGCTTTCGTAGACTTGAGGTTGTTGAGCTTAGGCTTCGGGGTGTCTTTGGAAAAGCTGTAGAGACAGAGAAAAAATTAAACAAATATCTGGATGTTGTGTCAAGCAATGGTGAGCTTTGTACACAGATGAGGTGGATACATCTTTAAGACCCAAAGAAAGACTATGATGAAAGCATGCTTCAAACGTGCCAAGTACAAAGTAAAGAAAATTCAATGAAGAATAACAATACAGAACACTGCGAACAGTGTCAACTCAACAGTGTCATGAATTAAACACACCACAGCCTAACAGCAAATAAATAATAAATACAAAAATAACCACAAAAGTCAAAGAACTCAGAGCAAAGATAAAACACAGCAGGACAACAAAGTAAATGATGTATAAAAAAAGAAAGAAGAAGAAGCAGAATGTCTGCTTCAATGACATGATTCCATGCAGATCGTCTTTTTTGAGCACTTACGTGCGTCGTAGTCGGGGGTCAAGAGGTGGATGCTGCGCTCCATAAACAGGCTGTATACTAGAGGGAATGAGACACCATAGGCTGTAACCTGTGTGTTAACTGCAAAAATGGGCATCAAAGAAAGATTTGTAGCCAGGGAGGGGAGGGCATTCTCTGTCACTGCATTAGCGACTACTACCGGTTGTTTGGGGAACCTGTTCATCAGGGACCTGAACTGAGAGGGATAGCATGTTCCTTTGCACGTGTTACATCCTCCCAGTGAAACTCACTGTCAGGTGAAATGAAGCAGCTAGTGACTCCATGTGTATCAGAGGAAACATGTCTGCACCATCCCCAGACAGACCCACAGCAGGTGTTGGCAGTGACAAGGACTATACACATGGATGGGAAGGGAATTGGCATAATGGCTAAAGGAGAAAAATGAAAAATAGTTGATTTAAAAAACCTGACAGTGTGACAAGGATCACATATTCACAGCAGAGAAAATCCTATGGCAGCCTGGAATATCAATTTCTGCCCCACTCATGGGGATTTGCATTTGAGTGAGAGCTGCTAGCTGGCACGCCAACTGTTAAGACACATGGCATTGCCAGGTATTCGTTATTCTGGGTATCTATCAAAGAGCACTCACATTTAAGAGCCTGCAAATTAAGGCTTTGAATTCAAACCTTCCCTCTGCAGCCGATTTCAGTTTGATCTCGGTGCCTCTCTGTTATGAAAGACGACTTCCTCTTTCGGCTTGATTAGGCTTTAATTGGGGCGTCTTGAACAGAATCTGTGAACAGCTTGTGCGACTAAGGTGTTCGCCAGCGGTCCATGGAGAATATCCTGTTCCAGCGGGTGCCAGCATCATGCTGCTCAGCCTACGTCCAGTGATCCGATGATGACCCAGCACAGATACAGTCCCAGGCATAGTGCCGGGACTCAGGCCAGAAACAGGCCATTCATTGTCCCCAGTGATCCTTTCATCAGAACTTTCATTCCGTAGACATATTGTTGCCATTCGGTGGGTGAGGTTAAAGGCCGGGGACCATGTCAAATTATATTTGAAAACCGTCCTGCTTACAAAGTGATGTATTATTTTCTCAACTCAAGTTAAATGCATTTAGTTCTTGAACGGCTGTTCTTAATGGCAGTCTACAGACATTTGACAAAAGAAAAAAAGGACAACCCTATCCTAGACCCTCAATCAAGATCCCTTCGAGGGTCAATAAAGTATTTCTACTGTATTCTATGTGAGGAGAAACTCCTGAGAAAAGAAGTAAGAAATCTTAGGAAGGATCACAAGTGGGGACCCCCTTCCAGGGTGTACAGGCCCTGGTCACAATGACAGATCATAGTATGGATTGTTGTAACTTCTGACCACTGACAAAATATTATGTGGTTACTCCAAGGGACTCAACGAGGGAATCAGAGATATAAAACTTTGTCTGCTTCAGTTGTCAGTTTCAGTATGATATATTACTTTTATTTCATTAATTTTACCAATCATTTTCTTACAAAGTCAATTATTTGGGGAGAACAAATGATTATTTCTCTGTATTCACAAAAACAGTGGGCTATCAAAGAGAGGTGTGATTCCAAGATTCACTTGCACAAGAGACAGATTCTATATACACCTGCCGTTTTCTATACTTGCACAAGAGACTGTGATATTCTGCCTCATTCTTTTTTTATTTTATATTTTGACCTTATGTTTGAAATATATATATATACACACACAGAAGGAAAAAAAACTCTTGACACCTCTAAACTTGTAATGTGACAATAAAGCTGAAAACAGTAGCACAACTCTTAACAACAACAAATGCTACCTTGTTTTTCTTACACCAACTGAACATATGTTAAATAGGACAGAACTACATAAACTACATTATGAGATAGATGAAGGGGTTTCGTCAGAATTCACCCGAGGGTAGAGAAGATGACCTCATCCAGGTCATTTGCATGAATAAACCGACATCGAGCCTGGTGTCTCAGAACTAGCTTCAGTCACTATCTGAGCCTGCCAGAGCCTGTTTTGTTTTGTTTACCAGCAGCCTCAGCCATGTTTTATCAGTAGCAGCTCAAGGACAGGCCGTTGGACCAGCTACAGTAGTCGCTTTCCTGTTCAAACATACTGTATGTTTGGGTTTGGGGTTTCCCAGCCATTCCGTCCACCACCGTTTCAGAGAGAGACAAGTCTGACAAAGACAGACAACACCCACTCCTCTGAGAGCCTCTCTACTCAAATTACCACAAACAGACTAGCTCATTGCAGCTCCCCCCTCAACTGCCATGCAGGGCAGGCAGCACACCCTTGGAATCTGTAGTACCACATGCAAGATCATGTGGCGCATGCATAACAGACAGACATGGAACCACATTGGAATGGACACGGTCATGTCTTGTCAATAAGAAGACCTTTTGATTATTTCTGTGAAGTGCTTCGAGTTCTCATCGCTACGCTGTACACATTGCCCGTGTGACACGGATGCCGCTAACATCACATGGGGGCTTATTAATGAGAGTTACAGAGAGACGGTGACTTATAGTACAACAGAGTAGGGAATGGCTGTGTGTACATGTCAGTGTTTGTAGCAACCCATTAGGAATACCCTGACAGTTGTCAGTTGAGTAAACTCTATAGACTAATGTCAGACTTAACAGGCTAGTAAGGTATGAAGTAATCACCCACATGCAGGGTTCCTGTCTGAAGTAACATAAGAGTGTGTGCCCTACATATGGTGCAAGGCATTTTGTAATATATCAGCCAGATATCAAGTTTCTAGGTTGTCTCCAACCATAAGAAATAGACTATGTTGTGGGTCACTTGCTCTGCTGGGTCACACATATATCAAAGAAAGAGATTAGACATAGAAAACGTCTATGTCCTCAGAGAGCCAATGTGTGGTAGGTACAGCACAGAACATATAGACATAGACAGCTAAAGCACATCACATCAGATAAACAAAATCAACAATAATCCATAATATAGCAGCCATCATAAATATCAACACACCAACAATGGTATATAAAAAATAGTGGGGGTGTGTAGGGCACATCCCCCCTATGTTGGTATATCTTTATCCCAGTTGTTAACGTAACCTATATTAAGGAAACAGATTAGCCTAGATCATTTGATAACAAAATAAAAAAGGTAATATTTCACAATTTTCACTTAAATACTTCCGAGTGACTCATCGAATAAGGCCATAACAACCACAGAGGTTACAAAATATGCCCCATATCGTGGCTGATAAGACTGGAGCAGCATAATATTGTGCAAGCCACCCCACTTCTCTCTGCTGACATTTTATCATATGTTTTGACCAGTGTGTGGGTAGTAGTGGGGAACTGGAGCATATGGCAGGTGGAACACATGCACAGTGGTGGAAGAAATACTCAGATATGTGTAAAAGTAGCAATATCAGTATCACAATATAAAAATACTCTGTCACAAGTAAAAGGCCTGTGTTCAAAATGTTACCCGAGTAAAAGTACAAAAGTATTGGCATCAAAATATACTTCAAGTACAAAATATTTGTATAAAATAGGGCTAAAGTGATAAATGTATGTTTTGTAATATAATAATGTATACATGCATAGTAAGTAGTAACTAAAGTTTTCAAGTAATTGTAGTACAATATTTGCCTCTGAGATATAGTGGAGTTGAAGAAAATAAATTGAAAATTGCAAATACTCCTGTAAAGTAAAAAAAACCCTCAAAATTGTACTTAAGTACAGTACTTGAGTAAATGTACTTAGTTACTTCATACCACTGGTTTTAATTTGACCAGTGTGTGGGTAGTAGTGGGGAACTGGAGCATATGGCAGGCGGAACACACGGACCATGACAACTGACTGACAACTAATGTTGACACTTGGTTCTGATGTGAAACAGCTACGCTGAGCTCTGCCAACTGCAGAGCAGCGAGTGACAGCATGACGTGTCTCCAGAGTTTACACTTTACAGTAATAATACTTAAAATCACCGAAGCAATAAAACAAAGCTTGGCTGTTTCAGTTCCAGTGTCACTCTATCCCATCGTCCGGACGGACGCTGGCCTGGACATTGTTTGGACATTTTGTGATTGGCTCGTCGGTTATCAGGCAAGCGCTGACGCGGAGCTAGACAACATTTGCAAAAATGTAATATAAAATAAAACGTCTCGTCTAATAATCAACTCCCTCTGTGGAGGATAGGAGCAACTACAATGGCAGAGCTAGCCTGTTTTGTTTAGATATAAGATGGCATTTGCACTGTCTGTGTACATTGAGACGTTACGTCTATCTGGCTACTTAAAGCAGATCTATGAGTTGATCAACCGCCCCGATAGGATACACTGTACCGCCCCCCCATCAAAGCCGGATTTACTTCGTCGCACAACGGTGTCGAATGTCGAAAATAGCCAATCTACAAGCTCACGACGCGTCGCGGGGGCTACGCGCTGTGAGCTTGTAGATCAGCTATTTTCGTTTTTTTTTTTTTTTATGTGATCAACTGTCAGTCCTCCTGGAGAACTGACAGTTGATCACATACCCCACCAAAAAAAGAAACGCTCGCCGCGACGCAATCAATGGGATCAGAACCAATAAATTCCGTTACGTACCTCCCGGGAACCTTGGCGTTTCTCCTCCAAAAATGTATCCTGTTGTCGGTGGCCATAATAACTCAATGTCCCTCAGGCTGACACTGAGCAGCGGCTCAGCTTCTTGTCTTCTCGCACCAACAACACATCAGGGACCCCCTGGTTCCGCCGTTCCAAGTGTCCTTAATACAATGTATGTAAACCAACCGCCGCTCGATCGGCCCTTTGTGATCTTCTTAGCCCCGCATTGGGTTCACACACTCTAGCCCGGGTGACAACAACGTTATTTTTGTTGCTAATTTACGATGATGATGATGTATGGTAAAGTGCGCTGGAGGTCGCCATCTTGGAGTCCACCGGCAGAGTGGCGTGTGATTGGCGGGGAGGGTCTAACAGGTGCAGGGGTGACGGACCAATGGGAAACACCGGTGGAAAAGGGGGGGGGGGGGATGCTCCGTGATAAACAGATACAACGTAAATAAATAAGTAAATACAACATAAACAATAAAGATACACAGAGGCGTGGGGTACATTAAGCCTAAGTTATACTTTGTAGTGGCGTTGGAAAATTGCTTTCAATGCTTCTACGTTCGTGGTGGTAAGCATTACTTGACAAACAGTTGCACCCAGAGAGGAGTTTTAGCTATTAGCATCCATGCACTGTAGAGTAAGTACTTAAGTACACTTTTGAGGTATTCTTTACTTTACTGGACTTCTGGAAGTACGTTTACTTCTACCCCACCCCACTACATCTCAGAGTCAAATATTGTACTTTTGCTCCACTACAATTACATGAAAACGTTAGTTTGTAGATTTTGATTATTTTTACAAAACACACTAACCCAGCCCTATATATTTATATAGCCTATATTTTGGCCATTTGAAAGCTCACAATGCGTTGTGATGTGATGGGATGCAGTGTGAGCTTGTAGATCAGCTATTTGGAAAATATGTTTTATACATTTTAAACTTGTGAAATGGGACATTCTGCACAATTAGTACTTTTACTTTTGGTACTTAAAGTAATTTTGATGCCGACACTTTTGTACTTTTACTCAATTACATTTTGAATACGGACTTCTACTTACTTGTAACAGAGTATATCTACATTCCAGTATTGATACTTTTTACTTAAGTATAGGCCTACATGTGAGTACTTATTCCACCACACTGCTTATACGTTTACAAACAACAATCTAGTCATTTACACCCATTGTTTCCCATTATGACCTATAGTTTTAGGCCCCCAAAAAACCCTACTATGCATAAATCAGAACAGCTCCTTTGCACTAATCATTCTTCATCATCAGTGAGAAACGTATTATTGCCTCAGAATGCTGAATATCACTTCTCCATTTTTCATAGGTGCAGCATGTAGACCCTCTGACCACAAGAGGGCAGACATTTTCCGTTCGCACTGAAGGACATTGTGAGTGAAACCAGTTAAACCACTGTATTTATTTACTGTAAATGTTTGAAAAACGGGTTTATTATATATCAACAACAGAAAGTGATAGCATAGAGAGCAAGTAGCCATGCTTTGCATATTGCTGGGTGGGAACTGGGAAGTGAGTTGAAGGGGCTAATTGAATAGTGTAAACCCATTATTTTATGACAAGATATAGGCCTGTATTGTTTACTTCAGTAAATTGAGTTATGTATTGTTCAATGAGTGAGTCTGGCTTAAAGAACACCCAATTTCATGTCTCCTTTCATATTCAAATAGAAGCAAATGGATAGGCCTACAGTGGAGACATGAATTAGTGTAGTTTTGCATGGCAGTCTGTATTTGAATGGCAGGTGCCTTCCTCTTCTCTGTTTGTTTAGGGAAATCACTGCAACTCCCCACCTGTCTTGAACTCTTTTCAGTGTTCGGCAAACTTCAACCGGGACAACACAGGTGAGACTTTTCTCATAGATGACCTCCTCTCTCTCTCTCTCTCTCTCTCATCTGAAGTATATTTAACATTTAACAATCTGTAAAGTGAGTATTTGTGCTCAATGCCTATTTTATGGAGTGAGGAATGAGTCAACTATCAGTCAATTATTTGTTGTGGTTACCCACAATGACAGTTACAACTTCTACAAAACTCTCTCAAACTTCCCCCTTCTGCCGTGGAGCGCATCTTGTGACTATGCTCTGCGCCGTTCCTTTTGGTATGGTCAACTTCTAGGGGTGTGAACCTATCAGGCAGAGAGGAGACACACACATACAGTCATGAGACGAGACAATAGGGAACTGTGTCTCAAAGCTCAGGGACCGTTGGTGCCTGGGGGCACAATAGTTAGCTAATGTCTAAAGTTTCTTTGAACTTTTAGCCTTTAAGAGTGCCATGGCTGTTTAGTTGTGTATAATGCTGTTTTTTTTTTTGACTCATTAGCTGGTGGCAATATTTTCACAGAATCCTAGGTATGCCATAATCGCATGTCATATATTTTGCTTTGGAGTGATAGTAGTAAATAAAAGGTTTAGTTTAGTTTAACTTTTGTTTAAAGTTTGTTGACTATGTTCCAACTGGAGGAGTTATCACTGCCACATATTCCCAGCAGAGCTGAAGCCCCCCCAGCCATATTTTGGCTTGCGTGACCCCCTTGTTTTGCTCTGCCTCTTACCCCTGAAAGGATAGCATTGTGACTTTTTTTTCCTCTTCCTGAATGCTTAAGTAGCAACAAAAACCACCCCTACAGCATTCTTTTAGAAAAGACAAACTTTTCCTTTTGTCGCTCTGTCATCAGCATTGGACGTTGAAAGTCAAAGAGTTAGTCTAAACGTTTATAGAGTTAGTCTAAACGTTTATAGGGAGAACACGGAAGTGAGATAACTTGAGAAAGTTCTGAAAAGTTAGAAGATTAGATTATAACTTAAAAATGTAAGATTTATTTTGTTTGTTTCTGAAAAGGTAAGTTTCTGATATGTTATTTATCTAGAATTAGAGAAAATGAAACAGTTGCTTTAAGTTTAAAAATGTCAATACATTTTTGGATGCAAGACTTTATCTGTCCACATGATTTCCTTTGTATTTATTTATTTTTGCCATGGGAAAATGAATGGAAAACAAATTAGCCAACCTGTGCAGCTTTTAGATTTGACATTTGACATTGACACAACTCATTAATCATGTCTTTTCAGCAAACGTATGGCAAAACAAATTGTAAATTTTATTTCTCATTATACACCAGACAAAAGAATGCTGACCTGGGTTTTGTGCTCATGTTTTCTTCAGGCACATGGTGTAATGTGTAGTTCAGTCCTTCACCTCAAGGTCAAAAGGTCATATCAAGCTCTACTCATATACCTGGACGGTCACCAGGCCATGGACGACTGTGAATTCTCAGAAAAAGGTAAGAAATAAGTATTTCTTTAAAGGTGTGTGTGTGTGAGTGTGACACACACACACACACACACACACACACACACACACACACACACACACACACACACACACACACACACACACACACACACACACACACACACACACACACACAATCACACACAGTCAGGAGTGTGGCTAGTTACACAAATACTAAGGCATGAAGGTCAATCAATATATTATACAAGAGCATAGGAATGTGTTTTAAGACCGCTCTTAAAAGAATCAGCAGATCTTATGTTTTCAGGCACTGTAAAAATCCTTGTTAATTTAACTCTGAGAGTGTACACATTGAACCAAATAGACCCTCTCAGAGTTAAATTAACACAGAGGGTTTTAATGTGGGGAGACTGTTCCACATTCTTGGCTCTGCCAAGTAAAAAGGCCTATTTCAAGACTTTTTCAGCTGAGACCGTGGGATGGCAAACAGTGCTTGGTGGGCTGACCTGAGGGGCTTAACAGTGCTGTTGGGGGTCAGAAGTTCTGAAATATAGCCAGGGTTGAGACCATGCAGAGCTTTGAATTGAAACCTAAAATGGACAGGGAGTCAGTGTAAAAATGCTAGAATTGGGATAATGTGGCTCCCTTTTTAACTTCCGGACTAGTGTTTATCCACAGCAATTTGTACAAGTTGTAGATGGGAGATGCAACCTTGGTTATCACCTAAACAGAGAGAATTCTAGTAGTTTAGTCATGGAGTTATTGAAAACCCCCTTCCAGGTCTGAGAAGGACAGAAAGGGCTTGCTTTTGGATATAATACTACATTATTAGAGGAAGCTAGATTTCACAACCGAGCTGACGTGTTTGTCAAACTTGGCCATCAAATATGGCCTCAAGTTTTCTGGCTTATGGCCTTATATGTGGATAACTGATCCAGGCTCTGTGTAATGACATTCACAGAAGCTGTTGGGCCAAACAATAGAATCTCAGTCTTATTACCTTTGCCAAGGAGGTTATGTTTTCACTGCCATCTGTTTGTCTTTCATGTTCTGAAAAGTAATGGCAAATTTACATGAAATTAGATTTCTCCCAAGAGGAAGAAACCTATTGATTTTGGTGACCCCATGACCTTTCCCTCTAGCTAGCTAGCCCCACCATGAGGCCAAATTTGCAAAGCTGTGGAGATTTCCAGGTGTTGTCCGATGTCTGCTGCTCTCAGCTGAGTGCATTCTTGTGCTCATTTATTCGTCCAAAATTGTGCGAATCCAATATTTAATGTCCTGCAGGCATTCTCTCAGGAAAATTGACCTCCTTGTGGCGAAACATAGTCTTGGCCTTCGCCCTGGCGGCGACAATGAAGCATAACAATGGAAAGAGATGTAATTTTCATTAATATTACCCAGTGGAATCATATGTAGAACAGAAGACCTAAAATTGAGCCCTGGAAGCCCTGAAAAATGCACACAAAACATGTCTGTGAATATATATTCCCGGCCTCTCTCTCTCTCTCTCTCTCTCTCGCTCTCTCTCTCTCTATATGTATGTATGTATGTATGTGTATGTATATATATATCTCACCAAAATAAGTGTCTTATGACACTACATATAGAGCAGGTCAAGACCATATGCTACAGAGTCCCTACAATTCCCCCATGAGTAAGCACTTGGCAACGGGAAAAAACCTTAGCAGAACCTGGCTCTAGGTGGGGCGGCCATCTGTTGACCGGTTGGGCTGAGAGAGAGACAGAGACAGATAGAAAGAGAGTGTGTTTGTGACAGAGACAGACAGACAGACAGACAGGAATATTGTACTGCAAAATGTTCATGTACAGTATTTGCATAAATGGACATATGTGTGTGTTTCGACCAACCATGTGAAGGAGTTGTGTGGATAAAGAACGAGAGGGTGAGAGAAATAGCCAGGGAGAGATAGAGTGTGTGTGTGTGTGTGTGTGTGTGTGTGTGTGTGTGTGTGTGTGTGTGTGTGTGTGTGTGTGTGTGTGTGTGTGTGTGTGTGTGTGTGTGTGTGTGTGTGTGTGTGTGTGTGTGTGTGGTGAGGTTGTGCACTTATCATAAAACTACCCGTGAGTAGAGGTGTGAGAGTGTTTACTGCGCCTCTGCTTTTAGCAAATATCCATCGTTACGAGTGGTTATCCCCTCCTCCACACACACACACACACACACACACACACACACACACACACACACACACACACACACACACACACACACGCCAAAGCCACTTTCCCTACTCATTCCAATTGACACACTCGGTTTAGTTTACCAAGAGATTTGTGCGTGCATCTGTGAGTGTATATTGTGTGTGTGTGTGTGTATGCCCAGTAGACTGAGTTACGAGTGTGAGTGGAGTGAATGGTATTTGACCATGTGCATTGTGTTTTATTAGATGAGCAGGCTGTAATGAGTCTGTCACCAGTAAATGGGTTCTGATTTGTAGCACAGCTGTCCCTCCACACTCTGATCAACTCAGGCCTTCTGGAGACACACACACACACACGCACACGCACACGCACGCGCGTGCGCACACACACACACACACACACACACACACACACACACA
Source organism: Gymnoscopelus microlampas (assembly GCF_963454915.1). Lineage (NCBI taxonomy): Eukaryota > Metazoa > Chordata > Actinopteri > Myctophiformes > Myctophidae > Gymnoscopelus > Gymnoscopelus microlampas. Next base: position 25,486,254 of record NC_139947.1, read on the forward strand.
CACACACACACACACAGCCGCATACACCCATGTGAGCATGTGCGCTCGTTCACATGCACACTCAAAAACATGGAATTGAAGTCCCAAGTCTACATTCTCACACACACACACACACACACACACACACACACACACACACAGAATCAAGCAAGCACGTACGACACATGCGCAGTTGGATCGTGTAAAATGAATCACAAACACTCGCTGTCACACTCATACACAAATCCAATGGCATGATCGTATGCACATAATACACGTACATAGATACACACACATGCACGCACACACATACACACACACACACACACACACACACACACACACACACACACACACACACACACACACACACACACACACACACACACACACACACACACACACACACACACACACACACACAATCACATGCACAAACATATGCATGGTTCAGTCACGAGTATGGACACACACACTCAGAAATGCAGTGCACATCCCACACCTAAACATTACACCGTACACGCTTATGGCGGCGTTGCATGTAGATTGCTTTTCTGGCACAAGCAGTCCCTTTATGTCACGTATTACGGGTGGAGGTAATTACAATCTGAAGTCTAATCAGAGAGAAATTACAGCCGCTCAGATGCAGGCTGCAGTAAGACACCAGAGCTCATATGCAATCAATGCACCCACTCCTGCTCCTCTGAGGAACCTCAGATCGCATATTACGGATTGCACGGGGACCCGGGTCCCATCATTCATGTGGACGTAGCACCCATTGATTTTTGCTTTTTTTAGGGGAGAGAGGACAGCCCACTTCCTTTTGTATTTTGTGTAGATAGATTGTTGGAAAGCTGAGAAGGATGGAGTGCACAGTAAAATCCTCAGTGTTAATCTATGTCTGAGAGTGTACAAATGTAACCAATTGGGCCTGCAAGGGTCCATTTGATGGATATATTAAGAGAGGACTTAACCACATGCGCGTATGCCGTCCATAAATACAAGTTCTGTTATTCTTGAACTTACACAGCATGCATCAACACATGCATGCATGCACACACACATTCACAAGTGCACACACACATTTACAAGTAAGTAAATATTTGTATTACAATTACTGTATTAAATACATAGAACGTAATAGCATATACCTTCTATATTGCACTTGTTTGTATATAAATATACTAGGGGTGTGAATCTTTTGGTATCTCACGATTCGATTTAATTTTGATTCTCAATTCGAAATAATTCAAAATCGATTCTTGATTCAGTACGATCTAGTCCAGTCCGCTGTCCGCTAATAATGGTGGTGCGGCAAAAGGAGTAAAGAAGAGAGTATAACTTTTTTATATTTGAAAAAGTTGTATGAACTGATTGATTGCTGTAAACACACAAATACAAACTTAAGACACTTACGCTAGCTGCCAAAGAGAAACTTGAAACTGTAAATAAAATAAAAAAATAAGTTGAAACTCGATTTAGAATCATGCGATTCTTACGTAAATAGTTTTTTTCTCCACCCCTATTATGTACACAGGAGTTGCAGCAACAGAAGACCGGAGGTGATTGTAGATCAAGCAGTTTTGTAGTGCAGGCACATGTGTATGTGCTTGAGTATTATGTGCTGTGTTGTGTCATTTGTATGGAAATGTTGCCTATTTTGTATGCAGTTTATTTTCTCCCTTTGTGTGTCCCCCAGTGTATTAAATGTGGCAGGTTAAAGTTGAGCCATTATTTGCAACCTTCAACCAGCAGATGTCCCTGTTGCTAAATATTTACAGCCGCTGACCGGTTGAGCCTCTGTGGTGCTTTCACACTTATGCTCTGTTTGTCTTCACTTCTCTTCATTTGACTCATCCGGACTCCGGAGAATGTCAAACGTTTCCGTTGGTCGACCTGTCCAAGGTCGTTGATGTCTTGGCCTACTGAAAAACATAACATATGCAAGACTTATGCACCATCAAACCCGGAGTGTTCATTTCACTCTCATTAAAACCCAGTGTTAATATATCCATTTGTAACTCAGAGAGTGTACAAATGTAACCAAACGAACTCTGATTTTGGTTACATTTGTACATATATAGTTGAATGAACTCATGATTTTACTTGGTACTAAGTTGTGTGCTTGTGTAAACTTGTACCATACTGTAGTAGCTGGCTATTATCCAGTTGGACACGACCATCTTCATTTACCCGTCGGGTGTGTCTTGTTGTCATATACATCCATTTCTCTCTCTCTCTCTCTCTCTGTATTTGTTTATTTAGGGGACTGCTGCAGTGGCAGAAGCTGTGGCAATTCTGCTCATCTCTGCTGCACCTTGTTGACTTTAGGCTCATTAGAAGGCCAAATGAATATGACGAGTTGTGACATTAGGCTGCAGCTGGAACAAATGGGCCAGCCGCTCACCGTGCAGCCTGGCCAATTTGGACCAGCTCTCTCTCTCTTTCTCTCCCTCACTCTCTCTTCCCTCTCTTGCACACACACTCACACAAATGCGAGTACGCACCTATCTTTCCGGGGGTCGGGGGTTGGGGGTTTGGAACGGGGCTGGCGGGGGTTGATGGCTTTGCAACGATATTGGAAATGTAGATGGGGCCCTGTGTTTTGAATTGGATTGCACGCTTTGATGCAGAGACAGATTGTAAACTGTGATTTTATTAAATCCTTCATTAGGATTCATCAGCGAGATTGGATCAGAAAAAGGTCACTGTGCAGATGCGCTCTCTCTGCGCCCCCCTCACCACACACACACACACACACACACACACACACACACACACACACACACACACACACACACACACACACACACACACACACACACACACACACACACACACACACACACACACACACACACACACACACACTCCACCTCCACTCCACCTCTCTCCTCCACCCTCACCCTTTCCCCACCTTCCATACCCTCCTCCCATTCCCTCCTTCTGTCTAGTTTGCACCATCTCTCTATATCCTCTCTGCAGAACATGCTCTCTCTACCCCTCTCTCTCTCTCTCTCTCGTCCGTCTTTCGCACAGAAACAAATTTGCTGTGAAAATGGGGAGAAATGATCATCATTGGGCCTGGTAGAAACACAAGGTGAAAGTGACATTACCCCCCCCCCCCCCCCCCCCCCCCTCCCCCCTTCTGTTCCCTTCTCCCCCCCCCCCCCCCCCACACACACACACACACACACACACAACGCACGCACACACACACACACGCACGCACACACACAGAGCCATCTAGGCTGGCGCCAGTGGGACGGCGGTGCCACAAATCATTTGTATACTCTCGTTTCTGCGAGCGGCCCGCGACATTGCTTACTGCTTAGCGGAGCAGATGACTTTCAAGAACGAAGAGCGAATTGGGAGGGAGGGAAGGGATGAAGGAAGGGACAGGGATGAGACGAGAGAAGGGGGGGCGGGTGGGGGGTGGTGGTGGGCGAGCAGGATGGGGAGGTGAGGTGGGGGGCAATTTGCCTGCACATGAGGACGTCGGTGGGAGAGTTGGATCTGAAATTGAGAGGGAAATTGTGCGCACCATATGTCAAGTTCTGCAAAGGATGCGTGTGTGCGTGTGTGTGTGTGTGTGTGTGTGTGTGTGTGTGTGTGTGTTTTGTGAGTGCATGCGATGTGCGCACCTGTGCATGCATGTACGCCACTGCGTACATACTGTATGTATCTGTGCATCTGCGTACATGTGTGTGTATATATATCTGAGTGTGCTGTGTACAGTGCGTGTGTGCTTTCTGTTTGAGAATAAGGCATCTGGGCTGTATATTGAATCACCTTATAGCCATTGTGCACTGCCTGTATTATTATTCAAGGAGCAAGACCCCCACCTTTAACAACAAGGAAATGGGAAAACAAGCACATATTTTCTACAGCTACTAGCATTTGGTCATCCTCATCCCACCACACACACGCACGCACGCGAGCGCACACACACACACACACACACACACACACACACACACACACACACACACACACACACACACACACACACACACACACACACACACACACACACACACCCTTCCCCCACCCTAGCCCAGTGTGAGACATCATGATTCTTCTGGTACACTGAATACATTCTCCTTGCAGTCCGAGCATTGGCCTGTGCAGGCATACATATGACATTACCAGGAAAGAGACTATCATCTTATCCTCAGAGGGAACACACACACACATGCGCACATTTACACATTTACAAATGAATGTGTATATTACATGTATAGCTTACAGGTATATGTACAGTCTGTAACGTGAATAAGATTTGCATACATGCACTCAGGCACACACGCACGCACGCACGCACGCACGCACGTCGCTCGCACGCACACACAAGCACACACAAGCACACACAAGCACACAAGCACACAAGCACACAAGCACAGCGGGGTTCAAGCAGAGTGTGTAGATGCTACGTAGCGGAGACACTTTGGCACAGTGACCTGCAGAGGAACCGGCGCACTCTGGCTGCTGGTTCCACAGGGCCCTGGCTGTGTTTTCAGGAAACGTCATGCAGTATTCATGGCCTTACAGTCACCAGGATGGGGGCACGGATGCAGAGTGTCTAGAAAAACACACAGCCAAATATAGCGAGACACATAGCCAGCCACTGAAGAAGGCTGCAAAGCCGAAACACTTGGCTGTTTTATTTGCTTTTATTTTGGATGTAAAATTAAATACTGAATAGGGAACTGAACATGGTCTGTTTCATAGAGAAAATATAGCAAGCAGGCTGGCAGTGCACGTAGAGAAGCTGGATGATGCCGCACGTCTGCTGTCATCCTGTCATCAGTTGGAATGGGTGCAGTTTACCCAAGAGTAAATCATTGTCTGTCTGTCTGTCTGTCTGTCTGTCTGTCTGTCTGTCTGTCTGCGTGCGTGCGTGCGTGCGTGCGTGCGTGCGTGTGTTTGTGTGCAAACATTTCTTTGTGTCTATGTAGTTATATGTCTGAGTATACAGTATGAGTGTATTTGGGTGTGTTTGTGTGTGTGAACCTTGCTGTATGTGTATTTGCCTTTTTGTGTGTGCGCGCATGCGGGTGTGTTTATGTGTGTGTGTGTGTGTGTGTGTGTGTGTGTGTGTGCGTGTGTGCGTGCGTGTGTTCACATTTGTGTGTTTAATGTGCATGTGTTTGTCCTCTTTACACTTCACTGGGTGCTTTGAAAGATAGGCTACTCCTCATTATTACCCCAAAGGCAGTCTGGGTGCAGACTCTCACTCACTCACACGCGCACACACACACACACACACACACACACACACACACACACACACACACACACACACACACACACACACACACACACACACACACACACACACACACACACACACACACACACACACACAGGGGGAGCTCCCTATGACCCACATTCAGAGGACCCGACCCCCCTAGGGCCTCCAGGGATCCCCAGGAGAGTCCCACCACAGCATGGTGTGCTGAGGTCAACATCTCGCCATGTTGCCCCTGAACCCTGCATCTTGCCTCCTGTCCGGGGTGGCAGCAACGATCAATGCTGTCTGTTTTCCCCTGACACTGCCTGCCTGTTTGTAGGAGGTTGCTGTTGAGATGTTAAGATTAGACGTTTACTGGGTCAGAGAGTAACAGATTACTGGCAACAGGATTACAATTATTGATTTCCCTTTTGTTTATGCTTGTTTCAATTTCACTTTCACCTGTGTGATAACTAATCTTTCTCAAGAACATAATTGGAAATGACACGCAGTTTCAAAGTATCATAGTGAAATGTAACATTTTATTTTCTATAACATTTCTCTTTCTAGAACATACAAACACAACTGGCTGCATGTTCTTTCTGTCCAATATTTAGCTATTTATAGTAAATTAGCATGTGTGCAGTTTGTGAATGAAGCTGCACACATCGCCGCAACACAGGCTGGATGCTTGAGTTTACGTACTAGTGTGGTGACGATCATTTGGCCAAATAATGGAAGTAACAAATGTTTGACATTTGTCATAGATTTCCAAACACGGTACAACCTGCTCTTCGTAAGTTTCACTTCTACTTTTACCTCACCAGGCATTTCAGGCATGGGTGGAGGTGGTTTGTGAGGTTTTGTGCACGTAGGGAGAGTATATGCCTCTGCTTTTGTTATGTAACTGAAAGTAAACAAAACATAATGGTGTTTGAGTATTATGCTGGTAGAAGGCCATTGGGACATACTGTAGCATTCCCGACTGTGGACATTTTCTGGGAGCGCACTGAGCAGACAATGGATTTGATGTTATCCTGATGGCCTTTTTTCATTCATTTTTGATTAAATAGAAATAGGATGCTCCACTTCTCCTTGTGGACTCATGTCAAGTCAGACTTTGACTGTTTACCCATTATACACATGGAAACTAAATGTATTTGACAGGAAACATAAACATAATACATAGAAAAAACATAAAAAACATACACACTTCCATAAACAATTATAGAATATCAAGAGTATATGTATAATTAGGGGGTGAGGGGCGAGACATGGGGTGAGATATGGGTTGTTGGTGATATTAACTCTGGTTTGGGTCATCGAGAGGTCTTGTGGGGATCTTGCATTGGAACATGACATGAATAGATGGTTCCTGTATTTATAGGACTTTTGTAGTTAAAAGGGCCATCAAATACAAATGAACAAAACAACATATTATCAAACCATCAGCGATAATGATGTGATGTCTTGAGCTGCTGTATCTATTAAGGTCCACAGTTCATTAAGGCCCACTCAGTAGTCAGTAACAGCCACATTGTGCTGCAAACAAACAAATTAACAACACTACTGTGGCATAATGGCGGCAATAACAAGTTATCAGTTAGTTGCAATTTCATAAAATTAGTTTTCTGTTGTGCCTGAAAATGAGATAATAGTATACAGCATATAATGGGGATTGTAGAAGCCACAAAGCAAGGATTTTTTATAAAATATAAAATGCGGTTCTGGGGAAAGACATTTGTTTAACATAAATATATGGAGAACAGACTCATATTACAGTATGTTTACTCTGCCAGATTCAGTCAGATGTCACAGTAACACATTAATTAGACTTATTTAGAGTAGTTGTACAATTCGCTATTATTTCTATTTTTCCTTCCTTTAAGATTGACCATAAAATGGATACAGCACAATTTTTAGTACCAGGCACATTCTAAATAATGGCATTTCTCAGTACTTTAGCCCCCGCTACATCACCACATAATTTCTTTAGGGTGGCATAGTGGCACAGTGGTTAGCACTTGCCTCACCGGAAGAAGTTTCTGGGATCAAACCTCGGCAGGAGGCCTTTCTGTGTCTCTGTCTTTCCCACACATACACAGCAAAATACATAAATGCTACATCATCCTGCCATTGCCTTTGACCAAGGTACTGGCAGGTCCCCAGGAGCTGCACTGAAGGCCAGTGGTTCTCAAAGTGGGGTTCAGTGACCCTCTGGGTTCCTTGAAGTGGTTTCAAATGGGCACTTACAGGTCGGTATCTCTGAGACTTCTGGCTATTTAGGATGGGTCAAATGCAGAGGAAAAGGAAGGGACCGCACACTCCTTTGTCGAAAAAGAGTTTTACTCTTCATAATTGTGCACACTTTTTGTCTTCACCAGCCTTCCCTGGAGGATGTGCATGAGTGCTCTAAAATTAAAGTTGAACTTAACTTTTATGAGGTTGGCACCCATAATCGTAATTGTAACATTGTAATTCAAAAGTACAATATTTTTAAGTATGGAATTTCACATGTGTTATGCATAATATTTTAAGTGCAAAATGATTCAACAGGCAGCACTCTTGCACTAATGGCCTACATTGCCCATAAACTGTATGGTCAGGTGACCACGCAGTTGTAGCCTGGTCCAGAGGCCAATGTTGTGTTATATATATATATGTATATATATATACATAGATTGAGAGGCCCTATTCAAACTTTTTCAGGATGTGGAAACAAACATCATGAGGACTTCATGAACCATGACCTTGTTTATGTCTCTATGGTCACCTCAGAGCAGCCACTTAGACAGAGCTACTAATGGAATCGTTGTGAGTTGGAGGGCCCATATTTCATGGGGTCAGTAACCGAGTACTGCAGAAAAACTGTCTTTGGATGTGTCATAATGGCTAATAATAACAGTGACTTCAGGTATGGCTCTGGAGCCCAGAAACCCACAGGGCGCAAGCATGCAGACAACGCTTTTTTTCTTTTCTTTTTTTTGCTCCCATGTTAACACATTCCATGCCAGAGTTTAATATCATAATGTACTCACCCACTGCCAGCGATTTATTTATTATTCTTTTTTTTCACCTCGCCACAGACCTCGCTAAATACCTTATAATCGCGTGTGCAACTGTTTGTAGACACACAGGGTAGTTGTGTGAGTGGCCCAGAGAAGAAATTTTCAATCGGCGACATTCCATTTTGCAGTAGTAGCAGTTTCTAAAACCCGTTTCAAACAGCGTTCAGCGCGGAGAAAAACAACACCGAGATAATGGCGATTTAGCGGAAGCTTTAGAGCGGCGGCAGATGGGAACGAAAATCTTCAATTGACGTCATTTCCGTATCCGGGTGTGCTACAATGAAATGTGTCACTGCGAGAGAGTGCTACAATGAAATGTGTCACTGCGAGAGAGTGCTACAATGAAATGTGTCACTTTGAGAGAAAAAAAAAGGCCACTTCACGTAGGCTACGCGATTGGCACGCTGCGGCTTTATTTAGGTTCGCGTAGATCTACGCGATTGTGCAATGTGTTGCAATGTGTTAATGAATGACCGGCCGCACACGGATGCGTACAGACGCGGACGCAGATTATTATTTTTTTTTTTCACTCCGGGCAAAGACAAAGGTTTTCCATGCGCATTCTCATTGAAACGCATTGACCAAACGTCCCGCTGTGACCATGCTTGGCGAGAACAGTTGCGCATAAACCTCAGCGCACAATAAAGAGCCTGAGCAACATTTTCTTGGTTGGTTCCCAGCGTTAGACCCCTGGGCCCTGGGCCTGGTAAACCTGTTCAGTAATCCATCTGCTGGCATGGTTGGCAAGCTGACAATCTATCTGCTCTTCCTTACAGACCACACAACTCAGAACATTGTGGAACCAAGTTTGAACTCTTCTACAGGCTGGAGACGACGTTTGTCTTTTTTACACTCATTTCATGCACAACGTCTTTACATGAGTTCAGGTGTTGGACAAAGTTGTCTTGTTCCCTCGTGGGAGTGCAACAGAGAGCCGCTTGTGATAACAGAGTTCAACTTTCCGTCTTTTCAACCAAGTTAGAGAATCAGCACTTTGATACAAGACTCGGGGCTCTTCCATTCAGGCCCAGGTGGGCACCCATTGAGAGGCAAATGTCTTTTCGGAGGGAGCCAGCGAGTGCACGCTTGCACTCACACACACACACACACACACACACACACACACACACACACACACACACACACACACACACACACACACACACACACACAAACTAGCACAAGTTTGGGGTTGTAACTTATGAACGGGACGCCTTTGAGAGCACCACTCATTGACTGAGTGAGGCAATGTGCAATATTGCACACACTGAGCTCCTATGCAACCCCCCCCCACACACCCCTCATGAATAATTCTGCAGTGCCACTTGTCGTTGTTGTTGATGCGGTGGTCCGCGGCCGTGCTGTCAGTCCAGTCTGAGGGGGACAGAGAGAAGACAGAGGAGCCTTTACCCTCCGGCCTCCTCCACGCTTCCTCTTTCATTCACAGGAAGGGGAAACAAGTCTACATGTGTGGCCCCCTGTGTGTGTTAGCCACTTTGGAGGGAGGGGATTGGGGGGGGGGGGGGTGGACAGAGAAGTGACAGAGGAGAGAAAGTAGGTGACACAGGAAGAGAGAGAGATCTACGGAGTGAGAATAAGTTCATGTTTTTCTGTCTGAATGCCACATAGTGGTTTGATTATGGACCACTAATGGCCTCCAGGCAGCGAATGAGGGAGGTGAAGGAAGTGGAACAGAGGTAGTGTCTCTGAACTAGACCTTTGCTGTCTGTATGTGTGTATGTGTCCCTTTATATGTGCCTAGCGCAGTTTCATTAACTTTGAGATCATGCAATTGCATGGTTCCCCGCTTTCAGCTTGTTTTGACTAACAAATTCCTCGATGAATATGCATATACAGTATCTGTATCAACATTAAGATCAACAGTCCATTAAGAAGAAAAATAACATCACAACAATATAATACACAATGTGCTTTTTTATATAAAACACAATGGGGCCACAAAAGGACACACTAGGACTATTAAAAGAAAATCAGAATCAGCTTTATTGTTTATTTTTCATACAAGCTCCATCATTTGTAGTTTTCAGGAAAGGGAAGAAAGATAGAGATAGAAATAGCAGTGACAACAGGATAGAAAACCGGTCAGATAATCAAAAATCTCCTAGTAAAGAACAATATACCTACTGTATATACATATACGTGTACACCTCAACGAGTGTACTGTTTGGATATCTACAGCATAGAGTGCAAACACAATGCGTAATCGCAATTTGTCTCTCCAAAACAAAAGTATATATAAAAAGAAAACAGAAAATGGAAATGCTCATTTGGACAGCAGAATACATTTTCCAGAAATCATAACTTTGCTTGGATTTGACCATGAGCCTAAAATTCATGTGCATGCTTTTATATTATGAAACTAGTATTCAAAATGTTACAGCAAGCATAATTTTCCAGTTTTTTTAATCTGCTTTTCAAGTTCTTGCACTTGCAATGTGCATTATAAATAAATGCACACAACAAAAATGATGCTACAGTATGTAGCACTAAGAGTAGTTGCTGTAACGTTAGGCAGAAAGCGTCCGATACCGTAAATCATGACATTCTCTTGAATAAACTCAGGGCTTTGGGTTTTAACAGTGTATCACTTCAGTGGGTGAGGTCCTACTTGGTGGGCAGAGAACAAGTGGTGGATGTGGAGCCAAAGAACCAATATTTTCTTTGTGTGTAGTGAACTCCCCTCATAACTGCCACCTCGATGTGGAATTATAACACCATGCTAATGTTCTGCGTAAGAGTGTCACCGATACGCCAGTCTAAGTATGTAAGTGTGAGCCATTCAATGCAGATGCCAAAAGCCTGAAATTGTCACACTTTATGTACTCAAAGCGAATCCACCTGCTACCCAAGTCCTCAGAGTCAAAGCAAATTCAAATCAAAGCAAATTTCATTCATTCAATAGCAAATATGTAGATACAAGCAGCAGTAGCATGTAAGTATACAAGTCTCAATGAAAGGGTGGGGGGGAAACCTCCCATTGTCTTGAAAACCGTAGAAGTTGAACCTTACTTAGATAAAGAGCAATGTGTGTGTGAATACACAGTGTAGCAGGTCTAGTATATAATGAGGGTGTTCCTGTCATTCAGTGCAGTGTTGTGGGAGGGGACCGTGTACCTCTGACATCACATGCACACACACACAAAACCACAGAATCACAAGTGCACCTCTGACTGAAAGATAAAGTGCACGCAAGACAGGACAAAGAGGAGGAGGAGACTTGAGTAGAGGGGGTGAAAGGGGAAGAGGAGAAGGGGGGCGGTGGCATTGTTGAGCCTCCATTTGCATGTAAATAGCCACGGCACCCAGCCCTCTGCAGCATTCTGGGATTGCCTAGGCTTGTCTGCTATCTTTGAAAGCAGAGGAGAGGAGAGAGATGAGAGAGAGAGGGATGGATAGTGCGTTGACAAATAGAATCTCCATCTCCAACAATGAACAATAAAGTGCTTTTAAGGGATTATTATTATTATTACGGATTATTTTAAGGATCTGTATTCTTCTCTCTCTGTCTCTCTCTCTGTCTCTCTCTGTCTCTCTCTCTCTCTCTGTCTCTCTCTCTCGCTCCCATTTGTTCCTCTTAATTCAAAGACTCCTTGACCCCTGCCCTTTACCTCCATCATTTCCCTCACTGTTTCTCTTTCCTCCACTTGACTTCTATTGGTCTTCCATGCTCACTCACTCACTCACTCGCTTGCTCGCTCACTCGCTCACTCACCCGCACGCTCACTCACTCACTCGATCGCTCACTCACTCGCTCGCTCACTCCCTCACTGACTGACTGACTGACTGACTGACTGAATGCATGCACTTGCATCATGTGTGCTGTGAGGAGAAATGTGAGAAATGTGTACAAATATTGACGTATTGTGGATACAAAATACGTTGTCTGTTTGTCTCTCCTACCCCCTTCTTTTATCTCTTTCTGTAGACGTCTCTCTCCATCACAACTATTTCCTATAACCACTTTAACCCAGCATCCATATTCTGGGGGGAACATTAGCCAAAAATAGCAGATCTACACAACGCGTTGTGAGCTTCTGGGTCGGCTATTTTTGGTGAAATTTGATGTAGAGAGAAAAAAAAAACGGTCCAGACCACAAGTGGAGGTAAATGAAATTTCCCATAGAAAGGAGGTGTCATTCACTGCCGACATTTTCCCTTTTTCTCCTTTGTACATATAGTGTTCAGAATCAGAATCAGAATCAGAATAGTGTTTTGTATTTGTTGATGACATGTATTATTGTGTTATTTGCTCTGCTATGTTGATGAATTGAATATAGGACCACAATGGAAACAAGTCCCAGGACTTTTTTAATGTCTGACTGTACCTTGGCTACCTTGTGCATTTTTGACTAATAAAGTATTCAATCAATCAATCAATCAATTTATCAATCCAACTCAGCCAGGTTGTTTCACCAAGCCTAGAGGGTTTACTTGGTTGATCCTTCCCCTCAATCTATCCCTCTCTCTCTGCCTCTCTCTTATCCCGTTTTCTAGGCAGTGTTTAACTCCACCTCTTTCTACTTTTCTCTTGCTTTCTCTCTCTCTCTCTTGCTCGCTCTCTCTCTCTCTTTCTTTCTCTCTCTCTCGCTTTCATTCTTTCTCACTCTCCCTCTCCTTCGATTTCCCTGGTGGACTCTTACAGTAAACTGCCTGCGTAATTTAAATGCAGTGGCTTTCCTTTTCAAATGGATGATGTGGCAGCCAGGAGATCTGTGTAGGGGGAGGGGGGTCATAGAAAGGGAGCCATGAATCCTATTATCACATACATCTAAAAAGCTCTGGGCAGGGGCTCAAACCATATAGGCCTCAATAAGTGTGTGTGTGTGTGTGTGTGTGTGTGTGTGTGTGTGTGTGTGTGTGTGTGTGTGTGTGTGGGTGTGGGGGGGGGGGCGGGTGTGTGGGTGGTGGGTGCGTGCGTGTGTGCTGCATGCTATTGTCCTTTAAAGTAAACTATGCACCTTATGTCAGTTACTATCTGTTGGTTTTTTAACTGCCTCATCCCATTAGGGGGCCAAGCATGTAGTGCGTACTGCATAGGACCCCTTTAGTTTTATTCTACGGATGTCAGATATTGTCCAACTCTTAATTTCCAATTCCGATATCAACCGATACCGATATATGCCGGGAATGTCAGGTAACAACATCACATAGCTCTTGTTGTGGAATTAAGACATTATGCCTAATTTTATTGTGATGCCTCACTGGATGCATTCATAAATGCAACAAGGCTTTCCAAATGTAAACATTCTCTGTGCAAAATAAGATAATCACTGAAGTGATGGAAAAAAGTGCCAATATGGCACTTCCATATTTATTATTAAAGTGCATTATTTTATTTTTTACATTTTGCCTCAAACAGCAGCTTGGATCATGCTGTTCCAATTCCCACAACAACTAGGGCAAATTCACAAAACAATATTTTCCGATATTAAATCTTTATGTTAATATCGGCATCATTTTTTGCAGTTCTGGCTTAACCGTGCAGTCGTTTTTTACAAAACTTGGTATATATGGTAGAGGGGGGACACGAAACCCCCAAAGGGTGGCGCTATAGCAGTAAATTGAAAAATGCTAACTTTGAACAGGCATAGCTCATGAACCGTTTGACCTATAGCCATGAAAATTCAATACACATATGGGTCTCCTCATGAGGAGCACATTTGCCACTTTGACCTATGACCTCTGACCCTTAGATCTTCCGACATTTTGAATCATATGAAAAACAGTTAAATTCAAACTCCTCCTGAGTTTTTCGAGCAATCTGCAAAAAACTCTTTATCAACTTTGGACCAATATCTAAAAACCCTGTTGGGGAGACATTTGTACATGGAAAAATGTATCCTCCGCATGAGCAAATGAGCATTGCAGTTTTATGAAAATGATTCTTCTGCCTCCAACTACATGAATGCAGTGTCACATTTCTTTTTAAATTTCGCAGTATGGTTGAGGGTCATGCCAATATGAGCTGAAACATATCTCACTCCAATTGGACAAAGGGGGGCGCTATAGCAATTGTTATTATAGCAACTTTGAACAGGCATAAGTCATGCCTCATTTGGCCTACAGCCTTGAAACTTGCTTTCACATGTGCCTTGACTCATGCGGATCTGTCACTTTGACTAGTAAGCTCCATCCTTAGATTTTCCGAAATGTTGAGTAGTTTGAAAATCACTATGGACCATTATCAAAAATCCCAGTTGAAGAGAAGTTTGTACATGAAAAAATGAAGCCTCCATGAGCCTATGAATATTGTATAATAAAAAGACTATGACACCCAGAATCCCTCAGTACTCTGCTCAGCTGTTTCCAATGCTCATGTGGTAGCGGCATAGGTTCCTTTCTCTCAATCACAGTTTGAAGTTACAAGGTCCCTGGTTCAAGCCTTGGCTTATCCAGGTTTGGTTTAAATAGCCACACACAAATCATGACCTCATTAATTAATTAAGTTTTCCTAAGAACTCATTTTAAAACTAAAATCAAAGAAATCCCATAAAAAATAATAGTAATGAAAATGGCTGATCCACAAGCCCACAACTTTTTGCATCGTGGCGCGTTTTGAGCTTGTAGATTAGTTATCTTTGCTATTTTGTGTACCGGGGAGACATCAAATCTCTCTTTTGGGTCTCGAGCTAAAAAGTTTGTCTAGAGTAGTGTTAGTGAAACAGGGGCTTGGTACATGACAGAAGGCAATGCTCATCAACAGACATCAGTAGGGTAGCCATAGCTCAATGGTTAGAGAGGCAACCTGTGAACCCAAAGGGCAATGGTTCGATTCCTGTCCCCGACAGTGTGTTGAGGTATCCGTGAGCAGCATTTTTATCCCACAATTGCTCCCCTGAGTATGACCACCTCAGCTGGTTAAAGCTGACACCTAGTTTGTCCTGTTGCAATCATAAGTTCTTTATTATTATTATAAACAGCACCCTGACCTCTAATATTGACCTGTGAAAACAAAATAGCGGTGCTACGTAGCTTATTTCATATTTTAGGCTTAAAGGCAATGCACATTTTTTCTCTCAAACATCTTACAGTGGTACTGACATCCACTGTCGGAATATGAAGCCGACTAACCACCACATAGTGTCTATGGTGATGAAATGCATAAGCCTAATTAGAATGCTACAAGCCATCTGTGCTGTCTAGAATTAAGTACTGGAATTGGCAAACTTTTGTCACAATGACTGAATTTTTGACTCAAGTTTAAAATCTGCATTATAAGCAGCATGATACAGAGATACATTACAATATCCACAATCTCTCAGCACTCTGCTCAGCTGTTTAGAATGCTCATGTGTTAATTGCATGGTCTTCTTTCTCTCAAATTCAATATATTCTGTTTCTATGGCTTATTACGAATATTACTTATTTCTTTTTGCATATTGCTTATGCATATAGGATTCCTTGGCTTGCAGCTATATTTTTTTCTTGTAATCTTGCACCTTAAATGTACTGTATTAATTATTCTCGTCGCTCATATTAGGATGTTATGTTATATGTTACACTTCCTACCTGTTTTCCTTGTTTTCTTTAGGGTTAGGGTTAACTTGTACGACAAAGAACTTGATGTATAAAGTCAGTTGCATACAGTTGAAATCCAAGTTGAAGTAGGTGTGTGTGTGTGTGTGTGTGTGTGTGTGTGTGTGTGTGTGTGTGTGTGTGTGTGTGTGTGTGTGTGTGTGTGTGTGTGTGTGTGTGTGTGTGTGTGTGTGTGTGTGTGTGTGTGTGTGTGTGTGTGCTTGTAGTAGTCAGTGTATTCACATATTGTATGTTCCTCTGTGTTCTTGCATATTCATTCATTTTGTGTTTGTTCATGTTCAATTTATCTACATACTCGGAATGTGTGTGTGTGTGTGTGTGTGTGTGTGTGTGTGTGTGTGTGCGCGTGTGTCTGTGTGTGTGTGTGTGTGTGTGTGTGTGTGTGTGTGTGTGTGTGTGTGTGTGTGTGCGTGTGCGTGCGCAGGATGAGTTTCCTCTCTCTCACACACACACACACACACACACACACACACACACACACACACACACACACACACACACACACACACACACACACACACACACACACACACACACACACACACACATTGTACATGCCTACTCACATGCACAAACTTACAGGTGGATACACATATAAATTAGTTCAAACAAATTGGCACAGTGCACACAGACACACACAAGGAATAATGTCCTTTGATGTGTGCGGTGTTTCATTTACTCCCAGGGCCAGAGTTGAGATGATTCAGTGTTTAATTTAGTTGTCATACTGCAGAATTATTCTATTTCATTCGTTTTCATTGGAAAATCTAAACTATAGCTGTTGCCATTCTTAGTGTTTTGTTGATTTTAAAATGAAATAAGAATGTCCTGGAATTGTTATTATTTTCTGATATAAGATATCGTACATCTGTACAGCAAAATCCTTTTGCTTTCACATAAAAAAAGTCAATTTGTATACTCTCTTGAGTTAAATGAACACTCTGTGCGTGTGCGTGCGTGCGTGCGTGCGTGCGTGCGTGCGTGCGTGCGTGCGTGCGTGCGTGCGTGCGTGCGTGCGTGCGTGCGTGCGTGTGTGCATGCGTGCATGCATGTATTGTACTATAGTAACAGTTCTCATAGAAGTATTTCCCCCTATGGCAGGACAGTGGCCATGAAGACACTAACCAACCCAGTTGCATCATGTAATAAACAGGATGCCAGGATTTCTGCTTCTCTTTGAAGATGCCTGTCCTGTTTGCAACACTGTGCTGCAGCACAGAGTAAAATACTCAGTGTTCATTTAACTCTGAGAGTGTACAAATTACATTTGTGCACTCTCAAGTCTTACAAATGGATACATTAACACTGAGGATTTTAACAGGGGGTGCATTGTCCATGCTGGCTTCATAAGAACATTATTTGTGTGCGTGCGTGCGTGCGTGCGTGCGTGCGTGCGTGCGTGCGTGCGTGCGTGCGTGCGTGCGTGCGTGCGTGCGTGCGTGCGTGCGTGCGTGCGTGCGTGCGTGCGTGCGTACGTGTGTGTGTGTGTGTGTGTGGGTGGTATGTGTGTACAAAGGTGTTGGTATAGGTAGGGTGAAAGTGGTGTGTGCGCGCGCACACACACACACACACACACACACACACACACACACACACACACACACACACACACACACACACACACACACACACACACACAAGTCAACGACCCTCTCCCATTATTGATTGCTGATCCTCTATCTTGCCTTGCTGCATCTGTTTTCTCTCGCTCTTAAACGCCGCCTGTCAATAATGTGCATCTAGCAAATGAAGAGGACACAGGCATTTACTGTAAATAACCAGGCCTGCAGTTTTATTATTTTTCTTCTTCTGAAGCGCATTAAAGGTGCAGTCAGTGCCTATCTTTTATCCTTTGATCATTTCACTCCAGTAGCTTATTCTTGGGGGATGATTTTAACTAGTAATGTGTACAGGAGCAACACGAATATATACAGATTAAACTTTGTGTTGGTTCATTTATTCTTTGTTTTACTTACTTATGTTGTTTTTTAGTGATATGCAACCTGGTGTGTGCTATCTCTACTTTCTTGTCTTTATGGCACTTTTGAGCGGGATTTACAAGTGAACTACAAGCTCACAACGCATCGCATTTCTGTGAGCGTACTGTAGATCTGCTATTTCCTGGCAGATCAGCATTAGTGTGGTTTATTGTATACTAGAGTTTCGGGGGGCTACGCCCCCCTCAACCCCAGCCGCGCACGGGGCCCAGGCGTGTGTATATAGGGGGACCCAAATCGCCGGAGTGAAACTGTGGAAAAGTTTTTTTGAAAAAGGAAAAAATTTGAAGAAATAATATTTCTTATTTTTCAGGGGGTCCACAGGGGGTCCGCGGACCCCCTGATGGTCCACTGACCCCCTGTGGAGTGTTGGGACGCGCGGGGACACCCCTGGAACATTGCGGACCATTTCGGTGTTTTTTTTTTTTTCATGAAGGTGGTTGCTTGTTTCTGGCGCAGGCTGTGCAAACCTGGCAACCCAGCGCATGCTGCCGCACGTTTAAGTGGCGTAGCGTCATGAGGGTCAGTGGGGCCGTGGCTCGGTCAGTGAAGACCCTGTAGTGCGGATGATATGTGGCATAGAGGGGCAGATTGTAAATCCACAGAGGAAACCTCCGTGGGCTACCATTGGTTCAGCGATGTGTGCGGTCGCCCTGCGGCCCCTCCTCCTCCACCAATGTGCAGTATTGACAGCCCTGACGTCACAACAATTGGAGCGATGGGCACTGCACTGTGGTTGGTTAGGGTACACCTAGGGCCCAGGTAGAACCCAGTTAAAGCCTGCATGGGCAAACCCAGTTAGGACGCGCCTTGGTCCCACATAAACATGGCTAGTTGGGGCCCACCTAAGGGCCAGGTAGAAGCTACTTATAGCCTGCATGGGCATCGCAGTTGGGACTGAAGTGGATGCCGCTGACATTGCTGACATGGGGTCCATATGGTTTAGCCCACCTTGAAAGCATATGGGAACTACGCTGGCATGCTGGCTGTAATGCAAACGCTGCATCATACCTGCAGTGTGTAGTTTGATGTTGTGTGTGTAGCAGATATACCTGCAGTGTGTAGATCAATGTCCATAGGAAAGTCAATGCCCAGCAGTGTTTTTTTTCCCCAGCAGAGTTTCTAGTGTCTCTGTGTCTCTCTGGAAGAGGTTGCACATGAACTCTGCAGCCGCACTGAGGCGCTCCAACACAAACACTCTGACATTAAGCTGCTTCACACAACAAACATCAGCACCACGCTGCTGTTTGTCCAAAAGACACAATATCTGCTCTCCCACCGACGTCATGTGTTCATTTATCGACAGCCGTACAGACTCCTTTTGACACATTTTACGTCGTTTATCCAGCTCTCACTGACTCTCCACATCGGGCTGTTATTTTGCTGCGATCAAGTCAACGATGTGAGAGATTAGCTATCACAGACGGACGGACAGGGGGTGAAACATAGTCTTGCGCCATGCCTTTCGGCCTGGCGGAGACAATAAAAAACCGAAAGTAAAGGAAATGGCCATTTCTGCAACAGAAGTAGTCAATAAACTATGCTATGAAAACATGGGGCACATTGGCAAAGAATGTAAGAAAGAGGCAATCATGTAGAAAATAGCCGATCTCCAAGCTTACAAAGCCTCTGAACGTGAGGCGTTTCGAGCTTGTAGATCGCCTATTTTCACAATATGTACTTGTGGAACGGAGTCAAACAGAATGGGGGGGTCCCAGATCAAGTACGTGTATTTGGGGGGGGGGGGGGGGGGGGGGGGGCGTGAAAGGGTTGATAAACACTGCTGTAATCGGAGCGAAATTATCTGAAATTACTACATGACCATAATGCAGGCTAACATGCATTGCACGGGGCGGTCCTGCCATTACGTTAGTTACTGTAGTTGCTGTGCTACATAGTTCTCCAGAAGACACACACAAACATACACCATCTACAATGGACGAACTGAGCAGCAATATAGACATTCACCACACGAACGTGCATTGTTGACAAAGTGATTGCACAGCCGCTGCAGGCATGACAACCAGGTTAGCGTTAGCGACATGGCAGCTATCACAGCGCCCTGTCCGTCGTGCTGCAACTGCCTGTGATGGCTACAGCAGTAACAGCAAGCTGTCTGCGATGCCATTGTCTGGAGACTGCTCTTAGCGTGACACGACCAATGAGAGTGAGCGCTGTAGTTGTTGCTAAGATACGGTGGCGTCTCTGCCCCATAGCTTGTAGATCTCTCACACATGATTGGCGTAGGCTGCGTTGCCAGGTCTGACTTTGTGTCCAAGCAATGGTCGGCAGATTTTTGCGCGCCTTTGGGCTCGTTTGCATTGTGCGCACGGCAGCGCTTGTTTAGCGTACGTCGGCGCGACGTGGCAACGGACGTGGCAACGTGAAAGGTGATTGGCTGGTGAAAAGAAACACCCGACGTTACACCAGAAATGGTGCCTGGAGAAAATGGTGACCAAAAAAAAAGTTTGGAAAAAAAGGAAAAAAAACCCGCAGCGGCTGCGTGCTGTTGTGGTGATGAGGTCGTGCGCACGGTAAACGGTACGAAGCTGGCTCCCCTTCCGTTTTGTCCGACATTTGGTGAGTAGAATTAATTATGTTGCGCGGTGGAAAAGGTGTATTGAGCTGTGAGATGTCCCCTACGCGAGGCGTAAATTCAGCGCGGCCGGCGTGGCGAGTCAGTTGGCGACATGTGGTCTGGCGGTGCGTTGTTTAGTCGATAACAGAGCTGTGGGGTGTGGACACCGAGGGTGCGGAAGTTGGTCGGCATTTATATAGTTAGATGGTTGCTGTCTCCATATTTCATCTTTGTTTTTTTGTTTTTTATTTCATCATACATGTCGCACAAAAGTAGTGAAAATAGCAGATCTACAAGCAAGCTTCTAGATCACTATTTCAAAATGTTTAATAACAATAAAAAAGTAACGGTTTTGGACATGCCAGGTTCCCGACAGCAACAATAATGCTAAGAGGCAGAGAAACAACTGAACGAGATCTAACTCTATTGTTTTACTGAATCACACACGATTTTATTTTTTTCCAAAATGTCTGTTTGCTCTCCCTCAAGGACTAATTAGCCTGGTTTTCAACTACAGGGCTAAACAGACCTAGACTGCATGGGCACACTCATTATCCATGCCACTCACTTTCTTCTTCCCCAAAACAACATTTCTGTCCCTGGCCGTCTTGTTGCCTATGGTGATGATTCATGGGCTGATGCAGAGCAGTGGTTCTCGTACTATTGGTCCACACTAGGGGACCGGAGTATTGTGTTGACCATGAACCCAGAGACCAGTAAGAGCATTAAAATGATATTATTCCACTGTTAAAGTTGTTCTTTGTCTGTGGCTCAGCCAGAACGTCTTGTGGTCTCATTTTGTCAGGGAAAAGAATACTTGGATCAGTACATATACGTCCATATATATGCATATATGGAGATCAGGGTGTCCATAACTGCTGATCCGACCTATATGCCCATATGGGCATATACTGATGATATCAGGAATCTCCATACATGGGCATAAAAGGGACGCAGGCAGATACAGAGATCTCCATAATATGGGCATAAAAGGGACCTAGACAGACAGATGGGTACAACGGGTTTGCATAACCGGGTGGTGCATGCATTCCCAACCTGCAATTGTTGGTAACTTAAATCATTCTGAAGTAGGCCCGGTGCACAAGTCTAGTAACTAATATTAGGAAATAACTGACACAGTAGTCACTGTATAAGGGCCAATGTGGCATCCTGACCATAAGCATTTCAACATGAATCCAAGATCCTATCCCTCTGAATTCAGTGATGCTCTACAAAGTACTGACCACCTCTTCTTTATAAGAGACTTTCTTAAAGACAGCTAAATGGCTTCTCCTCCACAGCATAGCTGTAGGCTACTGTGGTAATTCCTACCTTTCCCCAAAAAAAGTGCTTATGTGAGTAGAGGTAGAATTAGTGATCACCCTACGTGAGACATATTGGACGAAGTATGCTCTGTTACCATGGAGATGCACGAGACTACATCCACTTCCTTGTTTACATTTTGTGGTGACACTGTCGGCAAATTGCAGAAAGTGTGAATGCTCAAAACTCGTAATCTAGTGAGACATGTAGTGTGATGTGTCATTCGACACTTGCCACGCAAATCAAAAATTGACCTTTTAAACTTTACGGTTGGGAATTTGCTTTAAATATAGTAATAGCATAGTGCTAGATATACAGGACTGGACTCACATACTGTAGACTACATAGTAAAATCCTCCTGTTAATTTAACAGTGTTCAAATTTACCCATCCACCCTCAGAGTTAAATTGAACACACATTTTACAGTGTACAGTGCAAGCAGACATTGCAGGTGATACTTACACCTCATAATTAAAAGCACTGAATGTCCAGCCTTCGCTGCGGGGATGATAAGGTGTGCAAATGAGCAGTAAAGAGTAAAAGGCCCATAGCCACAGCATACATGAAACTACCTAATGATGTTCATGCATAACGGTCATTGTGTGTGTGTGTGTGTGTGTGGTGTGTGTGTGTGTGTGTGTGTGTGTGTGTGTGTGTGTGCGTGTGCGTGTGCGCGTGCACACTTACGTACAAAAGAGGTTTAACTTTCCCCAGATTGGTGTGAGTAACCCACAGTTGCACCAACAGGCCATATGGTCCAAACTTAATCTGAGCCCCATCCTGCTGATAGCACCAAGATTGACTCCTGTAATTAGATCTGACTGGAATTGAACTGGGGGTTGCTGGTCAGAGAGAGAGAGAGAGAGAGAGAGAGAGAGAGAGAGAGAGAGAGAGAGAGAGAGAGAGAGAGAGAGAGAGAGAGAGAGAGAGAGAGAGAGAGAGAGAGAGAGAGAGAGAGAGAGAGAGAGAGAGAGAGAGAGAGAGAGAGAGAGAGAGAGAGAGGAGAGAGAGAGAGAGAGAGGGGGGATGCTTAATTTATGCTCTGTCGTATGATGGTGTCGCATGCCACAAATTGCCCTATACAAGCTCACAATGCACTGCAATGTGACGCATATTGTGAGCTTGTAGATCAGATATTTTCAACGTGTGACACAGTCGTGCAATGAAGTATAAATCAGGCTGCAGACAAACGGACAGACAGACAGACAGACAGACAGAATGACAGACAGACAGACAGAAAGAGGGAGTAGGTTGTGGTTAAGTGTCATTGATGGAAATGATCAGCCTTTGTTGAGGAAAAAAAAGCAAATTCAAATGGAAACATGCTTCATTTCAACCTGGAAATTGGCATGTATGATGTATGCTTCAATTATCCAATAACTGAAATTGAAAATGTATCTGAGGATCTTATGATTGTTTTGTAATATAGATGAATGAGGCCTGTTGTCATCGTCGGAGCAGGGGGCCTCTCCTCTCACATAGTGTGGTCTCTATCAGACCCCCCACCCGCCCCACCCACCAGCCATCGTTTCATTGCATCTCCAACTTTATTGTTCCGCCATCTTTTACAACCTCTGCCGTGAACAGATAGGGTTATAGTTTGTACTCTGGGGGCCTTCTCTCCTTTGTATCCGTTTCTCTCTCTCTCTCTCTCTCTCTCTCTCTCCTCTCTCTCTCTCTCTCTCTCTCTCTCTCTCTTCTCTTATCCCTGTCTCTCTGCCTTTGCTCTGTGCGTATATCTCGCTATCTCCTTTTCTCTACCTACAGTATAGCCTGACCGTAACTCTTTTTCTCCGAAGCAAGCCTCCCCCTTCTATATCCCCCCTTTCTGCCCCCGTTCTTTCTCTCCATCCATCTCATTTTACCCCCCCCCCCCCCCCCCCTCTTCCCAGCATCTCTTTCCAGAGGGGAAGTGCCCTTTCTAATTACTCTAACCCTATTGTTGTAAAGTTTCACCGCGGCCTCTCTGTGAGGGGGGTCTGTTGTCTCTGTGTCGAGTGGCTTTCAGGCGCCTTAATGGCTTTTTACCTCTGTGTGTGCGCGTGTGTGTGCGTGCGCACATGTGTGCGCGTGTGTGCACATGCGTGCGTGTTACTGCCTCAGATCAGATAGTGCACACACACACACACACAAACACACATGGACTGTGGCTTGGCAGTGGCTTGCACTCTCCACTGGCCGGGACAGGCGTATGGGGAGTGGGGTGCGGGTGGTGTGGGGAGGCGGAGGGTTGAATAGAATGAAGAGCGTAAAGGGGTGGGGTGGTGGGGGCTGAGGCTGTGGTGTCAGCGCTTATCTCTTCCCTGCTTCCCTGTGTGTCTCTCTCTCTCTCTCTCTCCTCTCTCTCTCTCTTCTCTTTCTCTGTCCCCCAGGGGTATCTGGGTGGGCGACCTCTGGGGAAAGATATGTTACGGTCTGTGTCAAAAGTCACCTCACCCTGAGGCTTCCTCAAAGCCAAGCCCCTGCATCCACACCATCCGTCCGTCATCCGTCCATCCGTTCGTTCTTCTGGAAGTGCACCAAACGCTTTGTCTGATGCCGGCCACTAATTTTCTCTCTGTGTTTAGGAGATAACGACCAGCCGGGGGCCGTAAAAAAAAGAAAATACACAAATCTTTTTTTCTCACCTTCTGGATAGGGCTGAACGAGTGCCATTGAGAGTTGCAAGGCTTTTGACTCATGTCTTTATTTATTTATTTATGTATTTGAGGGGGGGGGGCTCTATGAGTGTCTCTCTTCTTTTTTCCTCTTTGTCCCCCTCAACCCACCCCCATCTCTGGGGAAGTCCAGAAAGGCACGCGCCTCTCTTAATACAATCAGCAGAACCACAGCTGCACCACCACGATGGCTAATGCATCATGGAGTCAATGATAAAGTCTGGAGGCCACTCCTGCTGCTTCTTTCTGGGAAGATGAGGCACTTTTTGTGGCCTTTTAGCTTGTGTGTGTAGTTTTTTCAATGCAAAAAATCACTTTGATGACTTCAAGTTTGGCCTGAAAGAAAAAAGAATATATAAATGGGTTTGCATCCCTTTTAGCTCAGCTGTTTTCGTTCAGGGCGTTCCTCATTCCAGTCAAGCTCGCAATCGGGACTGGATTCAATTTCATGAGAGTGGTGATTATGAAATAATTGATATATGCCTAAGGCATCGGTCTGATCA